>NW_024070207.1:105359986-105460627 GCF_014754425.2 Oryx dammah | reverse complement strand
GAACTGGACATGGAACAACAGACTGGTTCCAAATAGGAAAAGGAGTATGTCAAGGCTGTATATTGTCACCCTGCTTATTTAGCTTATATGCAGAGTACATCATGAGAAAGGCTGGCCTGGAAGAAACCCAAGCTGGAATCAAGATTGCCAGGAGAAATATCAATAACCTCAGACATGCAGATGACACCACACTTATGGCAGAAAGTGAAGAGGAGCTAAAAAGTCTCTGGATGAAAGTGAAAGAGGAGAGTGAAAAAGTTGGCTTAAAGCTCAACATTCAGAAAACGAAGATCATGGCATCTGGTCCCATCACTTCATGGGAAATAGATGGGGAAACAGTATAAACAGTGTCAGACTTTATTTTCGGGGGCTCCAAAATCACTGCAGATGGTGACTGCAGCCATGAAATTAAAAGACGCTTACTCCTTGGAAGAAAAGTTATGACCAACCTAGATAGTATATTCAAAAGCAGAGACATTACTTTGCTGACTAAGGTCCGCCTAGTCAAGGCTATGGTTTTTCCTGTGGTCAGGTATGGATGTGAGAGTTGGACTGTGAAGAAGGTTGAGCACTGAAGAATTGTTGCATTTGAACTGTGGTATTGGAGAAGACTCTTGAGGGTCCCTTGGACTGCAAGGAGATCCAACCAGTCCGTTCTGACAGAGATCAACCCTGGGATTTCTTTGGAAGGAATGATGCTAAAGCTGAAGCTCCAGTACTTTGGCCACCTCATGCGAAGAGTTGACTCATTGGAAAAGACTCTGATGCTGGGAGAGATCAGGGGCAGGAGGAGAAGAGGACCGCCGAGGATGAGATGGCTGGATGGCATCACGGACTTGATGGACGTGAGTCTGAGTGAACTCCGGGAGATGGTGATGGACAGGGAGGCCTGGCGTGCTGCGATTCATGGGGTCGCAAGGAGTCGGACATGACTTAGCGACTGAACTGAACTGAACTGAGCAGTATTATTTTCCCGAAAATAAATTGATTTTACTAAACGTAGACTGTGAAAGCATCAGTATCAAGCTAGTCAATAATCAGTCGCCATGAGGAGTGTGAAGCAGATGTGTTTTGTGTCTCAGTGGTCTTGCACATAATTCTCAGCAAGGCTGGTGAAAATATTCTCTCATGATAATGAGGGAAGAATCCAGATTACAAAGTTTGATTATTCCTAAAATATTTGGCTGCTTTGACTCTGACCTTCAGTATATCCAGACATGCTGTGCAAAGTACAGAATTGAAATAAAAGAATCCCTACTCAAATCATAGGCTTATTTTACAGGGATAAGTCAAGTTTGTGGCTTCATCTGAAGTAAGAAGGCATTAAGTCTCCTTATCACATCCTAGGGTCACTATCAGATGAGGCATAGAAAAGACACTAGAGGAAAAGGGAATAAGAGATAGTCCAGGAATTATTTGGTTTCTGTTAAAATTACCCTGGAATTGACTCACCAGTTAATCCCTTTTTATTTATAGTCTTATTCATGATCCATTCTCTCTTTCCCTCGCTCTCTCTGTCCTTCCCTCCCTCTCTCCCTCCTCCCCAACCCTTTGCCAATAAAGCAAAATTAAAACACTTTGCTCTTCCTTTTAAATGTGATGCTGCTGCTGCTGCTAAGTCGCTTCAGTCGTGTCCAACTCTGTGCGACCCCATAGACGGCAGCCCACCAGGCTCCCCTTTCCCTGGGATTCTCTAGGCAAGAATACTGGAGTGGGTTGCCATTTCCTTCTCCAATGCATGAAAGTGAAAAGTCAAAGTGAAGTCGCTCAGTCGTGCCCGACTCTTCACGACCCCATGAACTGCAGCCTACAAGGCTCCTCCGTCCATGGGATTTTCCAGGCAAGAGTACTGGAGTGGGGTGCCATTGCCTTCTCCATTTAAAAGTTGTAGCTCTCCAAATTAAACATGTTCTCATACTGGAGTCTCCCAAGAGTAACAAAATGTGCTGTTTAGATTTTCAAGTTTCTTTTAAAGTAATTCATAACATATAGTTTAGGTTTACATTAGATACAGATAAACACGTTCTATGGGCTTCTCTGGTGGCTCAGACCATAAGGAATCATCTGCCTGCAATGCAGAAGACCTGGGTCCAATCCCAGGGTCAGGAAGATCCTCTGGAGAAAAGAATGGCTACCCACTCCAGTATTCTTGCCTGGAGAATTCCATGGACAGAGGAGCCCGGCATGTCATAGTCCATGGGGTCACAAAGAGTCAGACATGACTTGAGTGACTAACACAACTAGCTCTATACTATGCTGATTCTATAATGAAAATGATAAAATTTATATGATACCAATTTTTATCCTTTGCTTATGAAATCTTAGTGCTTATAGTATATTATGCTATTTTTTGTTGACACTCTTAAGACAAATTGGCCCTAAAATAGACTATATCTAAAGTGTGCTGAATTTTCCTAAGTTTAATACGATTTTAATAGAGACAAATATCATAATTTCCTTCATTTAAGAAGTTCTGGGCTGGGGGCATAATCTCCCCACAGTCTCTGGAATATATATGTTAGCATTTTTGTGTCCTTGAATGTTCTGTAAGTAATGTACCTTTTCAGTAGTGAAGCACTGAGGACCTCAAGCACTGGGGACAGTTTTATGAGGCTATTCTAAGTTGTGAAGCCATCTGTGGTTGCAGACTGAAGACTGAAATTGCTAACAGTTCCATCTTTAAGTGAGCATTCTCAGATGCAAAAGTGGGAAAGATTTAGGGTGCCTTGTTTTGGCTCCATAGATCCTTTGTAATAGAATGCTAAAAATAGTGTGAAAATAATTTTTATTTTATGTGGATTATACATTTATAATTTTTGAATATAAATGTATTATGTGACATTGACCTAATCATTGAAAAAATATACTTTCTTCTCAGGCAGTAGATCTCAATCATTGTACATGTAGCTGTTTATAAAATACACACCAGTCCTGATAATCATTACACTGAAGTTTTTATTAAACTCTGTTTCTTGATCTGTCTTTCTGTAGAATATTATGAAGTTTATTGATCTTTTCAAAGAACCAGCATTTGGCTTCATTGATTTTCTCTGTTGTCGAACTCTGCTCCTACCAATTGTTTAAAGTGTATTTAATGTAGTCTGAGCTGCATAGTTTCCACTTATTCAGAAAGATTTAAAAAACCATGAATTAATATGTGTCTGTTCAAAGCTCTCTAATTAGAAGTGAACTAACATGCAATTTGCTGGATATGACATATCTGTTAATGCTAATGCACAAAGAATATCTTCTCTCAAAATCAGTCAGTCTTAGTTATATTGACTCCAGAGTGTTGCATTTATTTGGGGTTGTTGATATTTATATTTTCAGTTAACTTAATTTAACACTTGTTCATTTACATTTTATAATAATCAGTGAGTGAATGAGAACTGTGGAGGTAGAATACAAGTGTTATTAAGGACTTTCTGCAATATAGAAGGGGAAAAGAGTATACAGTTATGTTTATATATCAGAGAAAATTATTTGGATATACATCATAATATTATCAAATATCTAGGCAGGTGTCCTAAAATGGGAATTTCACTGCATTCATTATATACTTAGCGAGAATCTGTATCATGGAACCAGTTTTGAAAGCGTGTAGTTTGTCTCTTTTAGGAGAAAGCACACCAAGTTTTCCTGGCAATATAATCGATATTGTAACTAATAGTTATCTTTGAAAACTATGATTTATCCCCACGTCTTTGCTTTTTAAAAATATAGTTTAATAGGAGGGTCAGTTCATAATTGCAGTAGGAAGTATGCATATGTTTAAGGGAATGTGAAATTAAACAATGAATCTAGGTGACTGGTCAGACTGAAAGGCATATCTAAGGTGTTCAGAACTAAACAGCCCATTAAAGAACTATCTTCTTGTTTATGCTTCACATAACTAAACATCAGTTTATTTAAAAGGTCGGGCTTAAGATAGTTCTTTAATGTGCTGTTTAGTTCTAAACACCTTAGATATGCCTTTCAGTCTGACCAGTCACCTAGATTCATTGTTTAATTTCACATTCCCTTAAACATATACATACTTCCTACTGCAATTATGAACTGACCCTCCTATTAAACTATATTTTTAAAAAGCAAAAAAGTGGGAATAAATAATATTTTTCAAAGATAACTATTAGTTACAATATCGATTACATTGACAGGAAAACTTGGTGTGCTTTCTCCTAAAAGAGACAAACTACACACATTCAAAACTGGTTCCATGATACAGATTTTCTCTAAGAAGAACTAAAGAGCTTCTTGATGAAAGTGAAAGAGGAGAGTGAAAAAGTTGGCTTAAAACTCAACATTCAGAAAACTAAGATCATGGCATCTGGTCCCATCACTTCATGGCAAAAAGATGGGGAAAGAGTGGAAACAGTGACAGACTTTATTTTTGGGGGACTCCAAAATCACTGCAGATGGTGACTGCAGCCATGAAATTAAAAGACATTTACTCCTTGGAAGAAAAGATATGTTGAACCTGCTGCTGCTAAGTTGCTTCAGTCATGTCTGACTCTGTGTGACCCCATAGATGGCAGCGCATCAGGCTGCCCTGTCCCTGGGATTCTCTTTAGGCAAGAACACTGGAGTGAGTTGCCATTTCCGTCTCCAATGCATGAAAGTGAAAAGTGAAAGTGAAGTTGCTCAGTCATGTCTGACTCTTAGCGACCCCATGGACTGCAGCCCACCAGGCTCCTCCATCCATGAGATTTTCCAGGCTACCTAGACAGCATATTAAAAAGCAGAGGCATTACTTTGCCAACAAAGGTCCGTCTAGTCAAAGCTATGGTTTTTCCAGTAGTCATGTATGGATGTGAGAGTTGAACTATAAAGAAAGCTGAGCACCGAAGAATTGACGCTTTTGAACTGTGGTGTTGGAGAAGACTCTTGAGAGTCCCTTGGACTGCAAGGAAATCTAACCAGTCCATCCTAAAGGAGATCAGTCCTGGGTGTTCATTGGAAGGGCTGATGCTAAAGCTGAAACTCCAATACTTTGGCCACCTCATGTGAAGAGTTGACTCATTGGAAAAGACCCTGATGCTGGGAGGGATTGGGAGCAGGAGGAGAAAGGGATGACAGAAAATGAGATGGCTGGATGGCATCACCGACTCGATGGACGTGAGTCTGAGTGAACTCTGGGAGTTGGTGATGGACAGAGAGGCCTGGTGTGCTGAGATTCATGGGGTCGCAAAGAGTCGAACATGACTGAGCAACTGAACTGAACTGAACTAATTTATATTAATTAATGAATACATTGCCATTATTGTAGGGTGATAATGAGATTTTCATTTACTGTGTTTTAAATAGAATTGATTTATGTTTTTTAGCATTCAAGTTTTGGTTAGATTTTCTATGTATCCATTAAATGAAAATGCTCAGGAAAAGGGACACCTGGGATCTTTTAAATTTTTTTTATTCTTGTGTTAATGTGTAATCTTAAAGATTTAAAATTGTTTATCCGTGTGTACTAATGTAACATGATAGATGCAAAATATTTTCATTAGCAATAAAAGTTAATTGGATTAGAAGAGATCACCAGTGATGACCTGACAGGTTGAAGCAAGGCACACAGAGTATTGTAGCACCTGAATAAGCAAGCCCTCCTCCCATAAGCAACTGCTGTAATAACAACTCAATGCATTTTGGGCTTCCCAAGTTTAATAAATGCATGACAGTTTTGAAAGTCACCAGAAAAGAGCACAGATAGATATGTAAATTCAGAGTCATCAGTGTATACCTGGAAATTGAAGGAAAAAAATGTACAAAAATACATACACTGCAGAAAATCTCATCAGGACCACCACTGATTGTGGATTTGTAAGCAGATGTGGCAAGACTAGAATGGGCACTAATGTAAAAGAATGCAGTGGTACAGAAATAAGCTCATATAGCCAGGATGGTGTGAAATAGATACTCACATACACTGCATACAGGAATATAAATTGACACAATCTCTACTGAAGCAATGTGGCAAAACATTCAATATTTTTGACCCAGTAATCTTGATTTAGATATTCAATCTCCAAGACAAAATCAGAAATTCAAACAAAATGTGTATAAAATGATATTGATCATAGTACTGTATATGAAAATAAAAATTAAAACAAATTAGATATATAACAATATGAATTTATAGAATGAACATATATGTAGCCACTAACAATAACCTTTACAAATAATATTTAAAGAACGGTTCACATTATACACTATTAATGGATAAGGCAGAAAATGAAATCCTGCTTCTTGTAGTGCAGTTCCAATTAGCAATGGAACTTTTCCAATGGAACTTTTTTCCAATTTCCAATGGAACTTTTCTAGGTGCAAAATTCAAAACCCTTTCAAATAATTTTAAAATGTGGTTTATTATAAAGATGTCTGGGATTTAGTTTCAGAACTTAAAAAAAAAAGTCAAGAATTAAGTCAAGGGACTTTCTATGGTCTCTGATCCTTTCCTTAGTAGATCTGTCGGTCTCTGCTTTTTCTAGGCTTCTCCTTGTGCCTTGTCTCCCCCGTTATTTTTTTAGGAACATGTGTGTTCTTAGTTGCTGAGTCGTGTCCAACTCTTTGTAACCCCATGGACTGTAGCCCACCAGGCACCTCTGTCCATGGGGATTCTCCAGGCAAGATTTTTGAAGTGGGTTGCCATGCCCTCCTCCAGGGGATCTTCCCAACGCAGGGACTGAACTGAAGTCTCTCACATTGCAGGTGGATTCTTTACTATCTGAGCCACCAGGGCTTAGCTTTCTCTATCTATTCATAGTTGCTTATTCTGTTTTAACTTTGAATTGCATGTGATCATCACTGCTTCCCTGGCCTACATTTGCCATAGAGAAGAAGAATTTGATTGAACCAGTTCATTGCTTTTCTCAAGAAACCAAGACATGGGTTATTTGCCTACTTAGGAATTGGCAGCCCTTGGTTAAAAGGTCATGTACGTACAAATCGGTCATGGCTGGTCTGGTCGTGAGGACACATTCACCCTCCCTCTTCAACTGCTTCCTCCAACACTGCCTGCCCTGGGTCTGCAAACTCTGTAGTGTAGCCTAACCAAACTTCTTTTCAAGTAAACCCCTTTATTTCATGACTCACATCGTTAGCCTGCCTTTTCTCACTTCTTAGAATTGCTGTCATTGAATTTATGATAAATCTCAAAGCCCCATCCTTTGCATGCCCCAGTGAAGTCCTTATCCGACTCCCCTAGAAAAAAACTAACACTCTCATAGTGCTCTTCTCATGACTGTGTTAAAGAACTTGGGCAATGTACTTCCATTATGAAAGCGACAGACTTACTGACTAAAAGGGCATGCTTTTCACATCATTCTGTGGTGCAGTTTATGAAAGGAACCTGTGAGAGAGTAAGTTTATTAACATTGTAATACTGAATTTAGGGGGAAAAGCAACACACACACACCCCACTCCACCAGTCTTAGTGTTCTAACATCCTTGCACATGGAAACTCTCAAAGTATTATTTCTCAGTTGCATTGTTTTTGTCAAACATGAACCTTCATTCAAATGGTAGAAGTGATTTTAAAGCAAGAATGTCATCTTTTAAAACCCAGGAATAAAAATTTTCCATTTTCTGCATGAGTCAGTTTTTTTCTGTGCAAGCAAATGAACAATCACTGAATAAACTCGATGCTTTGTTTCAGTGGTTTCCTTTGGGTGGTTTCACCCAAAGCCATGTGTAAATTAGTCAGATAGCACATGAATTTAGATTTCGACAATCTTCCTGGAAACTTTGAAACTTATATTATCTCCCAGGACCCAGAAATTGAATTGAAGCTTGATTCCTAAACCAGGTTGTAGCAATGGACCCAGGAGTCAGTAGCTCAATTTTCTACTTCTTTGCATCACATTTTCTCTCAAAAATGATGCATGCGATATTGCAGAATGGCAGGGAGAAGCCTCTGTGAAGTGTTAGATATTTGGTTCACTGGGTCCTATCAGCAGGTAGGGCCCGTAGGGAGCTTGTTTA
The DNA here is from genome assembly GCF_014754425.2 of Oryx dammah. Taxonomy (NCBI): domain Eukaryota; kingdom Metazoa; phylum Chordata; class Mammalia; order Artiodactyla; family Bovidae; genus Oryx; species Oryx dammah. The sequence goes on along the minus strand of NW_024070207.1, from coordinate 105,452,653 downwards.
TCAGGCAGAACGATCTCATTATGAGGACAGTGATGTAGTAGAGTTTACTTCATACCCCGAAGCCATTCAAGGCAACAATGAATGAGTGATATTCATCCTGGGCCCTGTATTGTGCTATTATGACTTATGGTAACTGGCAGCATATTAAAATAGAGATCAGGGACTATGGCTCGTCCACTGAATGAAGTTCTGAAGCTTCAGAGCTGTTGAATTATTCAGTATTTTCCAATTTATAGAATAAAAGAATATGTGATTGACTATTTCATGGTACTGTAATGGAAATAAAGAAAGAGAATGCACAGGCTTGATCCATTTCACAATATGTATTTATTTCTCATAACTGCCTGGTGCCCAATTGGGTCTCTGTATAGACTAGCATGGCCCTTGCTGTCAAATCCAAAGATAAGAACTTGCCTTTGAAAACTAGGGAACAATGAAAGAAAAAAAATTTTAAGCACATTAATGAATGATCACTACAAGGGGTCCACAACACTGCCTTGTTTAGCTTTGAAAATATCCATGAATACCAGATTGAAAAAATAAAGTAAGGTTTGAGACAAATATTCCTTCTTGCCCTTAATGGTCCAGTGGGAACAATATAAGCTGTTTAGCATAAAGGAAGGGAACCCTGCTTAATGTGATATGCAGTAAGATTACAAAATGCTTTCTTCCAGCCCCAGCAGTGCCCAAGGTAACAGGTTCTACATAAATATTTGTTGAAATGAAGAATGAATCAGTGAATGCCTCCTTCCATAGGTAACTCACACTAAATACTGTTAAATCATTCCTACCCCCTCCCAATTCAAATATTTCCTCTTTGAAATATATTAATGGAACGGGTCATGGTGTGCCTACTAAGGGTGTAGTTTTGAACCTTTGAGAGGTACGTCAAGGAACCTGGGTTTGGTACAGCAGCCAAAGCAGGGATGTTGAGCTGGATGAACCATGAAGAATTATACGCCATGTGTTCCTCTTTAAAACTATTTACTAGTGAACTAAATAAAAAGTGAACTGCCATTCCCTGAGAATTTAAACTTTTATGTAAATAATAATAACTAACTGCGATGAACATCATCATGAAGTAACATTTGCTGGGTCAGAAGATTCCTCTAGCTTTGAGCTTAATCAGTATTAATAAAGAGACTATGAAGGTAATCTCAGTTAAGCCAGCACTTTGATGTTTTAATTGCAAAGTAAAACTGAAACTGCTTAAATTTTCTTTGAACTTACTAGATGTCCATTTTAACAACTACCCAGTATACTTTTTCACATTAGTGCTTCCTCTCAAATTTATCAGCCCTTAAAAAATGTCTATAAATTTATTCTCATACCCAGAGACTACATTCTCAAAGACAGGGAAAACAAAATCCAAAACAACAAAATCTGAATCAATGTAATTTCCTACTGTCTAAACTTGCTTTGATAATTTTGTTTTTCACTTTGCAATATTGTATTGGTTTTGCCATACATTGGAAGCATGCCAACAAAATCTCTGGAAAGCAGACTTTAAAGTTCAAGGAAACCTTCTATACTTGATAATTTTTTTTTTCTGTTCCTAGCTCTTTAAGTATACATGAAAAAAAAATCCCCCATGATTTTTTTCTCTGAATTTATTACCACTTTTTTCTTGCTGCAGTCTGATAGTGTTTATGAAAATACTGTGTAAATGAAGGAATTCTACACAAATAAAAGGGAACTGCTGTTTTTACACGTGAAAAACAAAGATCACGCAGCAGGTACACAGATACTTGCTTATAATACCCTGGATAAAATATAGTCTGTCAATAGATTCCCTTCATGATAGATATATAATTGCACATATAAATGCAGGTGAATATCCAGATAGTTCTATGTAAAGCTAATATATGTACAGCATATTATGTATTTTCATGAGACTTCTACACTGATAAAAATAAACTCAGCATCACTAAAAAAAAAGGCTCTAACCTTTTATAAAATTCTCACTTAGAAATTCACTTGAAGGAGCAATATACAGACTGTGTGTGTTTAATTTTCCCTACAATCTCTGCAAGAAGTTAATCAAATAGACAATTAATCTCTTTGATATTATTCCTATGAAAATAAATGCATATTAAAATACACACTAGACTTCATTCCCATTTCTCTTGAATATTTCTCTAACTAGGGGTATCTAATGCCCAGCAGAGTTTACAATATGAAAGAGATACACAGAAGTGCTTTTGTGGCACAAACTAGAAAATGGAAGCAATGCATTCTGCTGTATAAACACCTGTGATAAATGTCGAAAATGTGCTGGAAGATAACAAATGAGTCTTCTACCCCCACCACACTTATCTGCTGACTTGAACCTGCTTCTACTCCTTATTTCCTTTAATGATGTCACAATCGTCTGAGGAATCCTGGGTTGAACTTCAAAGTCACCCTTGACTACTCCTTTCCTTCATCTATCCTGTCTGATCAGTCTCCCCATCCTGTTGATTCCACCTCTATGATGTCCCCCACTTCTTTACTTCATCTCTACTATTTTCCCTGGTGTACACAGCTTTCCTGGTGGCTCAGATGGTAAAGAATCTGCCTGCAATACAGGAGACCCATGTTCCATCCCTGGAAAGATCCCCTAGAGGAGGCAGTGGTAACCCCACTCCAGTGTTCTTGCCTGGAGAATCCCAGGGACAGGGGAGCCTGGCAGGCTATACTCCATAGGGTTGCAAAGAATCAGACACAGCTGAGCAACTATCATTCACTCACTACTATTTTAAGAGCTTTCTAAATGGCCTCCCTGTTTCTAGCTTCTGCTTCCATCTGTCCTTGATAGTGCCACTGGAATTATCTTCCTAAAATGTAGATCAAACCACTTCATTCATGGATATTTTCCACTCTCTCCATTGAATAGAGTTGTAATTGTCCAAAGTGTCATCACAGAAATATCATCCAGGACTTTTCAGAAATGCAAATTCTTAGTTCCCAATCAACACCTTCTGAATCAAAGCACTAATGGTAAAGCCAAATAATCTATCTTTTCAGAGAAAGATAAATATCATATGATGTCTCTTTTATGCAGAATCTAAAAAGAAATGATACAAGTGCATTTGTTTAAACAACAGTGAAAGACTCACAGACTTAGAGAATGAGCTTACGGTTGCTGCAGGCGGGGAGGATAGGGGAAGGGATAGTTAGGGAGTATGGGATGGACAGGTACACCTGCTGTATTTAAAATGATAACCAACAAGGATCTACTTATAGCACAGGGAACTCTGCTCAGTGTTATGTGGCAGCCTGGATGGGAGGCGAGTTTGGGGGAGAATGGATACATGTATATGTATGGTTGAGTCCCTTCACGGTTCACCTGAAACTATCACAACATTGTTAATTGGCTGTACCTCAATAAATAACATTTTATTTAAAATGTTAAAAAAACAACAAAAAATAATAATACGAAAATTTTAAAGACAAATCATCTTTCGATGATTCCTCCTGATGATGCTGATGCACACTGAAATTGGTCATCTACGGGATTCAGCATTAAGTTCAATTTCCTTTGTCCTTTCCCGGTGTCTTGTTCATCCCACTTTTATGATCTTATTTTTACCTGGTTATGCCTTTCTCCCTACACCATCCCACTGTTTTAGAACCTCACCCTTTATTATCTGAGATATCTCATTGACTTGCATTTTCTCTTCCCAGTTATCATTTTGAATTGAGGCAGTTAAAATTCCTTCTCCTTCTTAAATTCTCTTTGATCTTCTCCATTATATATTTCTCCTCCATTAGTTTACTTGAAAAATAGAAACCAGTTCTGGGTGGAAATGGAATGAAACCTCTGACTCTGTGTTTCCTCAGCAATGTTGCTTTTACTCATAGCATTTCTCCTTTCTGCCTTGTGTTATATGTAGTTTGTGACATGTACTTGCCTATTAAAAGATGATTTCCTCAAGGTCAACACTAGCCTCAATAATCTTTGCTGTAGGCAAAGATTGTACACTCATGTGTACAATGAGTCACATGTAGTAGGTGGCCATTAACAAATGTGGAAACACACTGAAACATGATTTGGACTCTAATATATGATTTTGTGTCTTCATTGCTTCAAACAATAGCTCATTTGGAATTGCTCTAGAGCTTAAGGACTTTTATTACTTGCAAGAATAAAAAATAGAGGTCTATTCAGCTATATCCTCTAAAACAAAATAAAAGTAAATATATGCCTTAAGTCTTGTTACTCTTTTTTAAGGATCAAATTGCAACAGACATCAAGAGCAAACTTCTGGACACCAAAAGGAAAGAGAGAGGAGGGATGAATTGGGAGATTGGGATTGACGTATATACACTATTGATACTATTTATAAAATAATAACTAATGAGAACCTACTACTGTGTAGCACAGGGACCTCTACTTAATGCTCTGTGGTAACCTAAATAGGAAGGAAATCCAAAAAAAGGGAATATATACACATCTAGCTGATTCACTTTGCTGTACAGTAGAAACTAACACAACATTGTAAAGCAACTATGCTCCAATCAAAAATTTTAAGTATTGGTTTGCAGGGTGCCTGTCCTGCCACCCAGAGTGCATCTTTCTTGTTACGTGTCTCTAAGATGGGAAAGAGATAAAATTTGATCTCTGTTTGGTTTGTTGCTCATCATGTTGATATTTAATCCAGTGTCTGACAAATGTCACAAAGGTATAAAATTCCTGGGACTGGTAACACTTTTGGATCTATCCGTATGCACATATCCTTTTTTGTGGTCCAACTAGACGGCTCTGTGGAGATACAAAAAGTGAAATTAATCAAGTCTTTCATTGAAAATTTATACAGAAGTGAATGGATAAAATTATCATGTTGAATAAAAATAATTTTAAATAGAGCAAACTGTGTATGATGAGTTAAATCAGAGGTTCAGAGTGAAAGAGGAGAGTGAAAAAGTTGGCTTAAAGCTCAACATTCAGAAAATGAAGATCATGGCATCTGGTCCCATCACTTCATGGCAAATAGATGGAAAAACAGTGGAAACAGTGGCAGACTTTATTTTCTGGGGCTCCAGAATCACTGCAGATGGTGACTGCAGCCATGAAATTAAAAGACACTCCTTGGAAGGAAAGTTATGACCAACCTAGACAGCACATTAAAAAGCAGAGATATTACTTTGCCAACAAAGTCCATCTAGTCAAGGCTATGGTTTTTCCAGTGGTCATGTATGGATGTGAGAGTTGGACTATGAAAAAAGCTGAGTGCCGAAGAATTGATGCTTTTGAACTGTGGTGTTGGAGAAGACTCTTGAGAGTCCCCTGGACTGCAAGGAGATCCAACCAGTCCAATCAGTCCTCAATGTTCATTGGAAAGACTGATGTTGAAGCTGAAACTCCAATATTTTGGCCACCTGATGTGAAGAGCTGACTCATTTGAAAAGACCCTGATGCTGGGAAGGTTGAAGGCAAGAGGAGAAGGGGACAACAGAGGATGAAACGGTTGGATGGCATCACCGACTCAGTGGACATGAGTTTGAGTCAACTCCGGGAGTTGGTGATAGACACGGAGGCCTGGCGTGCTGCAGTCCATGGGGTCACAAAGAGTCAGACACAACTGAGTGATTGAATTGAACGGAAATTCAGAGTTGATACATGATAGCTGTGACAGCATTGCCATTCAGTTATCAGATGAGTGATGTTTCTGATTACAGTATATTTTTGTAAATAGAGACACAAAAGTTTGCAAACTATACCTTGGTGCTCAATTTAACAAATAGTGCATAGGAGTTAAAACAATCTTAGCACATAAAGTGATATATGCGCTTATTTATATCACTATGGGCTTCCCTTGTGGCTCAGCTGGTAAAGAATCCTCCTACAATGCAGGACACCTGGGTTTGATCCCTGAGTTTGGAAGATCCCCTGGAGAAGGGCAAGGCTACCCACTCCAGTATTCTGGCCTGGAGAACTCCATGGACTGTATAGTCCATTTTGGTTGCAAAAATTTGGACATGACTGAGCCACTTTCACTTTCTTTAGATGGCTATTATGAAAGGAGATTATGAGACAGTTTTTGAAAAATCTTAAAATTTCATATAAAGCCTTTAAAAATGTATTATTTGATCCAGTAATTTTTCTTCAGGAATTATTTCCTGAGGAAATTTTACTTTTTTTTGAGAGGAAGTTTGCAGCACACTGCATATTATTTTATCGCATATTTAGAACAGTCAAAAATAGGGGGAAAACTTTAAGTAGTCTAACAGCCAAAGAGCTAAGTAAATTATATGTAACACCATTATGGAGTTTTATGTAGTTATTATAAAATATTCTGTAAAACAGCATGATGTAACTTTTTATGGAATTGTGATCTCAGCTGAGAAAAGAAACTTATTAAACCAAAGGACAGGTTATGAAACTATGAAAATATTCTTGTAATTTCCTTTTTTTCTTTTTATCATAAGAATACAAATAGTCTTAAGAATAAATTCTTACCAAGTGTGTGTTATGCAGTGCACGGGGTTTTGTATATTAGTGTCTAAAATACCTGCTAGAATGTGAAGGCTAGGTATGACAGAGGGTTAAATATGCTATCTGGATCCTATTTGCCTTAGCATCCATCACCTGTCCCCTGATAAAGAGGAGACCATATCTTAGAAGAAATTTGACAACACCTGACTAAGGGCCGCTCCCACCTGGAGACGACCTAACATTTAGAGTGTAGCAGATGATAACTTCTAGGCTTTGGAAATTGGATTCCTGATAATTGACAGAGTCTCTTGAGTTAACCTCAGTTCTTAACACCCACACAAATCTCTCCAACATATGTGAATGAGCTCTTTCAAAAATGTTACATTGTTTGTGTATACACACACACATACACACACAGACATATATATATATGTGTGTGTGTGTGTGTGTTTGTGTTTGTATATATATATATATATATATATATATTTTAAAGATAAGAATCTGGCAGTATCCCACATCAGAGAAACATAATCCAAAAAGTAGAGATGAAAATAAAACCTCGTGTGAAACAGCATGTACTATAAAGGTTAATTTATGACATAATTTGCTGCAATCCTTGCTGCTGACAATTTTGGGGGCATCTCTGCTTCTTTCTTGGAAGGATTGAAACATTGCCAGGTTTCAATTTATGAAGTTCATATCTGGAAAGAGTAGCAGCCAGTGCAGGTAAAGAGCAGAATTCTCATTAACATCTAGCTTCAGCCTTTCTGTTCTTTGTATGTGCATGGCCGACACCCTGTAACTATGGTCATGTCTCAAGCTTGCCTTTTCCAAGCACACTAGAGGTGGAGAAGGCAATGGCACCCCACTCTGGTACTCTTGCCTGGGAAATCCCATGGATGGAGGAGCCTGGTAGGCTGCAGTCCATGGGGTCAATGAGAGTTGGACACGACTCAGTGACTTCACTTTCACTTTTCACTTTCATGCATTGGAGAAGGAAATGGCAACCCACTCCAGTGTTCTTGCCTGGAGAATCCCAGGGACCGCAGAGCCTGGTGGGCTGCCGTCTATGGGGTCGCACAGAGTTGGACATGACTGAAGCGACTTAGCAGCAGCAGCAGAGGTAGAGACAAGTGATACAAATATGTCAGGTATGTAGTTTTGATCATTGGAAGTTTTAAAAAGAAAATACACACACACATTTACATCTGTGAGTCATTTAAAAAGTCATTATGTTTTGATTGCCTGAAAATTTTAAATGAAGGCTTATAAAAAACATTTCACAGATCCCACCACTGGACAGGAATAGTCAATTTTCAGTCTCTGATGAAAGATATGAATTGCAGAGTAAACTAACATAATGCCTCTTCTTTGATGCTTTTATTCAGTCATTCACCTACTCCTGCCAACTTTACCTCCTAAATCTTCTTCAGTTCCACCCTGTTTCTCCTTCTTTACTACCACTGCTCAACTTCAGACCTTCAGTAATATCATTCTCCTGGCTAAAACCTTCTACCTTACATGCCTGCCTTAAATTTCAGCCAGCATATCACATCTGAATATATGAGATGGTCTCCAAGAGCCTGCCATACTTTTTGCATCTCATAAAAATACCTCCACCGTCTGTCCTTGCCCACTTCTTTCCCCCATCTCTTGCTGTTTCCTTCTTTAAACTTGTTTGTACACCATAGAGCCATTTGTATTTCCTGCAAAACTCTGCTATTTCTTATTTCTGTGCCTTTGCTTTCATGTGAGTGTTAGTTGCTCAGTCATGTCCAAGTCTTTGTGACCCCATAGACTGTAGCCTACCAGGCTCCTCTGTCCATGGGGATTCTCCAGGAAAGAATACTGGAGTGGTTTGCTATTTCCTTCTCCAGGGGATCTTTCTGACCCAGGGATCTAACCCGGATCCCATGCTTTGCAGGCAGATTCTTTACCGTCTGAGCCATAGGGAAGTTCCTTTGCGTTCATATTCACCTCCAAATTAAATATCTTTCTGCCAGTTCTTTGTATGGCTCCCTTCTGACAAACATCTCAAATATTTTCTCTTTATGGAACATATTCCTGAGTAGCTCTGTGCATCCCTTTATCATCGCATTTCCATTGTCCTTTCAGTTTCTGTCAGTGTCTTTGATTACACTCTGAGCTCCTTAAAAACAAGGGCTATGCCTTGTAGGTCTTGATGTCTCCAGCCCTGAGGACAGAAACTGGAACGAAGGGAGTTCTTGCTCCATGGATAAATCTGTTAGATTGGATTTCTTAGAACAGGGCCCAAGACAAGATGTTGATGTACACAATTGACTAAGGGAGTGCTCTTCAGGGAAAACCTAAAAGGGAGGGAGAGAGAGAGGAAAGCAGGGCAGGAAAGGGGAAAGAGCTGAGTGAGGTCACAGTTAATCTCTAAGCTTGGCCTGATCCACACACAGAGAAGCTCTGGAGCATTAACTGCCCTGTACAGTTGTTCCTACTGGAGGTAAAGGAACAACCTTTTTTTTTTTTTTTCTTAACACTCACATCAGTCAGTTATTGGCAATAGGCAGACCAAAGGAGATGTAAATTTCCCACCAAGATGGCTCTTGTTAATCAAGAGTAATTTTTAAGAGAAGGAGGCAACTGTGAACTGTTAGCAGGCAATACTCAAAGTTGCTGGAGGATGGATAGATCAGTTTAATAAAAGTAATAGTGAAAGTGAAAGTCACTCAGTCGTGTCTGACTCTTTGCAACCCCATGGACTTGTATAGTCCATGGAATTCTCCAGGCCAGAATACTGGAGTGCATAGCCTTTCCCTTCTCCAGGGGATCTTCCCAACCCAGGGATCAAACTCAGGTCTCCCACATTGCAGGCGGATTCTATACCAGTTGAGCCACAAGGGAAGCCCTAGAATACTGGAGTGGGTAGCCTATCCCTTCTCCAGTGGATCTTCCCGACCCAGGAATTGAACTGGGGTCTCCTGCATTGCAGGCGGATTCTTTACCAATAAAGGTGATGGGGGACCTCTATTACATTATCACAGATGCCTTAATTATTGTTTCATTATTCCAATGTACCTATCCAAGTGGATACTTGAAGGGTAACATAATTTACCTTTTTATATGTAAAGTCTTACTTTGTCTTATTGGGATACATTACAGATAAGGTCTATGATTAGACTTTTTATTTTAAAGAATACAGCTTTCAAATTTGTTGCCATGATATATTTTGAGCTCTTATATCTGTAGTAATAGTGACAATTAAAAATGCATTCACCAATATCATTTGAGTGTATTTACATTTATTCATTCTATGGAGCCTTTGTCTATGAAATAGTACATCAATAGGAACTACTTGTAAGGAAATTAGTTCTGAATCTTAATTCCATCACTGTCTTCATATAAGCTCCTACAACATTACAGGTGGCAACAAAAATAAATGAATATGGTGCTTCCTACTCTCACTCCCTCAGTGCAACTTTTTGGCTTCAGAAACTTGCATTGAGTCTGAAGGAGTATGTGCTGTATAAGAGACATTCAACAAGAGTATTTCCATGGAATCCTCCCACCAGGGAAAGAGAATACTAATATCTAACTTTCTGACAGAGGCTTATAGTATCTAACTTTCTGACAGAGGCTTATAGAAGGGCATTTTATTCTGAAAGGCAGAAAAACTGATTAGATATTATTTTCCTGAAGAATTACCCAATGAAAATTTAAAAATAATAAAGGTTACCTGGTAACTTACATAATGGAATTAAGAGTGTCTAGAAATATAAAAATATTGTTGGCTTAGAATAACTGTTTCCAAGCCAACAGAGCTTGTGTACTGAAGTAAGGAAATACTGAACCTATCAGTAGCAATTCTTGTCATCAAGAGTTAGGTTTTAAGTTATCACATATTCCTTTAAGATTTGAGACATCCCATAGGATGAGATTTAAAAAAATTCTTTGTGGCTATATAAGAAAAAAATGTCTTTATTCAAAGGAGATGCATACTGAAGTGTTTCAGCAGTGAAATGTCATTATGTCTCTATTTTATTCTCAAATAATTTAGGAAAAAATTGTGATACATGCAGAGTGAGAATGTGTACAAATGTGGTAACATGTTAACAAAGGAAAAAATAGCACTCCCCACTGATTTCATTTAGTAAAATGCTTTAATTTTTGAAAAACATATATATGTTCATTTATTTAAATGTTTATCAAAATATTTGAAGATATCTTGAATTGTCATTTATGTTATTTGCCATCTTTCCCCCAAATGCACTAACATGTTAGTAAATTTATAGTTTACTTTTGAACATCATATATTTATAGTTTAATGGTAGTAAAACTTCCTAAGCCATAGAACCTATGCGCTATTTCCCTATTAAAATGAACATAAGGTGTCTCTGATACCTAAGGGGCTGTTATTTCTTCATTTCACCTCTGCCTTTTCCTTGGTGTGTGAATCAAAGCTGTTTGAAACTTTTTTCTGCCATAGATAAAGTACTAAATAACTCAATTTTCTGTAATTATAGTTTTCTTTCAACATTATGCTTAGTAAACAGATTCTGAAAGTATGGATCAATATCTCTATCTGTCCCCCAACTCAAATCTTCTCTGTTCTCTCAGTTGTATTTGTTACTAACTTCTTAGAAGTTTCTAAGCTAAATATTTTTGCTTTTAGCTTCAGGCATTCTGCTTTACCTTACAAATCTTTGGAGAGTCTGAGTAGTTTCATGTCACTGCCTATACTGCTACATTAAAGGTGTTTCAGCCTTTTGCCCTGGCAGCTGTCTCCTGTGTGACAGATGGCCTCAGTTACAGGAATGTAATTCTAGAATTATATTGTAATTCATATCATGATAAAACAAGATAATTTCATGCTTATTGCCAGAATTAACTATTTAAAAATCCCACCTAGGATGCATTTCATGCAATGGGACAAATGTACAAAATTGTGTTGATAAGTACTGCATGTAATTATGTAACGTGGACATCTCTGTGTACAGTTCTGTCATCCTATTTAGTGTGGTGAGCCCACTAGGCAGCAGTCATTGATAGGAATGATGCTAATGACTTGGACATTGCTGATGTCCCCCAAGCTTCCAGCACATCTACTCTAGATAGTACCTTAATACAGTGTTTTATTAGGAATCTTAGACCAAAATTTGGTAATTAAAGTAACTAAAGAATGGTGTGAAATTTAAATTACCTTTATTAGGAGACAATACTATGGTGGTAAGGGAAATGAATTCTAGGGTCAGATGAGCTGGGTGAGAACACCAGAACTTTCATGTATTAGCTAGTATTGAGTCTGTTTGTTGATGTTGACATTATTTTGTTTATTTACTCAAGAATTCATTCACTGACTCTTTCATTCATTCATTCATTTAGTCAGTATGTATTGAGCTGGTTAGCAGGCACAGTTCTAGGCACTGAGGTTAAAGAAGTAAATTAGAGGGACCAAGTCCTTGATCTCCGGAGGCTTACATTCTACTGTGAAGACAAAGCAAGCAAAAAGTGGGTACATGACATCAGAGAACAATAAGTCCTATGGAAAAAAAATATGAAAGAACAATCGATCAAATGACTAGGAAGGTGGTTTTGCTGGCAGGGCAGTTAAGGAGTCTTGGAGGAGGTGACATGTGGAGGAAGGTAAGGAGGAATCCATGCAAGTTGGTTGGTGTGAAACGTTCAGTGTAGAGGGAACAATGAGTTCAAAGCCTAAATGAATATTTTTATGAAAGATGAATGAAACTTTGTAAGCTCAGCACATAGTTAAGTGCTCATCAGATATTAGATAATACTTTAAGAAATTTGGCTAATTCCATAATGTGTCACCTTTGCTCTAATATACATCTTCCTTTTCATTTTGATCATTTTCCCTCTCTTGAATTCTCCATTATTTTTCCTGTCCTTAGATCCTTTAGCTCGCCCTTTTGTTAATCTCAAGTGAGTTAAACCCTGCTTGCAGTACTCAAATGCTCTTGCTGTTAGAGGTCCTCTTTTCTTGGTTTTTGCCATTTTACTCAGCATTTATATACTGTGAGCTATGGCAAACTGATTCTCTTTCTAGATGTGGGGCAACTTCCCTCTCTAAGCTGGAATCCACAACTTCTCTGTGATCATAATAATGGTGATGGACCTGTCCTATGGTGACCTGTTGCTGTTGTGGGGATATGGTGGGGGAGAAGTGATAAAAATGGTACCAAGATATCATTTGAAAGATGGTGCTACAAGGAAACCCAGAAAACCCAATTAGTCCCCATGCCATCAGCTCCATGTCCCACCATGGTTTGTACTTTACTCTGCCTGATACTCCCAGAAATCAGGGCAAAGTAATGATCTGCCTCTGTCTCTGGCTGTGAAACCACTACTAAACATGACCCGCTTTTGTTGTACTACTTTCTGCCTTGTTTGGCTGTATAAGCCTTACTCTTTACTTTATTAGTGTGTGCTCAGAGAGAAAAAAAAATCATACTCTAATTTGAATACAGAGAGTGTGTGTAGAGATTTGCTCAGTGCAACAGGTTATTGGAGTACTGAAGGACTGGCTAGGAAGAAAGAAAGATGTATTAGTCTGCTCGGGCTGCCATAACAAAATACCATAGACTGGGTGGCCTACACAACAGAAATGTGTTACGGTTCTGGAGGCTGAGAAGTTCAAGTTTAAAGTGCTGGCTGATTTGGTTTCTGGTGAAGGCCCTCTTTCCTGCTTACTAATGGCCATCTTCTTGGTGTGTGCTCACATGACATCTCTATAAGTACGCAAGAGGAGAGAGACTGCAAGCTCTGGTGTTTCTTCTTGTAAGAGCACCACTCTTTCTAAGGGTTCTGCCCTCATGACTTCATAGAAAGCTAATTACTTCCCCAAGACCCCTCTTCCATGTACCATTACATTCTCGATTAAGGCTTCAAAATATGAGTTTAAAGAGAACGCATTCAGTCCATAGCAAAAGATAACCATAAAGAATAGAGGAATGGTTGCCATCACCCCTAGCTGAGAGAGAGCCTCCAAGGAGAAGCTCCCGTCCTTCATTCCCAGAGTGAAATCCAGACCTCACTGGGAAAAGGCAAGGCTTAAAGTCACTGAGATGACACCCTGGTAGAACTGGTTGGAAGTCTGCCCTCTGCAGTTGGACAGAGATGCCTTGCCCTCTAAGGTATCGGGGAAAGCTGTCCATAAGATGTCTCACCCGAGGCTCTGCTAAAAAGATTATCAAGCTGCTGCATGCCACTGCAAGAGTCTTCCAAGCAAGTATGCTAGAGCCAGGGAACAAAACCCTTTCCTTTGCAGTCTCTCTCCAGCACCCTTTACTAAGAAAACATACGTTCCAACTAGCAAAGGAAAATATTTCACAGGTCCGGACCTATTTTCAAAAAAACAGGCAAACATTTGGATTTAGAGTGGGAGTGCCATAAGCCAGTAGCCATCACACTGATTAAAATAAGAATAAATATCATCAGAAGCAAACTAAGTGATGAATATATTGTTTGTTAATAGGATAAATTACTTTCCACTGTCCTTCGGAGTTTTATCCATCGCTGCACCATTTGTGCCTAGGGAAAAATTTTGTCCAATAGAGATGCTCAATAAATATTATTGGATGAATAAATGAATGAATAACCTAATTGCTTCCATTGTTTTCTCTAATGTTTTTTCTCTTTCTCTTTTTTGACTATAGCTGATGGATGCACAGATTGGTCTGTCGATATCAAGAAATACCAAGTTTTGGTGGGAGAGCCTGTTCGCATCAAATGTGCACTCTTTTATGGTTATATCAGAGCCAATTACTCCCTAGCCCAAAGTGCTGGACTCAGTTTGATGTGGTACAAAAGCTCTGGTCCTGGAGACTTTGAAGAGCCAATAGCCTTTGATGGAAGTAGAATGAGCAAGGAAGAAGACTCCATTTGGTTCCGACCAACGTTACCGCAGGACAGTGGTCTTTATGCCTGTGTTATCAGGTATGCTTTTCATCTTGTTACTGCTCAATCAATGATATCAAAGGTTGCTGTCTTATATACCTAGATTTTGTGGCTCTCTCTTTAACCTCAAGGTATTGTCTCAATATTTGTGTGTGTTGCTGCTTTCTAACATTTAGAATCTAAATCATAAAAAGATGGGATTGGAATTTATATTGAGACATTATTTCTGGCTTATGGAGAAAAGAGATACCATCTGGGTATCTACTTATGTTGCCAGAAATTACTAAACACTATGAAATAAAATTTATAGAGGAGGTGAAATGTTGCAAATAAAATGTAAGCAAAGACTTGCAGAAAGGATGCATAGTTTATTGCTAAATGGGTTGTAACATTCTGTTATTGCCCTTCACAGATAGTGCACAGATACCTCTGGTTCACACACATCTGCAAAGATGATTTAAGTAACATGTGTGTGCACAGAAAGAGGAAAGCAGCCTTGCCTTGTTAGAAGTACAGAGACTTATGTTCCAGATCATTTTGTTAACTAAAAGTGCTGTGTGTGTGTGCCTATGCGCTCAGTCATGTCTGACTCTTTGTGACCCCATGGAATGTAGTCCACCAGGCTCCTCTGTCCATGGGATTCTCCAGGCAAGAATACTGGAGTGGGTTGTCAGTTCCTTCTCTAGGGGATCTTCCTAACCCAGGGATCGAACCCACATCTTCTGGTCTCTAGCATTGGCAGGCGGATTCTTTTACCTCTGAGCCCCCTGGGAAGCTATAAAAGTGCTGAGTCAATACAAAAATATTTTGGGTCTCCCCATGCCCTTACTCCACAAAGAAACTGGTCACACATGTACATATCTTTGTCTGCTTTGGGAAGAGACGTATGTACTTTGCTTAATGATAATGCATTTAGACAATAGCCGTGTATCTCATTAGCAGTGAAAAATCTCAGTTTAAGCATTTAGTCCCACATGGACTATGAATCACACCCTGCATGAATGCTTGCAGATGTCATTAGACTATAAGAACATGGCATAGCAGGGTGCAAGCATATAGAAGGAGGGTTTAAATCGATTCCTTTGTGTCCCTATTTCAACTTACTAAGAGAAAGCCAAATCTAAAGCAGTTGATTCTCAATTTGGAGAAACTCTCAGAATCATATAGTATCTTTTTCAATTCAAAATTCGACTTTCACTTCTGAAATTCTCTTTGGCGGCTATTATTCCTCTAGCATAAGGATTGTGTCTCCCATTCACCATCAACCTAAAAGAATTACCTTTATAAAGAGTCATGGCTGCAGGTATGTTAGGTTGTCAAAATGGGTGAAAGCCACATGAAGGTTAAATATAATTTTATCTTTTAAACACCGTCAACATATAAGTTAGAGTTAAGATTGGACAATAAAAATGAATGCAAATAAAGTTCTGCTTGGGAAAAACGTCAAATGAATTATATTAATAAAAGAACAAATGCATTATTCCTTTGTCAGCTTTTGTTCTTTCCCTTAAAAAAGGGAATCCAACCCTTTTATGTTTCAACTTAATTATTAATAGAAGTAGTTTTTGTAGGTACAATGACGATTAATTGTCATACTATGTTGGCGAAGAGCCGACCCATTGGAACAGACCCTGATGCTGGGAAAGATTGAGGGCAAGAGGAGAGGGGGGCAACAGAGGATGAGATGGTTGGATGGCATCACCGACTCAATAGACATGGGTTTGAGCAAACTCCAGGAGAAAGTTAAGGACAGGGAAGCCTGGTGTGCTGCAGTCCATGGGGTCACAAAGAGTTGGACACAACTAAGTGACTGAACAACAATATAGTTAGAGAGTACTGTTTGTACTGGCTATTCCTACTTGACTAATAATAATTTGATTTAATTTCACTTCTGCATTTCTTTTAAAAAAAACATGATTTCTGATTGTTTATGCATGTGTAGAGGTGATTCTTTAAGATAGACCAATTTATGTCCTCCTTTATCTGAGATTAGAATTGAGCTGAATGTTCATAGTCTAACATTTCATTCTATTATTTATTATTGATGGGAAAATAGTGATGTGTTCAAATTAGTAACCTGAATTTCTAAAGCACTGAAGTTGCAATTCTTTGATGTATTTAAATATACATAGTGGTCCAATGCTCTGAGAAATTGCACTAAAATGTCTCTGAATTTGTAGTTGCGATAATGAATGAAGGTCACAAAATTTTGAAACCATGACATTTGTCATATGTCCATGTGTCTACATTTTAATGGAAGGTTAAAATAAAAGACAAACACCTTTAAGTTTGATATGTGTCAAGCGGTATTCTAGAGGAAGCAATGAACTGCAGGAAAAGATGCTTTTGTCCCTGGAATTCGAGTGTTCCAATTGATTTGAAGCTAGTGTTGATCTGACTCCCTTTTCCAACTTAGAAAGCAGGACTCAAAATCATTATAAACAGCAGTTTAAGTAGAATGACTTGCTGTTGATGTGAAGGGAGCCTAAGGCTGTTAGTTGAATCACTGACACTTTGACACATTGTTAGCTCTCAGGCCACAAAATTGTCACCATTAGTTTTTAAATAATTCATTTACAAAGAGTTTCACAAGTTTGAAAATGTTAGCTGCTACTCCAAGGCTCTAGTCTTTCTGATAAGCGCTCTGTGTTATTAACTTATCAATGAAATGATTTAACGAGTGTTTTCATGTACAGCATTTACACCTAAATGGTGGTCTTGGCCAAACCTGCCAGGCTTCCCTGTCCATGGGATTCTCCAGGCAAGAATACTGGAGTGAGTTGCCATTTCCTTCTCTATTACACCTAAATATGTACAATTAAATGATGTAAATAATGCAAACACCTAAAATTACTCTCAGTAAAATGAATAAGAACTTTCCTACTCCCGTCTGTAAGTAGCCATTTTGGATAGAATAATACCACATCATTCTTTGTTCTGTAGTACCTGGCTCTTTACTCAATTTTCTCCTCCTTGAATGTTTATTTTTACATGAAAAAGTGAGTGAAGGAGAGATGTGTAATAATTTCTTTTCTTTTTCTTTCATTGACATTTAAAGAATAAGTTTACTTTTCAAAAGAAAAAATATTTTCTTATCCTCTTGACTCCCAATTTTTAAATATGCCTCTTCTGAGTTATACTCTTTTAACAGTTTCATATGCATATCTGGCTGATGCTCATGTAAGCAATTTAATGCCCCCTGAATTGTAACAGACTAAGTTTTTTGTCACTCTATTTTTTGACTAAAGTTGTATTTTGTAGATTCATATTCATTTGCAAGATATAGTATAGGGAGGTCCCATGAATCCTTTAGCCAGTTTCCATCAGCAGTGACAGTTTGCAAAACTATAGTACAAAATCATAATCAGAATATTGATAGTGCTACATTCAAGATACAGAACAATATCATCACCTCCAGGATCCCTTCTGTTGTCCATATTCACTTCCCTACCCCAGTCCCAAATCCCTGGCAAACACTAATCTGTTCTCCATATCTACTTTTTGTGATTCAAGAATGTCTCATAAATAGAATCATAGAGGATATCACCTTTTGGAAATGGGTTTTTCAGTCAACATAATTCCTTTGAAGTTCAGCCAGGTTGTTCAACGTAGTCTGTTTTTGTTTATTGTTAAGTAATGTTACATGGTATGGACATTACCACAGTGTTTATTCACTCACTGATGGGCATCTCTGTTGTTTCTATTTTTGGCTATTGAAAATAAATCTTCTGTGAATACCCATGTACATTTTTAGTGAATATAAGTTTTTATTTATCTGCAATAGATGCTCTAGAGTGAACTTGAGTTGTATGAGAGTTGCATGTTTAGTTATATAAGAATTGAAAGTCACTCAGTCACGTCTGACTCTTTGCGACCCCATGGACTGTATAGTCCATGGAATTCTCCAGGCCAGAATACTGGAGTGCATAGCTCTTCCCTTCTCCAGGGGATTTTCCTAACCCAGGGATCGAACCCAGGTCTCCCACATTGCAGGTGGATTCTTTACCAGCTGAGCCACAAGGGAAGCCTGAGAATACTGGAGTGTGTAGCCTGTCCCTTCTCCAGAGGATCTTCCCAACCCGGGGTCTCCTGCATTGCAGGCAGATTCTTTACCAACTGAGCTATCAGGGAAGCCCTGTCATATAAGAAACTGCTGTATTATTTTCCAGAGTAGCTGTACCATTTTATTACATTCCCACCAGCAATATGCGAGTGATCTGGTTTATCCACATGCTTGCAGCATTTGGTATTGTCACTATTTTTCATTGTAGCCATCAGTATATCTTGATATCTTGTGATTTTAATTGTCATCTCCCTAATGGCTAATGGTGGGATTTTGTGTCCTGATTTGCGATTTCTGTGCTCATCAGTGAAATACCTGTTTCTGTCTTTTGACCATTTTATAACTGAATTATTTGTGTTCTAACTGTTGAGTTTTGAGAATTCTTTATATATTCTAGGTAGTAATCCTCTTTTGGATATATGTGGCTTGCAAATATTTTCTGTCGATCTGTAGTGTGTCTTTTCAGCCTCTTAACAGGCTTTTTTGCAGAGAAAAAGGTGTTTCTTTTTTTTCCTTTTATGGATTGTACTTTTGGTACAAAATATAGGACCTCTTTCCATAGTCTATATCCTTAAACTTTTCTTTTTAAAATTATTGGAGTTTTTACCACTAGTTTTATAGCTTTAAATTTTAATCTCTGCTCCATCTTGAATTAATATTTATATATGGTATAAAGTTTATTTTGGTCAAGGTGTAGCTTTTTGGATATCCAGTTGTTCCAGCATCATTTGTTGAAAACGTCTAGCTTCCTCCATGGAATTGCTTTTGCACATTTATATCAAATCAGTTGGGTGGATTTGTGTGGGCAGCAGAGGATGTGATGGTTAGATAGCATAACTGGCTCAATGGGTATGAATTTAAGCAAACTTCCGGAGATAGTGGAGGACAGAAGAGCCTGGTGTACTAGAGTCCATGGAGTTACAAAGAGCTGGACATGACGTAGGAACTGAACAACAACAACCTTTTTCTCGATTCAGTATTATATACCTTTGATCTATATGCCTGTTCCTTGGCTAGTACCACTCTGTCTTGGTTAGTGTGGCTATAGGTATATAGCAGGACTAGATACCTTACTTTTCAAGATTCTTTTAGCTGTTGTAAGGCCTGTTCCTCTCCAGATAAATTTTAGCATAAGCTTATGTATGTCTAAAAAAAAAAAACAAACATACTGGAATAAAATTGATAGGAATGAAATTAAACCTATATAACTCAATTAGCTGTGAAAAGAAGAGAAGCAAAAAGCAAAGGAGAAAAGGAAAGATATAAGCATCTGAATGCAGACTTCCAGAGAATAGCAAAAAGAGATAAGAAAGACTTCCTCAGTGATCAGTGCAAAGAAATAGAGGAAAACAACAGAATGGGAAAGACTAGAGATCTCTTCAAGAAAATGAGAGATACCAAGGGAACATGTCATGCAAAGATGGGCTCGATAAAGGACAGAAATTGTTTGGACCTAACAGAAGCAGAAGATATTAAGAAGAGGTGGCAAGAATACACGGAAGAACTGTACAAAAAAGATCTTCATGACCCAGATAATCATGATGGTGTGATCACTCACCTAGAGCCAGACATCCTGGAATGTGAAGTCAAGTGGGCCTTAGAAAGCATCATTACGAACAAAGCTAGTGGGGGTGATGGAATTCCACTTGAGCTATTTCAAATCCTAGAAGATGATGTTGTGAAAGTGCTGCACTCAATTTGCCAGCAAATTTGGAAAACTCAGCAGTGGCCAGAGGACTGGAAAAGGTCAGTTTTCATTCCAATCCCAAAGAAAGGCAATGCCAAAGAATGCTCAAACTACCGCACAATTGCACTCGTCTCACACGCTAGTGAAGTAATGCTCAAAATTCTCCAAGCCAGGCACAATAAAGAAAGTTGAGAAGCAAAGAATTGATGCTTTTGAACTGTGGTGTTGGAAAAGACTCTTGAGAGTCTCTTGGACTGCAAGGAGATCCAACCAGTCCATTCTGAAGGAGATCAGCCCTGGGATTTCTTTGGAAGGAATGATGCTAAAGCTGAAACTCCAGTACTTTGGCCACCTCATGCAAAGAGTTGACTCATTGGAAAAGACTCTGATGCTGGGAGGGATTGGGGGCAGGAGGAGAAGGGGACGACAGAGGTTGAGATGGCTAGGTGGCATCACCGACTCAATGGACATGAGTTTGAGTGAACTCCGGGAGATGGTGATGGACAGGAAGGCCTGGCATGCTGCAATTCATAGGGTCGCAAAGAGTCAGATACAGCTGAGTGATTGAACTGAACTGAACTGAACTCAATTTGAGGAAAATTGTTGTCTTTATGTTGGAACCCACAATCTATGAGTGCAGTAGGTCTCTGCATTTATTTAAGATTTCTTCTTCATCAGCACTTTGTATTTTTCAGCATACAATCCTGTACACATTTTGCGAAATTTATACATAAGTGTTTCATTTTCTTTGGTGTATTTCTAAACGATAGTGCCTTTTGAATTTCATTTTCAACATGCACATTGTTAGCATTGTTAGAAGTATGATTGATTTTTTTTTATTGGAGTAAGGCTGCTTTACACTGCTGTGTCAGTTTCTGCTGTAAAGCAAAGTGAATCAGACAGAAGGATGATTGATTTTTCTGTGTTAATTTCTTTCTAAAAGCATACTTTTCCAAATTACATATATATAATGTATTTTATCTAGTATCTAGTTCCTTTGTCCAAGTCTTGATTTTTCTCTTTAGAGACTAATTCTTTTTTCTCATCTATCAAAAGGTACTCAGTTAAATCCACTTTCTCAGTCATCCATTTCAGAAACATCGACTGATCACCAGGTGATATGCTAATGCTAGAATTACAAAGACTCTAAAAGAAACATTTTCTACCTTCAAATCGTTTGCATGAGAGAAAATAAGTGTGCAATAAATTATTATAGATACTGTGTCACAGTTTAAAATAGAATGGGGTTCTGTCAAGAGAGCAGCTGCCTTCCTCACAGTCCTCCCCCTTACAATTGAAAAGGCAGATATAACCCAACAAAGAAACATAGCAGGTTGTGTGAAAGGTGGTAAGAAGGATTGACTAGGGACCTCATGACTTGAGACATAACATGACCACACTGCTTCAGTTAACCATCCAGATAATATTGGCAGGACCAAAGCAGGCAGCTTTGGTCCCTGTGCTGTGGTGTTGGAGAAGACTCTTGAGAGTCCCTTGGACAGCAAGGAGATCAAACCAACTAATCCTAAAGGAAATCAACCCTGACCGCTCATTGGAAGGACTGATGCTAGAGCTGATGAAAGTGAAAGAGGAAAGTGAAAAAGTTGGCTTAAAACTCAACATTCAGAAAACTAAGATCATGGCATCTGGTCCTATCACTTCATGGCAAATAGATGGGGAAACAGTGGAAACAGTGGCAGACTTTTTTCTGGACTCCAAAATCACTGCAGATGGTGATTGCAGCCATGAAATTAAAAGACACTTACTCCTTGGAAGAAAGTTATGACCAACTTAGACAGCATATTAAAAAGCAGAGACATTAGTTTGCCAACAAAGGTCCATCTAGACAAGGCTATGGTTTTTCCAGTGGTCATGTATGGATATGAGTCAGTTTCAGTTTCAGTTCAGTCACTCAGTCATGTCTGACTCTTTGAGACCCCATGAACCGCAGCACGCCAGGCCTCCCTGGCCACCACCAACTCCCGGAGTTCACTCAGGCTCACGTCCATCGAGTCAGTGATGCCATCCAGCCCTCTCATCCTCTGTTGTCCCCTTCTCCTCCCACCCTTAATCTTTCCCAGCATCAGGGTCTTTGGAAATGAGTCAGCTCTTTGCATTAGGTGGCCAAATTATTGGAGTTTCAGCTTCAACCATCAGTCCTCCCAATGAACACCCAGGACTGATCTCCCTTAGGATGGACTGGTTGGATCTCCTTACAGTCCAAGGGACTCTCAAGAGTCTTCTCCAACACTACAGTTCAAAAGCATCAATTCTTCAGTGCTCAGCTTTCTTTATAGTCTAACTCTCACATCCATACATGACTACTGGAAAAACCATAGCCTTGACTAGACAGACCTTTGTTGACAAAGTAATGTCTCTGCTTTTTAATATGCTGTCTAAGTTGGTCATAACTTTCTTCTAAAGAGTAAATGTCTTTTAATTTCATGGCTGCAATCACCATCTGCAGTGATTTTGGAGCCCAGAAAAATAAAGTCAGCCACTGTTTCCACTGTTTCCCCATCTATTTGCCATGAAGTGATGGGACCAGATGCCATGATCTTAGTTTTCTGAATGTTGAGTTTTAAGCCAACTTTTTCACTCTCCTTTTTTACTTTCATCAAGAGGCTCTTTAGTTCTTCTTCACTTTCTGCCATAACGGTGGTGTGTAAGAGTTGAACTATAAAGAAAGCTGAGTGCCAAAGAATTGATGCTTTTAAACTGTGGTGTTGGAGAAGACTTGGACTGCAAGGAGATCCGTGGTGGATTCATGTCAATGTATGGCAAAACCAATACAGTATTGTAAAGTAAAATAAAGTAAAAATTAAAATTAAAATTAAAATTAAAAAGAAGTACAGAGCTATATCAGCCTACTAAAAAAACATTAAAATTATACTTTTAAAGAATAAAAGTATAATTTAAAATGATAAAAATTAATTTATTTATTTTAATTGGAGGCTAATTACTTTACAATATTGTAGTGATTTTTGCCATACATTGACATGAATCAGCCATGGGTGTACAAATGTTCCCCATCCTGAACCCCCCTCCCACCTCCCTCCCCATACCATCCCTCAGGGTCATCCCAGTGCACCAGCCCTGAGCACCCTGTCTCATGCATCGAACATGAACTGGAGATCTATTTCACATATGATAATATAAATGTTTCAATGCTATACTCTCAAATCATCCCACCCTCACCTTCTCCCACAGAGTCCAAAATCTGTTCTTTACATCTGTGTCTCTTTTGTTGTCTCGCATATAGGGTCATCACTGCCATCTTTCTAAATTCCATATATATGTGTTAATACACTGTATTGGTGTTTTTCTTTCTTACTTACTTCACTCTGTATAATAGGCTCCAGTTTCATCCACCTCATTAGAACTGATTCAAATGCATTCTCCTTAATAGCTGAGTAATATTCCATTGTGTATATGTATCACAGCTTTCTTATCCATTTGTCTGCCAATGGACATCTAGGTTGCTTCCATGTCCTGGCTATTGTAAACAGTGTTGCAATGAACATTGGTGTACACATGTCTGTTTCAATTATGGTTTCCTCAGTGTGTATGCCCAGCAGTGGAATTGCTGGGTTGTGATGATTATTTTATGCAGTCAGTTTATTAATCATTGCTCCCTGATTCTTATTATTCCAATAGCTTCACTTAATAAGTATTTAATGACTCAAAAAATAATTCCAAACATTTTCACCAGCACTAGAAGTATATTTTCAGTTTCCTAATAGTCTCTTCTTTCTGTTTGCCCAAAAGACACATTGACTTCAACATGTACCAAAGTGTATTTTGATACTTACTTCCACAAAGCTGTCTCCTCCTCAGATGCTTCCTTTTTTAATGCATAGAATCACTGTTATTCCAGCAACACTATCTAGAAAATTATCACTTATCATTCTTTACCTTGTCTTAATTGCTACCAAGATCTGTCTGATCTACCCTTAGAAATGTCTTTTTGCTTTATTCTTTGTTGTTCATGCTAATTTCTACTCTGTCCTCTTAAATGAGGACACTGTGAGTGCACTGTCCTCTTAAATGGTTTCTCTGCCTCCAGATTTTTCCTGTTAGTGTTACCGTTCCTCACTGCTGTGGAATTACATGTCCACAACAAAGATCTTATTAAATTTCTCTACCTAAAAGTTCTTAATAGGCCTTGATACTCAATATGAAGTCTGAAGACTTTGTTTGACATACATGTCCCTTTATAAACCAGCTGCAACTTTTCCTTCTGCACTCATCTTTGGTGTTTGTCTCCATGGATACTTTGTGCTATGTTCTCACCATCCTGCCTGCTGTTTGCAGATTAAAGTATAAATTTACCTTATCCTTTTACTTTTTGTTCCTTCATCTGAAATCGCATTTTTTCACTGCTATCTGAAGAATATAGAGCTATTTCTTACAGAAGATCCAGTATGTGTTCATTGTCTTATGTGAGCTGGACATGACTGGGTGGGTCTTCTGCTGATTTTGACCATAGTCACTTGAGGCTGGAATCAACTGGATACAGGATTTGCTCTGTCCGTAATCCTCAAGGCCTCCATGTAGTCTTTCCAGCTGTCTCTCCAGCAAGATAACCAGGCATTTTATCGGGCAACTCAGAAAGTATGGAGACTTATCAAGCTTCTATTTGTATCATGCTTACTAATATATCCAACTAGTCGAGTCTAGAGCTAATAGGGAAGAAAACTTTACAAGAGCTTGAGTTGCACAAGATGTGGTTTTTTGGTGGGACCACCAAAATAACAGTACAGCAGAGTCTGCCCGTTAGCCTCTAGTAATCCATGCCCTGACACATACAAAATATACTCACCCTATTCCTAAGAGCCCTGGAATCTTATTATGACCTCAAGATAAGGCTAGAAGTCCAGGATCTCATTCTTGTCTTGTTCAGTCACTCATTCCTGTTCAATTCTTTGCAACCCCATGGACTGCATCATGGCAGGCTTCCCTATCCTTCACCATCTCTGGGAGCTTACTCAAACTCATGTCCATTGAGTCAGTGATGCCATCCAACCATCTCATCCTCTGTCATCCCCTTCTCCTCCCGCCTTCAATCTTTCCCAGCATCAGGGTCTTTCCCAATGAGTCAGTTCTTCACTTCAGGTGACCAAAGTATTGAAGCTTCAGCTTCAGCATCAGTCCTTCCAATGAATATAGGGTTGATTTCCTTTAGAATTGACTGGTTGGATCCCCTTGCAGTCCAAGGGACTCTCAAGATTCTTCTCCAGCACCACAGCTCAAAAGCATCAATTCTTCGGTGTTCAGCCTTTTTTATGGTCCAACTCTCACATCCATACATGACTACTGGAAAAACCATAGCTTTGACTAGATGAACCTTTGTCACCAAAGTGATCTCTGCTTTTTAATATGCTGTCTAGGTTTGTCATAACTTTTCTTCCTAGGAGCAAATGTCTTTTAATTTCATAGCTACAGTCACCATCTGCAGTGATTTTGGAGCCCAAGAAAATAAAGTCTGTCACTATTTCCATTTTTTCCCCTTCTATTTGCCATGCATGAAGTGATGGGACTGGATGCCATGATCTTAAAAACTGATGCCATGAGTTTTCTGAATGTTGAATTTTAAGCCAGCTTTTTCACTGAATCTCATTACTTATGTGTGAAGGTTCTTCATGCCTAATTCCTTAAGTACAGCTATTCAGGAGTTGCAACTCTTGAGGTCTGTGAACTCGAAAGACTCATTATCTAACCCTTATATACCCAACATTCTGTGGTCAGACAGGAATAAGGTAACTAAATTAAATAATCCTATTTAAAATGGGTGGAAGGTGGGGAAGGAGGTGGGAGGGGGTTCGGGATGGGGGGACACATGTACACCTGTGGCTGATTCATGTCAATGTATGGCAAAAAGTACCACAATATTGTAAAGTAATTAGGCTCTAATTAAAATAAATAAACTTTAAAAAATATTAAAGAAAAAATAAAATGGGTGGAAGGTACAGAGCAGCTGCTGTCCTATAGCCATTCTGAAATCCAGCTGGGCACACATCAGCAGTATTTTGGTTAGGGCCCAGTTCTGTTAGTGAGATTGGTTCTCTGTGGTTCTTGGGTCCATCCTCTGTTTTCCATGTAATGTTAAGGGGCCCAGCAGCTTCTTTTTAACTTAAACTTTGTCAGCAAAGTAGTAAGATTCCTTAAAATGCTGTGCACCTTTTACGTATTTAATTATGTAGCTGTTCCATTTAGCAGAGACCACACCCATAACATTTGGCTTGGCCAAAAAGTTCCTTTGTTTGGGGTACATTGTTCAATAAAGATCTTCATGAAAGTGAAAAATGTTTTGCATTTCTACCTAACCCTGAATGAGCTTTTGGGCCAAACCAATATACTTAAGACTAATATCTCTCTACTTTCAAGTCAGGATGCTAGAAGACAGTACACCGAGTTCTTAGACACCCCTTTGTTCAGCTAGTCTTAGTGTGTGCCTCATATAACTTCACAGCTAAGTATCTTAGGTTTTTCCTCCAAGACCCTTTAAGCAACTTTTTATGGATGATAGAGTATGCATAGCATCCCAAACTTACTATCACTGACATGATTTCCCCTCAGAATCAATGTGAGATGGTCACTGAGAATGTACACACAAAATAGTTACTGAATAAAATACTTAGTGATTGGAGCTAGTGTTCTTAGAATGCCTTGTAGAAAACACTGGCATAGCCAAAATTACACCACTCGCTGATTCCTATCATTTTCCATGAAAAAACTAAAACAATTCTGTTTCTTATGACATCTTTTCTGAAACTAACACCAGTTATGGACTGCTTTTGGTGTTCCAGTTTTATTCTCTTCCTGTAATAGACCTTCACTGTTACCAGGTAGAAGTAAACGGTACTAATAAGTTAGGCCTAAAAGATCAACAAGGAACAGCTTTTAGTAGAAATAACTTTTCGTTCATTTTAATCTGTATGATAGTATATAATTTTAGTATGTATTACTGTTTTATGTGATTGTTGCTTAAAAATCAAGTCATTTGGGATCAAAGGATAAATAATGTTAGCACCATTTTAGAAAGTCTTCAACATTAAGGAGTCTTCATTTGTTCTAGGGCAATCAAAGTGCATATAAATGTTTTATATCCTACCCAGAGATCTTAATGATCAGATGCATATGTGTCTCAAGGACCTGAAGTAGTTTCACTTTTTGGTCTCCTAATTGTTAAACTATCTCTTTTGATTGAAGCCACAGTATACCCTTGAGAATATCACCTATAATTTATAGGTTATAAAAAATGCAGTTACGTCCTACATAACGTAGCCCTTTAAACAATCCATATAAGATTGAAAGTCTTTAAAATAAGGTTTCAAGTCTGGATGCAGTGTCTTTTATGGATGATAAACTGAAATTGCAGAGCTGCACATCAGTTATTCTTACCGTCATCTTTTGGTGGGAACCTATGTTTCTTGCTATAATAGGCCTCAAAGAGAATTTTCAGTTGTATAATTCTAATAATACTTGGAGATCATGCTGAGATGGTAAATCAACCTAGATCCAATACTGAAGTTTACCCTTCTTTCCATGCCTGAGACAGGAAGATGTTTTCTAAAGGATCAAACTATATTTCAATAGGGCAATGATAAGGCAGATTGTTGTCTGAGTGCTTTCTTTTCAGAAACAACAAACCCAATTGTTGCAAGTAAAAGCCTAAAGCTGTGTGAATTGCCTAGTCAATTTATGGATTTTTTAAAAGCATCCTGAAAATAAATGCACACCACAACCATTTTTTTAATACTAAGAAGATGAAATAAATTCTGCTCAAGTGATGTTGGGGTGGTTTCTTAGATCACTGGATTAAGAAAAGTTTTGTCCTATCTTTCCAAGCCTTATAAGAGAGAAAGTTTTGAGAACTATTTCAAATCAATGGTGTCAGGTTCAGGGAAGAGAGAGAGCCTTATAAATTTTCTGCAAAAAGTATCAAACCAGTATGGAATTGGTGGGCCACTGAAAAAACTAACAATAACCTAATGACTGTAGAAAAGACAATAAAGAGAGACTGTTCATAGAAGGGTTCACAAAGAGCTTGTAATTTGAGCAGGACTTTGAAAAATAAACACATGGCTAGGGGAAGTATAATGGAGAAAATTTTCCCTGTCAGAAAGGTCTTATGACAACACAGATGTAGAGAACAAATATATGGACCCCAAGGGTGAAAGGGGGTGGGTGGGATAAATTGGGAGATTGGGATTGATGTATATACACTATTGATACTATGTATAAAATAGATAACTGATGAGGACCAACTGGATAGCACAGGGAACTCTACACAATGCTCTGTGGTGACCTAAATGGAAAGAAAATCCAAAAAAGAGGGGATATGAATATTTGATTCATTTTGCTGTACAGTGGAAACTAACGCAACATTGTAAAGCAACTATACTCCAATAAATTAAAAAAAAAGACTAATGTAAGAAAAATTAAACAATGACCTAGAACAAGGTTTGGCAAACTATTTTCTGTAAGGGGCCAGATGGTATAAATTTTAGCATTTATAGACAATATAGTCTCTGTTGCAAATATTCAACTCTGCTGTTGCAGCAGGAAGGAGTCACAGACAATACAAAGGGAATGAGTGTGGCTATGCTCAGAAACACTTTCCAAAATGATGGAGGTATTTAGCCTGCAGACTAATGTTTGCTGATCTCTGGTCTAGAAAATGGCTTCCAACCTGCATATAGTTAAGCCAAGAGTAGAAACTGCTGTTGTTATTCACAAAGGCAAAAAGAAAAACATAGTCTATTTGTAACAGAGTGATTAGATCAGTTTTGTTGGAAAATGGGGTTTTGGAGATATGATGAAAGAGAAGACTTGTAAAGATAGGTAAAACAGATGCTAAGACCTAAATGGCAGATAAGTATAAAGCAAGGATTAGAAAGATACAGCAGTTTTTTCCCAGAATTTTGTTGCAGCAGGTATGTGAATGTTTACAGAAATGGGAATGTGGAAAACAGGTGTGGGGTTTTTGCAATAATTGGGTCATGGAGTTATGGGGACTATGGTTAGAGTATGAATGATAGGAATAACAAGGAAAAAACGGTTCAAGATCACTTTTGGAAGTTAAAAATACATCACAGCTAGTGCTTTACTGGATGTTGCTATGGGAAAAAAATAAAAGGAAAAAAAAACCCAAGAGGTAAATCATACGAGTTTTCCAGTATAAACCTAAACTTTTTCACTGCAAAATCTGAGGATCTTGATAAATAAAATTGCCTTAGTGTTAAACCATTATTCTAGGGAAGTCTTTGGAGAAGGCAATGGCACCCCACTCCAGTATTTTTGCCTGGAAAATCCCATGGACGAAGGAGCCTGGTGGGTTGCAGTTTATGGGGTCGCTAAGAGTCGTACACAACTGAGCGACTTCACTTTCATTTTTCACTTTCATGTGTTGGAGAAGGAAATGGCAACCCTCTCCACTGTTCTTGCCTGGAGAATCCCAGGGATGGGGGAGCCTAGTGGACTGCCGTCTATGGAGTCGCACAGAGTCTGACACGGCTGAAGCAATTTAGCAGTAGTAGTAGTAGTAGCGAAGTCTTAAATAGACACAGCACTTGAATAAAGAGATCTGCCGTCCTTTCTAGGTTCTGTGTTAGTCTACTTACTAGTCTTAAAAAAAATTGAAATCCATACTTCGTGCAGATTTCTTTTTTAGACCATTAGCTCCGTAAGGGCAGAGATTTAATATCTTGTTCATCTTTGCATCTCTGGTTATGCATATATGACCATTGAGATCTGAGCAAAGAAAAATGTTTTGATCAGTTGTCAGGTTTGGGAACAGGCTGTTTGTATGTAACAGGAGTTTAGAAGTAACAGTAATTTAAGTGTGAGAAACTTTCTGCTCAAAGGTTTCAGAATCAAAATTCCAGATATAGGCAGTTTGGAGCTTACATGATGTCTATTGTCTCGGCCTCAGGTTTGTTTACTATCTCCACTCTGTCCTCCCTGGGGTATGATCCTCATCTTTGTTTTCCAAGATGAAGCTCTATCCATCATCTCCATGTTATTATAAGCAGCAGCATGTAGTGAAAGGAACAAAGAACATGGTTCTTTCTGCTTTTAAGAACAAGACACAGAGGTTATCTGCTTAACTTCTCCTTACATCTCATTGGCTAGAACTTGTTTGCATAATTATTAATACATCAGATGGTAGTGGTGGCTGGGATATGTAGTTTTATTAGTAGTACCCATATGCCTCCTAACAATATAGAGGTCTATTGCTGAGGATCTTAAATTATTTCCCTAAAAAACAAAAGCCCAAGACAGGGATTCTTGTGCAAATGGTCTACTGAGGCGTATACTCAGCATTAAACCCACAAGGGGAAAAACCAGGAAAAGAAGAGTTTTCAAAAGTCTAGACTCATCCTGATCCCACAGGGAGCTGTGAAACATAAACTGCACCACATAGTTTCTCCTCCCTTGAAGCAAAGGGGCAGGGCCAGGACTCTGCAGTCATCCCTATCCAGATGGCTCTTGTCATTGCTAAGATGAGTCTCTAGAAAAGGATACAGCTGTGAGCTTTGTCCAGTCAACCCTTGCAGCGGCTGAAGTATGGGTACCACAGCTGGTGAAGCAATTCTGAGTGGAACACCAAAAGTATCTGCTACACTGAGGAAAAAGGGGAAACAGATATTGAGGGGAAATTAGAAGCCGATTTTGGCACAGCGAAGAAGCATCCCCCCACATATATTGTAATGACTCAATATCCTGTTTTTGCCATGTGAAACTGTGAAAATGTTAGTCACTCAGTCCTGTCTGACTCTTTGTGACCCCATGGACTGTAGCCCATCAGGCTCCTCTGTCCATGGGATTCTCCAGGCAAGAATACTGGAGCGGGTAACCATGCCCTTTTTCCAGGGGATCTTCCTAAACTGAGCATCGAACCCATGTCTCTTGCATTGCAGGCAGATTCTTTACCATCTGAGCCACCAGGAAATGCCCAGTTCTGTGCCTTGCATGTGGTAAATATTCTGTCAGTGTTTGTTGAATGAATAATGAATATTCTTTTTAAAATTTTTATTTATTTATTTTCATTGGAGGATAATTGTACTTCCTTTACAATATTGTGATGTTTTTTGCCATACATCCACATGAATTGGCCATAGGTACACTCCAGTGTTCTTGCCTGGAGAATCCTAGGGACAGAGGAACCTTGTGGGCTGCCGTCTGTGGGGTCGCACAGAGTCGGACACGACTGGTGACTTAGCAGTAGCATACATATGTCCCCTCCATCCTGAACCCCCTCCTGCCTCCCTTCCCAATGCTATTCCCTCCAGGTTGTCACAGATCACTGGCTTGGGGTGCCCTGCTTCATGCATTGAACTCACACTGGTCATCCATTTTACATATGGTAATGTACATGTTTCAATGCTATTCTCTCACATCATCCCATCCTCTCCTTCTCTCACTAAATCCAAAAGTCTGTTCTTTAAGTCCGTGTCCCTTTGCTGCCCTGCACATAGGATCATTGGTACCATCTTTCTAGATTCCATATATATGCACTAATATATGGTTTTTGTCTTTCTCTTTCTGACTTACTGCACTCTGTATAATAGGCTTTAGGTTCATCCACCTCATTAGAACTGACTCAAATGCATTCCTTTTTATAGCTGAGTAATATTCCATTGTGTAGATGTACCACCACTTCTTTACCCATTCATCTGCCTATGGACATCTAGATTGCTTCCATGTCCTAGCTATTGTGTAAAGAGTGCTAGTAATTAATATTCTTGAGCAAACTTCTATTTTTTTTATTTGCACAGCCTTCCTTCTTTAACATTTCTGAAAGGATTAAGCAGCATTAGTATTCTGAATACTACCATGCTTCCCCCCAACATATGCATATGCACCATGCCCTCAATACTCTCTGTCTGTCCAGAATCACTCAGAACCAATTATGAATTACTTCATCAACCTGAAGAAGGATTGGCTGGACAAATCCTTGTTCTCACAAATACTTCTAGTTCTGGATCCAAGAAAACTTGTCATTCTCCAGGAAAGGAATAGACAACTAGCTTACTCTCATTAGCAAATATACACATTTCATGTAGTTATCATCTCTAAAGCTTAGGTGAAGAAT
Organism: Oryx dammah; assembly: GCF_014754425.2. Taxonomy (NCBI): domain Eukaryota; kingdom Metazoa; phylum Chordata; class Mammalia; order Artiodactyla; family Bovidae; genus Oryx; species Oryx dammah. The sequence continues at coordinate 105,420,501 of NW_024070207.1, read as the reverse complement.
CTTTGTCATCAGTTACCATGGCCTCAATTTCTGCAGGTTTTACAGTAGCATTTCTGGCTTTCAGGAGGGTCTCCATTTAGTAACTGCTTCATGATATAGAGTCTAATGTTATAAAATGAAACTTAAAAATGAATTGAATAAAGACTCAACTGATTGCTTTATATCTCACAGTTACAGATCCCCATTTTCTCCTATGAATGATATAAAAGATAGTTGTATAAAAGGGTCAGGGTTATAGAGTAATTGAGTAACATTTGCAATATGGTCCAGTGGTTTCAGGAAAATGTTTTGTATTGCCCTAAAGGCCAAAAAGGAAAAAAGGAAAAGAAATGAAAACATCACTTTAAATCAATATCACATCATTAGCTATAGTTCATATTATAGAAGGCTGACTTCAGTAAGATAGTTTATTCTTTCGTGTAAAGTAAATTAAGCTATGCAATCTTGAACTTGTATGACAGTTTCAGGGTTTGTCAAGCCCCAGATGCAGTGCTTAGCATGTGGTTTCCATTCACAAGGTCACTCCATATGGTCCTAGTGCAGCCATAGACCTGAATTTTAAATGTTATTTAATTTGAATAGCCACACGAGGCTCTTAGCCTTTGTTTTGAAATGGCAAAATCAAATTGTTATTGGCTTTTTCCTATAATATGTTTAGGCTTCCCTGGTGGCTCAGATGGTAAAGCGTCTGCCTACAATGTGGGAGACCCGGATTCGATCCCTGGGTTGGGAAGATCCCCTGGAGAAGGCAATGGCACCCCACTCCAGTACTCTTGCCTGGAAAATCCCATGGACGGAGGAGCCTGGTGGGCTACAATCTATGGGGTCGCAAAGAGTTGGACACGACTGAGCGACTTCACCTCACCTCATAATATGTTTATATTATATAGTTATATTTTTCCTAGAGTCCTGTAAGGTAGATGTGTAAAGGATATTAGACCACAAAACTGATATTTAGAAATACTGAAAATCAAACTGGTTCCTCCGTGTAATCACTGATGGTTATAAACATTCATTTAAAAATTATAATTAGGTGATGGATATATTATCTTAATGTTGATAGTCATTCCACAGTATATATATGTATCAAATCATCACACAGTGCACTTTAAATGTGTATAGTTATATTCATTAATTACCCCTCAATAAAGTTTTTTAAAAGATTTTATAATTTACTTATTTTCTTAATATTCCAATGAGACTTTCCTTTCTTTTCCTCAAATAAGTAAATTTATACACAATTATTATTTCAATTCATTTTGATGGCATGGTATTTGAAGAATGATTACAATAATCTAGCAACAAATTTTCAATCGATCTGTCCTAGAATTGAGAGCTAGGCTGTCTTTCTTGTCTTGACATTGTAAACCAATCCACTAATGGCAAACTAGTCAATAATGTACATAAAACAGGAATATTCTTTCTGTTACTGACAAAGCTCTCAAATAGGTTGCACTGAAGTTGATATGATTGAATTAGATAAGAATTTTTGATACTGTATTCATTCTGAATTGAATGAATTTTCTAGTAGATTATGAAGTGTCTACTCTACACCAGCTATTGGACTAGCTATTGAGAGCACAGCAGTGAATTAAGCAAGACTAAGTTCTTCCTAGACTAGGCTGGAAGTCTATTCTAGAAAAGAGTCTTTCACACAGTAATTGCTTGTGCCCTGGTTTTTAAGAAGGAAAAGGTTAGGGTGCCTTAAAATCAGCCAACAAGCCAACCTAGCCCACTTGGTGTATAAGCTCACCCTCAAAGTCTGCACTCTTCTAACTGAAATCCAAATATTTCTGGGGTTACACAAAGAATTGCCAAGGGATGTGCCACAAAGTTATTTTGAAGGGAATTCATCTCCAGAACATCAATTTCTGTATATATTCTTGCATAAAATTGCCTGATAATTCACAGTAGCACTTCTTTCACTTTATAGAAGGGAAATTGCATTATGATGTATTGGATGCAAAATGGACTTAGGTGCCAAACAAAGGCATAGTCAGAAATATTATTTTGAAAAAATCAAGGCCACTTAAGCTCAGAGATCTTCTCCTGCCTGTCTTACAGTATTGCTGATGAGTTTGAAGCTTACTCCAAGTTCGTATACTCTTAATTCAGAGCAGCCACCATATAGTCGATGATACTATACATACAGCACACAACATATGCACAGCATATAGTAGTGAGACAAAAGTATGGTGGAAGTGTTAGTCTGTTAGTCGCTCAGTCATGTCTGACTCTTTGCAGCCCCATGGCCTGTAGCCTGCCAAGCTCCTCTGTCCATGGAATTTTCCATACAAGAATACTGGAGTGGGTTGCCATTCCGTTCTCCAGGAGATCTTCCAGGGATCGAACCCAGATCTCCAAAATTGCAGGCAGATTCTTTACCATCTGAGCCACCAGGGAAATCCCAGTAGTGATACAAATTAGATGTAATTGGAATGTTTTCTAGAACTGTCATGGGCTTCCCAGGTAATGCTAGTGGTAAAGAACCCACCTGCCAATGCAGGAGATGTAAGAGATGGGGGTTCGATCCCTGGGTTGGGAAGATCTCCTGAAGGAGGAAATGGCAACCACTCCAGTATTCGTGCCTAGGAAATCCATTGGTCAGAGAGGCCTGGCACCTATAGCCCATAGGGTCACAAAGTGTTGGACAGGACTGAAATGACTTAGCATGCAGCACATAAAACTATCATATTTTGAAGATGCATTTGATAAAACCCAAGGGTAAATTTTTTGTCTTTTTAATATACTTGATATACACGATTACCTTCCCAAAAGAGTTTCCCTTTTTGTTGTGGACCATTTTTAAAATACATATTGAATTTGTAACAATATTGCTTCTTTTTTGTTTTGTTTTTTTGGCTGCAAGGGATTGAACTCACAGCCCCTGCATTGGAAGACAAAGTCTTAACCAATGAACCACCACAGCAGTCTTTATGAAAAAGAAAATTTTCTTTCATCAAATGATGCCATAATTTATTCATGTATCCTATTTAATATTTATAATATTTAATATTTCTCCCTCCTATTAACAAATAAACTTCTTTAAACTTAGAAAAAATAAATGTCAACTTAAATCACTAAGGATATTTCTCTGGTCTTTTAAGGAAATTGTGACAAAAAAATTGATAACTACTACCCACTGTTACTCAGGTTATGATCTGATAAATAATTAGATTTTAATAATCACCAGAGGGGCTAATTTAAAAATAAATTCCTGGATCCTACCACATACCTGTTTAATCAGAATTTCTAGGGGGAAAGGACTGGGAACCTTATGGTTCAATGTGCATCCAGTTTTTTCTTATCCACATTGTTTAACAATTGATATTCAGGTAGTGATCTTTTTAAGGGACTTATACCCCATCCATATTCAGGGACAACAATGTACTTTATAAAATCATAAGAATATAGAGTCTCTTGATGGAGAACACCCAGAGCCTGACATGGCACCCAGCATGTAATAGATTGAAAGTGATTGAATACAGGTTTATATTAATACCTCCTTATAAAATATTCAGTTCAGTTCAGTTCAGTTGCTCAGTCATGTCTGACTCTTTGTGACCCCATGAACTGTGGCATGCCAGGCCTCCCTGTCTATCACCAACTCCTGGAGTTCACCCAAACTCATGTCCATTGAGTCAGTGATGCCATCCAGCCATCTCATCCTCTGTTGTCCCCTTCTCATCCTGCCCCCAATCCCTCCCAGCATCAGAGTCTTTTCCAATGAGTAAACTCTTCGCATGAGGTGGCCAAAGTATTGGAGTTTCAGCTTTAGCATCATTCCTTCCAAAGAACAGCCAGAACTGATCTCCTTTAGAATGGACTGGTTGGATCTCCTTGCAGTCCAAGAGACTCTCAAGAGTCTTCTCCAACACCACAGTTCAAAAGCATCAATTCTTTAGCGCTCAGCCTTCTTCACAGTACAATTTTCACATCCATACATGACCACTGGAAAAACCATAGCCTTGACTAGATGGACTTTTAGACGATTGAATATAAAGAATACATCTTTCTAAAATTTTAAAGATGTACTCCATGGTTAACTTTTTCCAAAGACTATTTACCTTTTCATCTGAATGTAATTTACAAATGGAATCATAGGTAGTAAAAACATAGCAGGGTGCCTTCCAGATTCCTCCACTGCTGTGATCTTCAAATGAACAAGCCCAATGGATTATTATACCTTCTGAAAAGTTCTTAATTAAGGAAGCCAGGAGTGTGCAGAGTAACAGCCTGTGTGTTAACCTTGTTGACACGGCATAGAAATCCCACATAGATATCACATACAAAAGAATGAAAATGTTGTTTTAGTTCCTAAATGGCAATTTCCAAGAAATTGTACTTCTAATGGAAATTGCCACCATGGATGTCTGTTCAAAGGCTTTGGTTGACAAAGGAAAGATATGAAAATCTCAAACTTTCTTGATCTCTGGTTGTTGCTTCCATTAATTAGGTGAATATGACAGCTCTCTCTTTACCCTAATAGCCCCCCTGGAGGAAATAACATTTTTGTTTGTTTAAACAGTATTTAATGCCTACTCTAAAATTAGAGTTTAAAACCTTTAATTCTGGAATGCAAAAAGCTCTATGTCCTTGACTCTGATGTTTTTCATGAATATTAATTTATAAGCCAAGTCATGACTTAAAGTATTTGGTCATTTCAGGTTTTAATCATTTCCTTTGGGATTATTTTCCTATTAGGTAAGATTTATTTTTACTGTTCCAGAGCCTTTCTCTGTTGGTCACAGAAAAATATTGGTTTCCACAGGATAGCTATCATGTTCTTTAAAATTGATTCAGTGCTGATATCTAATCATCAAATATCAGGCCATAGATATTCAGATTGTTTATCATTATTTAACTCTTAAATTATTTAAACAGTATATACACAGACATACACAGATGCTTAAACACATATACTTTTTTTTTAATAAATGCAGTTCAATTGGAACATTGTTCTCTTTTGTTTGAAATTTCAATAAGATTTGTTGAACACCTACTAAGCATCAGACCTACAGTTTTGTCTGATGATATAGAGAAGGAAAAATGGATAAGAACATATTTCCTGAAGAACATATTTCCACAGTCAGTCAGGGAAAATGAACTCATGAAGGATTATCTGTACACTAAATGGCAAATTCTGTTCAAGATCTGGTGACAAAGTGTTACTGCAATGGGGAAGTTTCAAGGATGGATCCACAAAGTGGTGCACTGAGGCAACAGGAGATGGGTTTTTATTGATAGATAAATAGAAAGGACATTTTATATCACACAGTGGAAGTAGCACAATGCCAGCAATGATGATTTGGGAAGAAGTGCTCTGAGAAGGGAAGAACAACAGATGTATGTAGCTGGAGTGAGGAGTGCACGATGGTGCGTGGGCAGATACAGAAGAACCTAGAAAGGAAGTTTGTGGGCAGATATGAGAACTGTCTGTGGATGGAATACCAGGCTCAGGAGTTTCATTTTTTCTTAAGAGATGGAGACCATAATCCAGGATGGCTTATATGCCATGGAGAAATTTTTCTGGATATTATGTCATCCAGGCAATTATTTAACTGTTCTTTGAGAGCTCAACTCAGGTCAGATGATGGCTCAGAATCAAAGCCAAGTCTTTCTCCTCAAGAATTTTATAGTATTATGAAGAATTAAATTAATTAAGTTAGCAATTAATGTCTAATATGAGAAAAGTTATGGGAGAGGAAAGAACAGAGTGTAATGGGTATATAGATGAGGCGTATAATTTTGAATAAAAATCAGGAAAGTCTTAATGATGTAAGTGTTGAGTTCTGTGCTGTGCTGTGCTAAGTCACTTCAGTCATGTCCAACTCTTTGTGACCACATGGACTATAGCATGCCAAGTGCCTCTGTCTATGGGATTCTCCAGGCAAGAATACTGGAGTGGGTTGCTATGCCCTCCTCCAGGGGAATCTTCCCGACCCAGGGATGGAAGCCACATCTCTTATGTCTCCTGCATTCGCAAGTGGGTTCTTTACCGCCAGCGCCACCTGGAAAGCCTGTTGAGTTCTGATACAGGCATAAAATTTAGATAAATGAAAAGGAGGTTTTGGAGGGGGGTGGGAAAATCATATAAAGCTAGAGTCATTATACATGCCTTCTTTTTTTTAAAATTTAATTTAATTTTTTTAAAATTTATTTATTTTTTATTTTACTTTACAATTCTGTATTGGTTTTGCCATACATTGACATGAATCCACCACGGTTGTACATGCGTTCCCAAACCCTCCCACCCCCCCTCCCCACAACATCTCTCTGGGTCATCCCCGCGTACCAGCCCCAAGTGTGCCATATCCTGCATCGGACATAGACTGGCAATTCGATTCTTACATGATATTATACATGTTTCAATACCATTCTCCCAAGTCATCTCACCCTCTCCCTCTCCCACTGAGTCCAAAAGTCCGTTATACACATCTGTGTCTTTTTTGCTGTCCTGCATACAGGGTCATCATTGCCATCTTTCTAAATTCCATATATATGTGTTAGTATACTGTATTGGTGTTTTTCTTTCTGGCTTACTTCACTCTGTATAATTGGCTCCAGTTTCATCCATCTCATCAGAACTGATTCAAATGTATTCTTTTTAACGGCTGAGTAATACTCCATTGTGTATATGTACGACAGCTTTCTTATCCATTCATCTGCTGATGGACATCTAGGTTGTTTCCATGTCCTGGCTATTATAAACAATGCTGTGATGAACATTGGGGTACATGTGTCTCTTGCCTGACTTCAGGCTCTACTACAAAGACACAGTCATCAAGACAGTATGGTATTGGCACAAAGACAGAAATATAGATCAATGGAACAAAATAGAAAGCCCAGAGATAAATCCACACACATATGGACACCTTATCTTTGACAAAGGAGGCAAGAATATACAATGGAGTAAAGACAATCTCTTTAACAAGTGGTGCTGGGAAAACTGGTCAACCACTTGTAAAAGAATGAAACTAGATCACTTTCTAACACCGCACACAAAGATAAACTCAAAATGGATTAAAGATCTAAATGTAAGACCAGAAACTATAAAACTCCTAGAAGAGAACATAGGCAAAACACTCTCCGACATAAACCACAGCAGGATCCTCTATGATCCACCTCCCAGAATTCTGGAAATAAAAGCAAAATTAAACCAATGGGACCTAATTAAAATTAAAAGCTTCTGCACAACAAAGGAAAATATAAGCAAAGTGAAAAGACAGCCTTCCGAATGGGAGAAAATAATAGCAAATGAAGCAACTGACAAACAACTAATCTCAAAAATATACAAGCAACTCCTGCAGCTCAATTCCGGAAAAATAAACGACCCAATCAAAAAATGGGCCAAAGAACTAAATAGACATTTCTCCAAAGAAGACATACGGATGGCTAACAAACACATGAAAAGATGCTCAACATCACTCATTATTAGAGAAATGCAAATCAAAACCACAATGAGGTACCACTTCACACCAGTCAGAACGTCTGCGATCCAAAAATCTGCAAGCAATAAATGCTGGAGAGGGTGTGGAGAGAGGGGAACCCTCCTACACTGTTGGTGGGAATGCAAACTAGTACAGCCACTATGGAGAACAGTGTGGAGATTCCTTAAAAAATTGCAAATAGAACTACCTTATGACCCAGCAATCCCACTACTGGGCATACACACTGAGGAAACCAGAATTGAAAGAGACACATATACATGCCTTCTGATTGTCTAAGACTATATAGCAAAGTGCCTATATTTTGTGTTGTTGTAAGATGCAGCTATGAAAGATATCAGTTCATGGAAAAGTGAAAGTGAAAGTTCTTCAGTCATGTCCGACTGTTTGCGATCCCATGGATTGCACAGTCCATGGAATTCTCCAGGCCAGAATACTGGAGTGGGTAGCCTTTTCCTTTTCCAGGGGACCTTCCCAACCCAGGGATCAAACCCAGGTCTCCTGCTTTGCAGGTAGATTCTTTACCAGCTGAGCCACCAGGGAAGCCCAAGAATACTGGGGTGGGTTGCATATGCCTTCTCAATTGGATCTTCCTGACCCAGGAACCGAACCAGGGTCTCCTGCATTGCAGGCGAATTCTTTACCAACTGAGCTATCAGTTCATGGACTTGGCACAAAACTAAAGAGGTAAAAACATTTTCCTAAAAGATGCAGGGAGCCAGTGAAGGATTTTAAGCCAATGAATGACAATATCAGATTCGAGTTTTAGGGAGGTCGTTTGACAGCTATGTGCAAGGGAGTTAACTGGAGTGTTTGGTTCCCCACCTGACTACAGAGTTGTCTTACATTGGGCACCTAAGAAGCAGGTGCCAAGGAGGCATTACTAGAGAGATCGAGAAGTGATATGGAGGAGAGAAGGAAGTCAATAAAATTTTGTTATAAAGTTAGTTACTCTTTGAACAACTGGACATTACATCCACTGGAAGACTCAAGAAAATGCAGATTTGCCCTCAGAGTTATCACTCACAAGGAAAGGGGAAGACGGGCTATTTATCCACGAACTCTCCATCTGTTCCTTATTGAGGGCTTCTTCTAGAAGTTTTAGCTCTCCTGCATTGCTGGCTTGTCAGTCATGGAAACTAAGCTTGGTCCCTGGAAGGTTTCAGATGTGGATAGGAAGCAGCCTTTATATGGCAGCCATTTGGTCAGGGATCCGGCATCATGGGCTAGATGGGAAGTATTGAGGACCTTCACTTAGACCATGATAGTGAGATGCCAGAGGAGCTCAGGAGAGCTACTTGGCCATTGCTTTCATATGATTTGACTGTAGATTTAATGTTAGGGATGAATCAGCAAGGATGATTTCCCAGAAAGTAGATAGATACTGAAGATGTTGTAAATGTGTTTCTTTTTTAGCAACCAAAAGGTTTTACTGTATGTGTGAAACCAATATTGAAACTTCTTTATAATTGTATCTATTTCAAAAAAAGGATTATGTTATAGCACTATACACACTGACTAGGAACAAGAAGACATGGAGTAGTTCTTGATGTTCAAAAATTTAAAGGTGAAGCTTGGATGATACTCTTAATATCTCAGAGTCTCTCATAAAAAAAAAATGAAGTCAATATCAAAGTGTCTTTTATAGGCAACAAGAACCAAAGTGCCCATAAACCTTGTACAGAATTTTTGAGGGGACATATGTATACCTGTGGCTGATTCATGTTTATGTATGGCAGAAACCAACACAATATTGTTAAGCAATTAGCCTCCGAATAAAAATAAATTTTATAAATAAAATAGAAGTCACATCAAGTATTTTAGCCCTCGGACCTAGCAAGCTGTTTATTTTTTAATTTTTTTATTGAAGTATAATTGATTTACAACTTTGTGTTGGTTTCATGTGTATAGCAAAGTGATTCAGTTGTGTGTGTGTATGTATTCTCTTTCAGATTCTTTTCTAAGTCATTGCAAGATATTGGTATAGGTCCCTGTTCCATAAATAGGTTTTGTTGTTTATTTTATGTATAAGAGTATGTATCTGTTAATCCCAAACTCCTAATTTATCCCTCTTCTCTGTGTCCTTTTGGTAACCATAAAATTGTTTTCTATGTCTGTGAGTCTGTTTCTGTTTTGTAAATAAATTCATCTGTGTTATTTTTTAGATTCTTCAAATAAATGATTTCATATGATATTTATATTTCTCTGACTTACTTCACTTAGTATGATAGGTCCATCTGTGTTGTTACAGATCAAGTTGTTCATTTTCAATGAATGAGTGACTCTAGTTAAAGAACTAACATTTCTCCCATACCTGTATTTGAATCATTAAGTGATGTTGTGGTGTGTAGTTTTAGTTGCTATGTTGTGTTTGACTCTTTTGTGACCCCATGGACTGTAGCCTACCAGGCTCCTCTGTCCATGGGATTTTCCAGGCAAGAATACTGGAGTGGGTTGCCATTTCCTTCTTCAGGGGAATCTTCCTGACCCAGGAGTTGAACCCACTTCTCCTGCATCTCTTTACCACTGAGCCACCAGGGAAGCCTGCCTTTAAGCAATAGTGCTTTGCTAAAATATCTGTACTTAGTATAAATTTCATATACTCTTTCTTTCTCTACCAAACAAGTGTCTCTTATAACCTTTCATTCAGTCAAATAAATTAATGACTCTACATGCGTATTTTTAAAAAAATAGACTTAGAGAGATAAAAGTATATTTTCACTTCTACCCCAGTAAACTTACTCTTTATCTGTGCTAAAAAGAAATTTCCACAGGACATATTTATGAGACACTTGATTTTAACAAAATCCTCAGGTCATTGGAACTCAGTGTTGAGTTAGATCTCCACCTCCTCCAGTATGTGTATTAATTATCTTATGGGAAATAACCTTTATACTTGACTTTTTCGGGGAAAGCCTTGAACCACATCTGGGAGTCAGGTTAGCATTAGATCTCTTCCTCCTTCTCTCTACATGAGAGGGGACTTATTTTTCTGGTTTTAAAGAAAAAAAGTTGCGATTCCTACAGAAATATACACAGGGCCAGCACTTCTGCTTTATCAGTCAAGATGAGGTTTCTCTTCCCACTTTCTCTTTCCTTTCTGGCTTTTGAAGTTCAAGCTTATATAAGAATTAATTTAAATGAATTTATTTCACAATATCTTTCAATTACTTTAGCAAGCTTCTACCAGAGTATTGGGTTACTTTCTTTTTCAAAGAATTCAAGTTGTCTTTTCCAAAATGTGTACTTAAAATTACTTTGAAAAAGAAGATAATTAAAAAAAAAAAAGAAGAAGATAATTGGTGTTAGAAGTTTTCTTCAAAAGAATCTAGGTGGTGGTTAGGACATTGGGTAAGGATATAGATGAAATTAAATCAGCAACGTGTGGATAATTGTTGAAACTAGGTGATGGTGTATGGGAGTTATTTAGAGATCTTTCTTTTTACATATATTTGAAATTATCCATAATTTAAAAAATTAAGAACACAAAAAATGTAAATGGTTGTCACAATCTTGTTTATGTAGCTATCATTCACCTCTTCTGTGTATCAGTGCTTCCCCAGGTGGTGCTAGTGGTAAAGAACCTGCCTGCTAATGCAGGAGACATACGAGATGAGGGTTCGATCCTTGGGGTGGGACGATCCCCTGGAGGAGGGCATGGCAACCCACTCTGGTATTCTTGCCTGGAGAATCCCATGGACAGAGGAGTCTGCCAAGCTACAGTCCACGGGGTCATGAAGAGTCAGACATGACTGAAGCAACTTAGCACACATGCATGCTCTGCTCATCTCCCCTTTGATCACCAATAAGCACTTTCCAGCCAGTGACCAGGGTATTTTTACTTCTTCCCTAAAACTCTCTTTTACTCCTCCCCCTACTTTCTTCCTCCCTGCCTCCGGTCAATGCCATTACCATCCACTCATTCATCTTTTCTTTACCATTCATCAGATTCTTTACCAATGAGCCACCTGGGAAACCCTCTATCCATTATTAAATTCAATAAACATTTATTGACTACCTATTATGTGGCTAACACTGGGCTAATTATTGAAGAATCTAAGACCAGCAAAAACTAGTCCTTTGTCCTTAAAGGCTTTACAGAACACAGGCCAAGAAATATCAGTATAATCAGAGCCTGTTATACAGAGTGAAGTAAGTCAGAGAAAAACAAATATCGTATATTAATGCATATACATGGAGTCTAGGAAAATGGTACTGATGAACCTGTTTGCAAGGCAGGAATAGAGACTCAGACATAGGGAACAAATTTGTGGACCCAGCGGGGGCAGAAGAAAGTGAGATGAACTGAGAGGGTAGCCCTGAAATATGTATATTGCTGCTGCTGCTGCTGCTAACTCTCTTCAGTCGTGTCCGACTCTGTGCGACCTCATAGACGGCAGCCCACCAGGCTCCCCCGTCCCTGGGATTCTCCAGGCAAGAACACTGGAGTGGGTTGCCATTTCCTTTTCCAGTGCATAAAAGTGAAAAGTGAAAGGGAAGTAGCTCAGTCGTATCCGAATCCTAGCGACCCCATGGACTGCAGCCTACCAGGCTCCTCTGTCCCTGGGATTTTCCAGGCAAGAGTACTGGAGAGGGGTGCCATTGCCTTCTCTGGAAATATGTATATTACTATATGTAAAATAGATAGCTAGTGGGAAGTTGCTGTATAGCACAGGGAGCTCAATCTGGTGTTCTGTGACAACCTAGAGGGGTGGGATGGGGTGGGAGGTGGGAGGGAGGGGGCATATGTATACCTAGGCTGATTCATGTTGATATATAGCAGAAACCAATATAATATTGTAAACCAATTATCTTCCAACTGAAAATAAATTTTTTAAAAAATCACATGAAATACATGTAAAATTATAATAATAACAGCTGTTGAAGGGGAAAGGTTATGGGAGAGTATAATCAGGTCTGAGTTTGTAATGATTAAACTGATCAGATCTGCAGACTGAGATGCCATAATGTAACCCTCAACCAACCCATGGCAGACATGTACCTTGAGTGAGTAATCAGCTTATTATTATGATGATGTCACTATAAGATTTGGGGCTCATTGGTAATCTAGCCTATCCTGATGAACATACATTTTTATGATGTGTCATCCTCCTATGTGTTGAAGACACCAAGGTTGATGGCAGAACTTGATGGGAACAGGAAACCTTGAAACCAGGTACCTAAGCCTCTCTTGAGTGTGGCTAGAAAATAAGAGCAGAGAGGGCAAAAGATTATAGAGCCAGCTGGTTTAAATTTTTAAGTAGCAAGATTTTAGATGAGAGTTATTACTAAGTTATTATTGAAAGTCATAACAGGAAGCAAGGACATCAGCAGCAACTCTTGTCTCTGAAGTGCAGACTGTGAGGAAATGAATAGGCACCACTTGAGGTGACTCCAGGTGGGTTATATTCACAGAGGAGAGCCAGATTTTATTGGGTTAATGCCTGAAAGAGAAGGGGAGGCTGTGACTTTAAGGCAGTTATGTGATTATAGAAACGTTATACCAGAGAGTATAGAGACTTTGATTTATGAGATAGATGTAGGCACTGGATGTGAATGAATCTGTGAAATACCGAACATTATGGAGATACATGTGTAGTAAAGGTACCTGTGTCTTTGGGGAGGGATGCTAACAGTTTTAACATCAATTTATGAAACGGAAGATGACAGACACGGTGAACTCAATCTGTCTCTTTGAGGACAGTGACTTACTTGATTAAGGTGGAGGCACACCTGGAGGCCATTGGATCTGTTTTCTTTAAATATTGGGTTGCTGGTGAACCAGATTTTCAGGTCCCCAGGGTCCATTACTACTCTTCAATCTCATCTCTCACTGTCACATGTTTAATTGTGTGTGTGTGTGTGTGTGTGTGTGTGTGTGTGTGTGTGTGTGTCAGCTAAGTCAGCTCAGTCGTGTCCAACTATTTGCAACCCTATGGACTGTACTCGGCCAGGCTCCTCAGTCCATGAGGTTCTCCAGGCAAGAATACTGGAGTAGGTTGCCATTTCCTCCTCCAGGGGATCTTCCCGACGGAAGGATGGAACCCATGTCTCCTGCATTGCAGGAAGATTCTTTACCAATGAGCCACCTGGGAAACCCATTTAATTGCTTACAATCCAGCTATTGGAAAATTTTATTCCTCACCATTTATAAAGTAAGATTTATAAATACAAATATAAACCTGAACTTGTTACTCCATATCTTAAAATTCCTTCAGTGATGTCTCAACTTTTAAGGATAACATTTAAGACCTGTTAGAGCACAAAGGCTCTTTACCACGTCTCCTATAGCTTCTACCCTAATGTACCCTCAAGCCACTTACCTGTACATCAGCCACTCAAAACTACAATGCTTTAAGTTTCTTACTTTTTTTATTTAATTTTTATTGGAGTGTGGCTGCTTTGCAATTGTGTTAGTTTCTGCTATAAGCAAAGTGAATCAGCTGTATGTATACATATGTGTCCACTCTTTTTGGATTTCCTTCCCATTTAGGTCACCACAGAGTACCAAGTAGAGTTTCTTGAGCTATACAGTATTTTCTCATTAGTTATCTATTTTAGACATAGGGTCAAGAGTGTAGATATGTCAGTCCCAATGTCCCCATTTCTTAGATCTCATGTTGTTGTGCTAGTATCTGTGCTGTTCAAACTATCTACAGTCTTTGTGCAATCCTTTTCATTGAGGTAACACATCTGGCTATAGTCTGATACAATGACCCTTTGTATGTGTTTTTCTAATGGCCTTTGAAATTACTCAACTATCTGTAAATTTCAGAAACACCTTTCAGATACCAGTCAATCAGCTTATTTCAGTACTTTTCCCCTGAAATTTGGGAAGGCATGATTTTATTTCTTTTGGACTTTTTCAATATTTTATCTATAATCCATGCTAACATAATCATGGTACATACAAACAGTTTTATGGATTTAAATACAATTAGATGAAATAGGGAGAAGAAGAAAACAAATTAGGAGATATGAAAAGCCATCGCAGCAGAGAAAAATCTGTAGAAAACTTCAAGGAAGATTTGGAACTAAGAGCTATACACAATCTAAAAGGGAAATATCATTGAGTCATTATGTAGAATTGAAGTAATTGGACACATGATTGCAGATGTATATTTTGATAAGTGGAAAGCTTTGTCATCATTTCTACATTTTCTTCATAGTTAGTAACCTTCATAAATTCTTTGCAAGCACTTATTTCAGTAAATTTAAGATGCTAAATATTGTAAGAGACACAATCAGTATCTGTGCCAATAAACTATGACACAATGCTTTTTTATCACAGCGATTGTAAAAGATGTTCCAGTTTCAGAGATGATAAAACGTGAACAAAATATACATCTTAGAATTGATGAAATCTAGAAATTGATGAAAACAGACAAGTGACTAAATGATTAAATATGTGGCATTAGAAAACTTCCAGAGGAAATCAAGCCAGGGCATGAGAAACTTTTAAAAAATAATTTTTAAAAAATCAGTAGAATGGCTTGGCCAGTATTTGTTTGACAAGGTGTTTTTGAAACCTAAACGTGTTAATTATTTCTGAACACATGATAAAGATTATTATTGTGGACTCTGTGAAGTGAGATGTTAACTTGTAGCAAACTGATAAGTTGTAAATTATTTTTGTCTGGGAGAGATGCACATGAATTCTCTTCAAAAGAAAGAACAGTTTAGTTCAGTTGCTCAGTTGTGTCCGACTCTTTGTGACCCCATGGACCACAGCATGCCAGGCTTCCCTGTCCATCACCAACTCTTGGATCTTGCTCAAACTCATGTCAATTGAATTGGTGATGCCAACCAACCATCTCATCCTCTGTCATCCCCTACTCCTCCTGCCTTCAATCTTCCCCAGCATCGGGATCTTTTCCAATGAGTCAGTTCTTCACATCAGGTGGGCAAAGTATTGGGAGATTCAGCTTCAGCATCGGTCCTTCCAATGAATATTCAGGACTGATTTCCTTTAGGATTGACTGGTTTGTTCTCCTTGCTGTCCAAGAGACTCTCAAGAGTCTTCTCCAACACCACAGTTCAAAAGCATCAATTCTTTGGTGCTCAGCTTTCTTTATCGTCCAACACTCACATCCATACATGACTTCTGGAAAACCATAGCTTTGACTAGATGACATTTGTCAGTAAAGTAATGTCTCTGCTTTTCAATTTGCTGTCTAGGTTTGTCATAGCTTTCCTTCCAAGGAGCAAAATCTTTTAATTTCATGGCTGCACTCACCATCTGCAGTGATTTTGGAACCCAAGAAGATAAATCTGTCACTGTTTTCATTGTTTCCCCATCTATTTGCCATTAAGTGATGGGACTGGATGCCATGATTTGTCTTTTGAATGTTAAGTTTTAAGCTAGCATTTTCACTCTCCTCTTTCACTTTCATCAAGAGGACCTTTAGTTCCTCTTTGATTTCTGCCATAAGGGTGGTGTCATCTGCATATCTGAAGTTATTGATATTTCTCCCGGCAATCTTGATTCCAGTTTCTGCTTCATCCAGTCCAGGATGAAATGCTTCATCCAGCATTTTACATGATGTACTCTGCATATAAGTTAAAAATCAAGGTGACAATATACAGTGTTGATGTACTCCTCGCCCCATTTGGAACCAGTCCGTTGTTCCATGTCTGATTCTAACTGTTGCCTCTTGACCTTCTTACAGATTTCTCAGGAGGCAGGTAAAGTGGGCTTGTATTCCCAACTCTTTAAGAATTGTCCACAATTTGTTGTGATCCACACAGTCAAAGGCTTTGGCGTAGTCAGTAAAGCAGAAGTAGATGTTTTTCTGGAACTCTCTTGATTTTTCAATGATTGAACGGATGTTGGCGATTTGGTCTCTGGTTCCTTTCTAAATACAGCTTGAACATCTGGAAGTTCTCAGTTCACGTACTGTTAAAACCTAGCTTGGAGAATTTTGAGCATTACTTTGCTAACGTGTGTAAAGAGTGCAATTGTGTGGTATTTGGAACATTCTTTAGCATTGCCTTTCTTTGAGATTAGAATGCAAACTGACCTTTTCCAGTCCTGTGGCCACTGCTGAATTTTCCAAATTTGCTGGTGTATTGAATGTAGCACTTTAATAGCTTCATCTTTTAGGATTTGAAATAGCTCAGCTGTAATTCCATCGCCTCCACTAGCTTTGTTCATAATGGTGCTTCCTAAGGCCCACTTGACTTCACATTCCAAGATGTCTGGCTCTAGATGAGTGATCACACCATCATGGTTATCTGGGTCGTGAAGATCTTTTTTGTATAGTTCTTCTGTGTATTCTTGCCACCTCTTCTTAATATCTTCTGATTTTGGTATTTACCATCTGATGATATCTATGTTTAGAGATGCCAAACTTTCCTGTTTCTCCAGGTATCTCTCGACTTCCTACTTTTGCATCCCAGTCCCCTATGATGAAAAGGACATCTTTTGTAGGTGTTACTTCTAGAAGGTCTTGTAGGTCTTCATAGAACCATCCAACTGCATCTTCTTCAGCATTAGTCATTGGGGCATAGAGTTGGATCACTGTGATATTGAATTGTTTGCCTTGAAAACGAACAGAGATCATTCTGTTGTTTTTGAGATTGTATCCAAGTACTGCATTTTGGACTCCTTTGTTGACTCTGAGGGCTGCTCCATTTTTTCTAAGGTATTCTTGCCCACAGTAGTAGATATAATGGTCATCTGAATTAAATTCACCCATTCCTGTCCATTTTAGTTCACTGATTCCTAGAATGTTGATGTTCACTCTTGCCATCTCCTGTTTGACCACTTCCAATTAACCTTGATTCATGGACCTAACATTCCAGTTCCCTATGCATTATTGTTCTTTAGAGCATTGGACTTGACTTCCATCCCCAATCACACCCACAACTGGGCATTGTTTTTGTTGTTTTCTTTCTTCAGAAGAAAACCAAACCCCAAAGTTGCAGTTTATCACCCTGTAGTACATTAGCCAGTTTTGTATCTAATTTTGCAATCTTATTCCAGGACATTTTCCTTTGTCAAAGAGATATTGCACCTGCCAATTGTTACAAATGGCAAAAGACTTCATTCAAGACTCACAGAGTAGGAACTAGAGATTGAACTTAGTGCATTTGTTTTTGTTGTTGTTTTACTTTGCTTTTCTGGCTGCTTGGCATGTGAGATCTTAATTCCCCAACCAGGGATTGAACTCGTGCCCCCTGCAGTGGAAGCCTGGATTTTTAACCACAGGACCACGAAGGAAGTCCCATAGGGCATTTGTAAACAGCTCTCAGCTAGTGGAAATGTACTGGACGGCATTAAGGGAAGGTTGGTCAGCATTTAGACCACCTGTGCTAACTGGTACTTATCAAAGTTATACTCCTACTTTTCCACAGAGACTGAGGGACAGGGGTGCTGTCCTTCTTGATGATTACATTTCAGAAGGATTCCTCCCAGATGCTTGAGAAAGATATTCCTGGCTTGTAGAAGATTTACATCTCAAAGAGACAGAACAAGAATCTACAATTGCCAGATTTCTCAAAGTAAGTGCTCTGAAGAAAGGAACTTGGGCGGTAGGAGGTGATCTTCAGGGAAAAAAGTCCCATCTGATGTTTAGTCAAGCTGAGAGAAAGGTCAAGGCCATTTTCATCATTTTCACAGATTGTATATCCCAGTCTCTGGTATTTGTTTAGGACGAAATTTGTTATCCTCTGGTTCTCTCCAAACCTTTCACATATGTTCATGGTGTATTTGTATGAAGTTAAGGTTGTTTACATTTTTGAAAATTATAGTGTGACTTCTTTTTCTCTTGTGATACAGTTGATAGAACAAGCAGAAATCAGACACTGAAATCAGAAAAAAAAAGAAAACAAAATAAAAACAAAAATTCACATTAAAACACAGATTTAGAAAGGACCAAAAAATATCATTTCTGGAATCTGACTAATGAGACAGCATGGAGAAGGTTAATGGAGTAAGGAGAAGAATAAATGGAAATAATTGTGTTTGGAATGTGAACATTAACATAATGGAGAACAATGAATAAGAAGCATGACAGTGTTAAGTATTTTATGTCATTGTCCCAAGAGATGCTCATTTGAGAGATCACACCAAAAAAAAAAACAAAACCCACCATTTCAAATCCTAGGAAGTGTATGTAATAACAAAATAATGAGGGAGCTCAGAAGAATCAGAGAATAAACAATTTATTACCACTTCTTAAGTAGCTTCCAATCCCCTTCTGAAATTTTCTTTGTAAATTTAAAAGTTAACTTGAATTCTGACTCAGACATAAGTGAAACTTGCAACATTTATTTCTTTATTGCCATGAGAAAGATTTATCTTGATCTGTTTAAATCCTTCTAGGCATTCCTATTTATTTAAATTTATAAAAGTCCTTTTCTTTGATGTTGCTCTAAGTTTGTTTTTTCATTGTCTGAGAAAATGAACTGAAAAATCTAATTTCCATTTCCTAAATTACTATTTTTCCCCATGAAATTTCTAGGACTCTCCAGCTGATTGGAGGAAAATGGAGTATGGCAAATTGCCTTCTAGAGGAACACTTCACAATTAGAAATTGCCAAAAGTATAGATCAAAGCAGTATATGACAGCTTTAAAGCTAGCTCATGGATGGTGATGCATAAAGATTTTTGCTTTAACAGTGTATATCTCATAATTATTTTTACCAATATAAAACACATTTTGTACATTAAATGTACTCAATAAATGAAAGTTAAATTTTAAAAACAACTACCTGCTTTCTTTCCATTCTAAATGTAATCAGTATGCATCAAGCAGTAAAGAATATGGCAGAGCTATGTTTCAGATTCCTGTAATAGTGACATCTCAGGAACAGGCTTCTCAAAGATTGTTTTCAGGACTAGTATTGTCTCTGGTTCAATGGAATTAGCAATATCCAATATAACTTGAGCGTCCCTTGGACTGCAAGGAGATTCAACCAGTCCATCCTAAAGGAGATCATTCCTGGGTGTTCATTGGGAGGACTGATGTTGAAGCTGAAACTCCAATACTTTGGCCACCTGATGCAAAGAGCTGACTCATTGGAAAAGACCCTGATGCTGGGAAAAATTGAGGGCAGGAGGAGGAGGGGACGACAGAGGATGAGATGGCTGGATGGCATCACCGACTCAATGGACATGAGTTTGGGTAGACTCCAGCAGTTGGTGATGGACAGGGAGGCCTGGCATGCTGCGGTACACAGGGTCGCAAAGAGTCGGACACAACTGAGCAACTGAACTGAATATAACTTTGTATAAAGAGGAAAGCATTTTGTTATTTTTGTTAATTCAGTACATTAACCAGTAACCACATGTGACTGTTAAACTCTTAAGATGTGACTTTGTTGTTCAGTCGCTCAGTCGTATCTGACTCTTTGTGACCTCACGGACTGCAGCACTCCAGGCTTCCCTGTCCTTCACCATCTCCTAGAGTTTGCTCAGATTCATGTCCATCAAGTCAATGATTCCATCCAATGATCTCATCCTCTGATGTCCCCTTCTCATCCCACCCTCAATCTTTTCCATCATCAAGGTCTTTTCTAATGAGTTGGCTCTTCGCATCAGGTGAACAAAGTATTGGAGCTTCAGCTTCAGCATCAGTCCTTCCAGTGAATATTCAGGGTTGATTTCCTTTAGGACTGACTGGTTTGATCTCTTTGCTGTCCAAGGGACTCTCAGGAGTCTTCTCCAGCACCACAATTTTAAAGTATCAATTCTTTGGTACTCAGCCTTTTTTATGGTCCAGCTATCACATCTGTACATCACTATTGGAAAAACCATAGCTTTAATTATATAGACATTTGTCAGCAAAATAATATCTCTGCTTTTTAATATGCTGTCTAGGTTCATCATGGCTTTTCTTCCAAGGAGCAAGCATCTCTTAATTTCATGGCTGCAGTCACCATCTACAATGATTTTGGAGCCCAAGATCAGACTTTGGGCTGATAAAGACAGACTTTAAGGTCTGTCACTGTTTTCACTGTTTCCTCATCTTTTGCCATGAAGTGATGGGACCAGATGCCATGATCTTCGTTTTTTGGATGTTGTGCTTTAAGCTAGGTTTTTCACTCTCCTCTTTCACCTTCATCAAGAGACTGTTTAGTTCCTCTTCACTTTCTGCCATTGGTGTCATCTGCATATCTGAGGTTACCAGCATTTCTCCCAGCAATCTTGATTCCAGCTTGTGCTTTATCCAGCCCAGCCTTTTGCATGATGTACTTTGCATATAAGTTAGATAAACAAGGTGACAGTATACAGCCTTGACATACTCCTTTCCCAATTTGGAACCAGTCCATTGTTCCATGTCTTCCCTGATAGCTCACTTGGTAAAGAATCCACCTGCATTCAGGATGGGGAACACGTGTACACCCGTGGCAGATTCATGTTGATGTATGGCAAAACCAATATAATATTATAAAGTAAAAAAAATAAATAAAAAGACTGGAAAAAAATAATAAATTTATATTTAAAAAAAAGAATCCACCTGCAATGCAGGAGAACCTGGTTCAATTCCTGACTCAGAAAGATCCAGTGGAGGAGGAATAGGCTACCCATTCCAGTATTCTTGGGCTTCCCTGGTGGCTCAGCTGGTAAAGATTCCACCTGCAATGCAGGAGACCTGGGTTTGATCCCTGGATTGGGAAGAACCCCTGGAGAAGGGAAAGGCTACCCGCTCCAGTATTCTGGCCTGGAGAATTCCATGGCCTCTATAGCCCATGGGGTCACAAAGAGTCAGACACGACTGAGACTTTCACTTTCATTGTTCCATGTCTGGTTCTGGCTGTTGCTTCTTGACCTGCATACAGGTTTCTCAGGAGACAGGAAAGGTGGTCTGGTATTCTCATCTCTTTAAGAATTTTCCAGTTTGTTATGACCCACACAGTCAAAGGCTTTAATATAGTCAACGAAGCAGAAATAGATGTTTTTTCTGGAATTTTTTATTTTATTAGATTTGACTAGGAAAACAATAACTAAAATTTTTATTTTGTATCATATAAATTAGTCATGTATTTCTGGTAGCTACTGTACTGAAAAGCACAACCTTGTTTGATGTGTTCTTCAATAATAAAGAAAAACGTTAATTTTTTTTTGTTTAAAAAACAAAATCTTTCTTAAACCCTGCTTCACCTAGTAGCTCCCAAATTTAGTTGAGCAAGGAATTCCTCTTTTACCTCTGAGTAGAACATTGAGACTCATTTCTTTTTAAATCAATAATAAAATGTGATAAAGTATTTAGAGCCATTTACACATTATTCCTTCTTTTATTTGCTCATTCATTTGTATCTTTACTCAGCTAGCATCTCTTGAGCTAGTTGTAATGGGCAGGGGTGTGATACAGCCTCATTCTCATTAAACCATCAATAGATTTAAATGTGGGTGTATAATCTTCAATGTTCTCAACTGAAAGTAAAATTCACTCAGTCGTGTCCAACTCTTTGCGACCTCGTGGACTGTAGCCTGCTAAGCTCCTCTGTCCATGGGATTACCCAGGCAAGAATATTGGAATGGGTTGACATTCCCTTCTTCAGGGGATCTTCCTGACCCAGGGATCGAACCCACATCTCCTACATTGCAGGCAGATGCTTTACTGTCTGAGTCACCAGGGAGGTTCACTGCTCTCAAAGTAACTCTCAAAATTTTAACCTGAAAGCAGGAACAGGCCTCTCATCTTTTAGTCTCCAACAGAACAGGCACACACGCAGGCACACACTTACCTACTCACATTCTCCATCTTTTCCCACTTCCAGCAACCTGCCAGCTGATTTCTCCCATGCCCTTCTTTCTTTTCCTAATCTGTTAGCAAAGTAAGAGACATTCTAAAATGTAAATCTCATTAGGCCCCTCCCTAGATCAAACTCTTCCAGAGTTATCCCAGTTTCTATCAAGATAAATTCCATAATCTTGGAGCAGTTTTAAATTCCTGTAAGATGTACAGTCATCCATGTTTATTCCTGAACCTAGAGAACTAAGCATCATAGAAAGGTGTCTGTGTGCATGCATGCAAAGTCGCTTCAGTCATATCCTACTCTTTGCGACCCATGCACTTCAGCCCGCCAGGCTCCTCTGTCCATGGGGATTCTCCAGGCAAGACTACTGGAGTGGGTTGCCATGCCCTCCTCCAGGGGACCCAGGTATTGAACCCACATCTCTTATGTCTCCTACATTGGCAGACAGGTTCTTTACCCCTAGTGCCACCTGGGAAGCCCCAGAAAGCTATCTTGCACACAGTAAACACACAGTGAATGTGAGAAATTATTGTAGGAAATGGTTCTCTGTCCAGGAAGCCTAAAGAGGTGGCACAATATAAAAACAAAACGTGCAGCAGCTGTACCAAAAAGAGAAAAAAGCAAATCCTAGAACTGTGACTAAGAACTCACCATTCCTCACAACACTAATCTAGCCTTCTAACCCTGCCTTCAGCCTACATACTTTGTAGTTTCAAAGCATGAAGTTTCTCCATTCATATCAAAACCTTCCCTTTTTCACAGAACAATATATACTGCAAACAATATTGTAGACCCTCTCTTAGCCTAAAAAGTGTATCAGGAAGAATTTATATCAATACTTGCAAAACAGGTCCTGTAAAGTTGATTGAAATCTTACAAGCTAATTTTATTTTACTAACAGAGACAATGTAGGATAATTACCTCAAACTCAAATTTAGTTAAAGGTTTTTTTCTTGACTCTTGGAAGTGAGTGCCGTGAATTAGTGGCAAATTCCCAAAATAATCACCACTTTGATTAAGCAAAGCTGAGTTGATTACCTGGTGCAGTAAAGGAGACTAACATCTTGACAGGTTCTTAATAGATTCTCAGAAGATGGATTTTGAGGGGAAATATGTATAGACTGGAGTGGGGGTTGGATTCAAGTAGTTTAAAGCAGGTCTTTGAATGCAGAGATCAGAATGAAATTAGGCAAAATCCAAGATATAATATACAAGGATTGGTGGATGCAGTGAATCAAGAATTTTTAATGAATAAAGAGCTGTTAATCAGTGAGAGGTTTCATCCAGCTGAACAATCCATTGTCCAATAAAGAGTTTTTCCCCCCATAATAACTTATTGTCTTGAGACAAAGCTGCTTGATCACTCTATAGTACAGATAAATGTATTTTCAGGAATTTTCCAAAGCCGCCCGTGAAGCTATATAGTAGTTTACAGCATTATTTCCTGGGAAAGGATTTCTTGGAACAAAAAGTAAAGTCCTAACATAGGGACCTTGATATTAAACTATCTGGGTAACAACCTCTTTGAGTTTCCTGAGTTGTAAAATGGGGATACCATGGTAAATTTTTCTTTTAATTGTTTTGAGAACTCAATGAAGTGACATGAATAAAATCTTTAGCAGGACACCTGTCACTTAACAGATGTACAATGACTATAAATTATATTTTAAAAAATAAGTATTCTTAATGTATAGTTGGTTCTTTTATTCACTCATTCTAAGCCATGAAATTAAAAGATGCTTACTCCTTGGAAGAAAAGTTGTGACCAACCTATATAGCATATTCAAAAGCAGAGACATTACTTTGCTAACAAAGGTCCATCTAGTCAAGGCTATGGTTTTTCCAGTGGTCATGTATGGATGTGAGAGTTGGACTGGGAAGAAGGCTGAGGGCCAAAGAATTGATGCTTTTGAACTGTGGTGTTGGAGAAGACTCTTGAGAGTCCCTTGGACTGCAAGGAGGTCCAACCAGTCCATTCTGAAGGAGATCAGTCCTGGGTGTTCTTTGGAAGGACTGATGCTAAAGCTGAAACCCCAGTACTTTGGCCACCTCATGCAAAGAGTTAACTCATTGGAAAAGACTCTGATGCTGGGAGGGATTGGGGGTAGGAGGAGAAGGGGACGACAGAAGATGAGATGGCTGGATGGCATCACCGATTTGATGGACATGAGTTTGGGTGAACTCTGGGAGTTGGTGGTGCACAGGGAGGCCTGGCATGCTGCAATTCACGGGGTCACAAAG
This sequence comes from Oryx dammah, assembly GCF_014754425.2. NCBI lineage: Eukaryota > Metazoa > Chordata > Mammalia > Artiodactyla > Bovidae > Oryx > Oryx dammah. The sequence continues at coordinate 105,396,106 of NW_024070207.1, read as the reverse complement.
AGTTGGACACGACTGAGCGACTGGACTGAACTGAAAATATCCACCATGATCCATACGATATGTCCTTTGCTGCGTGTTAGAGGCACAGAAATAAAAGGACTGTGCAGTCAAATAACCTTTATACTAAATAGACATGTTATCCTGTGGCATGGAGAGTGCTCTGGGAAAAAATATGAATGACATACTAAGGCAACCCAGTACATTTAGAAAAGGTGGAGAAACTGTTCGAGTGAAGTTGATGTTTGACCTGGGCCTTGAAGGGTGAAGGGTCAAAAGATCATTCCAGGCTAAGGGAAACATATGTACAAAGAGTAGGGGCTATTAATTTTCATGCTGGGCTCCAGATATGAGGGGAAAGTGTGGTTCCAGATAATTGTCCAGACAGAGCAGCAGATGAGTCAAGATAATAATGGTATAATAATACAAATCAATATATAATTACAATAATCTGTGTTTTGAATACACATAAGTTGATTCCAACCAGAGGGTCAATTTATATATATATGTATATATTCGGATAAGGAATTGGGCTTCTGCTTACATACTCTAGTGGTTATCAAATAGATTTGTACACTAAGGTCATATGGAAAAACTTTTATAATGGTCCAAGTTGTGCCTAAAACATCCTAGAAATTCTGCTTTCACTGATCTGGAATAAAGCCTTGGAATGTGTTTTTGTGTTTTCTTTGTTTGTTTAAAGCTCCCCTAGTGATTCTAACGTATAGGCGAGGCAGAAAAACTGCCGACAGTAAGGAGTTAAGTCTGAGACCAGTAGGGAAGCCTCATATGAGTCATTGAAGCAGTAGCCTTATGGTCCATGTGAATAATTCTGTAAACAAGGCATTAAGATGTTTGCTAGTGGAACCATCCCATGATCACTCATTGCAGGAGGTAGTTCTAGCAGCAGAGAGAGAATGAATTGAAAGACAGTGAGTTTTCATTCATTCCTGCTTACCTGGAGCTTGGTTTTAAAGAAGAAAAGGAAAGAGGTTCTCAGATCTTCCCAGCAATATTGGAATCATAGGCTAAGGTTGAGATGGTGTACATGAGATGAGATGCACTCAAAATAAAAGAGTAAATGTTGGATTAAACCAAGATGTTGGGATAAAGACTAGAGAGGGAGCTCAGTCAAGGAAAACTCCAAGGGTTGTAGTTATTAGGGGCAGGAGTGGCAGGTATGGGCAAGGAGATAAAGATAGCAAATTCCGAAAGGTTGAGTGAAAGGGCTTCCAAACAAGTCATGAAGACTTCCTCAGGCATTCCTTCATTCCAGACCCAGAATCCACTGTGCAGTCCCTTCTCTTCTGAAAATCTTTACCAATCTACTGTCTATTCTCCTTTGTTGATAACCCCAGTGCCCTTTAGGCTGTTTTTGTGCTCTCTGTTCCAAAATATTTCCTCTACTCTTCTAAGTGTTGTTTTTTGGCTAGAACGGATCTTAGTTTATTTTTCAATCAAGAAATGAGCTATAATAAGCATCCCAGAATCAGAGAAATGACAGGATCCCTGAACTGTCTCTGATGAACATGAAAAAAGTCAGATGTGGTCAGCTTCATAGGTGACCTCAAGGCCAAGCAAAACATTCCACCTGACCCATTGCCAAAGGCCCTGAGGCACATTATGAAAAATGAAAATTAAAGGCAAAGAGAAAGCCAAAGCATGTCTATTTTGATTTGTGATTGAATTATAAAGTGAGAATAATAACTGCTGCTGCTAAGTCACTTTAGTTGTGTCTGACTCTGTGCGACCCATAGACGGCAGCCCAGTAGGCTCCTTTGTCCCTGGGATTCTCCAGGCAAGAATACTGGAGAATTCAGTTGCCATTTCCTTCTCCAGAATAATAACTAGGCAGGATCAATGATGGTGTTATCTATAGGATTAAATCATAATTCTAGGACAAATTCTCTAATCCTTCCCAAATATTTTAGGATCTTGTGTCATAATTGCTGAAACCCTAATTCTGGGTTTAGGGGAAGGATAACATGGCTGCCAGCTTTTTATTGGTGTCAAGAAAAATGCTAGAAAATATGCAAAATGACTGTCAAAAGCAATGGTGTTAACATGACAACAAAAGCAAGTTTGTATTTTTTTTTAATCCCTCAAAGGTCAAGGGACTGATGTCTTCTAGTAAATCATCTAGGAAATTAACCACCTTTGGCTTTTAAAATCAGACATATGTAGTTCATGAATACTCTCATTGTCTTTTCTTATGAAGAATATTGTTCATAGGTGATTATTTGTTGGAAAATATTTTTATACATAATAGTGTGTTTAGAATAGCATCTGCTGATGCACAATAGATAAAAACTGTTGTAGCTGTGACAGCAATTTCAATCAGAAAGGAAAACCTTAAAGACTTCATAAAATTCACTAAAATTTATGCTTCTGAGTCCATGCTATATATTTATTGATTTGTTTCATTACCTGAGGGATCACTACTGCATATTTAAGTAAAAGAGGACATGATTGCACATTAAATATAATATGTCTTCTGGGAAGATAGAGAAATCTTTCCATTTTAGCTGCATTCATGTTTGTGTGCCTGTGTATGTGTGTGTATGTGTAAATTTATTCAATAGTAAAAATACCACCTTCCATTTGCATGATATTTTAAATATTTTTTCAATACATTTCTTATATATTCTCTCTTTTTAGTCCCTCAGTAATCCTGCACAGTAACAATCATATATGCAATACTCTTAACAAAACCTTTAACGTGCGACATATTATTTGAGATAACAAGCTCAGGAAGTAAGAAATGTTATCTTAATTTAAATAATGAGACAATGAGGCTCAAACAGGATAAGACAACTAGCAACTGGCAACAGGCTATTTGAGAGAGAACTTACACTTCAAACTAAGTCTTATTAGGCTTCCCCAGTGGCTCAGCAGTAAAGAATCCACCTGCAATGTAGGAGACGTGGGTTCGATACCTACGTGGGTTGGGAAGATCCCTGGAAAAGGAAATAGCAATCCACTCCAGTTTTCTTGCCTGGAGAATCCCATTGGCAGAGGAGCCTGGCAGGCAACAGTCCATGGGGTCACAAAAAAGTCAGAAACAACTTAGCAACCAAACAACAGCAATGTCTTATTAACCTAGCACTGTGGTTGATTCAGAGAAAAATTCAATAAATACTTGAATTTTATTTGTAATTTGTATAGAGATAGCATGTGACTACCATAAGGAATTTTGGCTTTCTTTTGGAAATGTGGGTTATTATATTCCTGGGAGAGATTTTCTCTGTAACCAAGTATCATCAGGAAGTTATTAGTTAACTGATTTGAACCATATAAACATTTCACTAATATGGGAAAGTACCCTATAATATAGAATTAAAGAGCCAGGAGACCTGCGTGTTGTGCATTATTTGGAAAGAAGCTCAATATTTTGATACAAAATTACTCCTTACAGATTTGATGTGATATTTTCCCTTTGTTTCTGTCAGTATAAGTCAGCCTATCTTTAATCATTATTGGCAGAATAAAAAATAAAAGAGAGTTATTGCAAAATACCTCTAATGATCTAAGTATGCTTAGAGTTCAGTGTTTGTTTTATTTCTGAGAAAGATACCTATAAAACTTGTATAACCAATTGGCAGGCTAAAAGAATAACCTCATGTAAATGCAGAATGCAATTACCATTCTCACAAATTTGGTACATGTTGGAAATGTCACTTCAATCAGGGCTAATCATAATATGTCAGGAATAACTGTGATACCATAAGTGATAATGTTATGCTGCTCACTTTGTCTAAATTTGGTGGCAAAATATGCAAAGGAAAATTTTCAAAGAGCCAGTAAAATATGTTCAAGATTTTTCGTACATTTTGAAAATATTTTCAGGGAAATATTCATCATTACAGAGCAACAATTATTTTGATAACTCAATTATTCTTATACTAATCTCTTCTTACAATTTTTGTCATCTATTAAGTCAGATTAAGAAGAACAAGTATCAGCTTTTAAGTGATAAGAAAATACTTTGTTGTATTTTTCTATACACTTAAATTTAAATATAGTTTTGAAAGTGTTGCTTATTTCATTTTTTCTTTTTAGCAAGTGTGCTTCTTTACTCACTATTGATAACGAGCGAAGTACTTAAAAACAACAAACTAAGCACCTCAGCATGAAGCTCCATGGGTGTAAGTGTCTCCCCTTCTTCTCTTAGCACAGCATCCTAAGGCTTACCTAGATTAGAAACAGTGGAGTCGTTCTTGTTCCCCAACATTTTCAATTTCTTGTTCAGTCCGACACCAAGCTTTGCACATTTTGCCAACTAAGTCTTTTCTTTTCTACCCCCATATCCTCTCTTTCATCCCTAGCACCATACCCTGATTCAAATATTTATTTTTATTTCTTTTTTGGTCTCCGACAGCAGCACACAAAATTTTACATAATTGAACATGACACACACTCTCATTTACAAAAGGATGCCCTTTTTGGGTTTGGAATCATGTCACACATTTTAAACCATCTATAAGATGAGTTTATTTCCTTATGAATCCTTACATAATCACACAAACAATTCAACATCGCTGCTTTATACACATGTGGCTTGTGTAATATGCACTTAGTTTTCTACTGTTGTCATTATTCAGTGGTATTTTAAATTGTGAAATGCACTGGTAAAGACCAAGCTATTCTACATTTTTTTAACCCATGCAAAATTAAAGATCATAAATATGCCTTTATATACAAACCAATTCACCATAAATAAATAAGATTAATTTTTTGTCAGTTTAAAAAAACAGCTGCTATTGGTTTTAACATTTTTCTATTTAGCTTTGTATGGATCAGCTCATAAATATTTCTTGATTATCCCCCCTCTTCACATAGCATCTAAAATTCCTCCAATTTGACAGATATTTAGGTTAACTTATTAACATTATGGTCACTATTCATATTCATTTGGACGTGGAACAACAGACTGGTTCCAAATAGGAGAAGGAGTACATCAAGGCTGTATATTGTCACCCTGCTTATTTAACTTCTATGCAGAGTACATCATGAGACACGCTGGGCTGGATGGAAGAAGCACAAGCTGGAATCAAGATTTCTGGGAGAAATATCAATAACCTCAGATATGCAGATGACACCACCCTTATGGCAGAAAGTGAAGAGGAAGTAAAAAGCCTCTTGATGAAAGTGAAAGAAGAGAGTGAAAAAGTCGGCTTAAATCTCAACATTCAGAAAACAAAGATCATGGCATCTGGTCCCATCACTTCATGGGAAATAGATGGGGAAACAGTGTCAGACTTTATATTTTTGGGCTCCAAAATCACTGCAGATGGTGATTGCAGCCATGAAATTAAAAGACACTTACCCCTTGGAAGGAAAGTTATGACCAACCTAGATAGCATATTCAAAAGCAGAGACATTACTTTGCCAACAAAGGTCCGTCTAGTCAAGGCTACGGTTTTTCCTGTGGTCATGTATGGATGTGAGAGTTGGACTGTGAAGAAGGCTGAGCGCTGAAGAATTGATGCTTTTGAATTGTGGTGTTGAAGGAGACTCTTGAGAGGCCCTTGGACTGCAAGGAGATAAAACCAGTCCATTCTGAAGGAGATCAGTCCTGGGTGTTCATTGGAAAGACTGATGCTAAAGCTAAAACTCCAATACTTTGACCACCTCATGCGAAGAGTTGACTCACTGGGAAAGACTCTGATGCTGGGAGGGATTGGGGGCAGGAGGAGAAGGGGACGACCGAGGATGAGATGGCTGGATGGCATCACCGACTGGATGGGCATGGGTTTGGGTGAATTCTGGGATTTGGTGATGGACAGGGAGGCCTGGCATGCTGTGATTCATGGGGTCGCAAAGAGTCGGACACGACTGAGTGACTGAACTGAACTGATTCATATTCGTCAAGTATTTTGATACAGACAATTAAAAAATAAAGTTTGAATATATATCTCAATCACTTCCCATTTCCAGGGGAAGAATGTGCATCTATTAATCGTGTTTGTACTCAGAGTACTTAGAATGGGATCTTTCCCAAAGTAAGCAGTAGGTAAACATTTTTTTAAATTAATTAAGCTGTCAAAGGTCACCCAGAAATTAATTCTGTTGGACGGATGAAATTTTTCACATCTTCATGTTGGTACTCCATATTCTTCCTTGTGCAGTTATTCAAAATTAATTGACAAGAATTGCCACTGTCCTTTTTTTTCATACTTGTTTTGAATTCTAAGACTATTTTGCTATCTCTATTCTTTTTACTTATGTGAAAAAATAAAATAAATATAAAATCAGTTACTGTTTCAATTGGTTGATATATTTCCCAAGGGACCATTTCAGCCATTATTTTCTTGATCATTTAAAGATCCATTTGTCTACTTATTTACATGTAAGAGTATTAGTATATATTTGAAAACCTTACGTATGTATCTGTGAAGAAACACCAAAACTGTTCTTACTCTTTTATGTTGTGTAGGTTAGGATAAGAGAAAGTGATACCTGGTTTCATTCAAAGTACTTTGTTGTTTTTTTTTTAATTTATTATTATTATTTACTGTACAATATTGTATTGGTTTTGCCACACATCAACATGAATCCGCCACAGGTGTACACATGTTCCCAATCCCGAATCCCCATCCCACCTCCCGCCACACACCATCCCTCCGGGTCATCCCAGTGCACCAGCCCCAAGCATCCTGCACCCTGCATCGAACCGAGACTGGCGATTAAGTATTTTGTTAATTCACTGACACTTGCCTTTGAACAATGGATCCTGTATCTCCTTGTCTTATTTCTGATGAATTGGTTTGTATATAAAGGCATATTTATGACCTTAGATATAGTCAATGATGATATCTCTCTAATATAATGTCTCAGTTTTATGCCTTTCTGAGGACTCTCAATTTTTATCCAAAGAGAGAGTTTCCTGTTGAGTTTGAACTTTTACCAAATACAGGCAAAGTGTTAGCAGCCACTGTACTTTCAGTGTAGGAAAAAAAATTGTATATTTTGCACATTGTTGCATTTTTATACTTGCATCTATAATCACATTATAAATATATTTTTAATAATACTTGAAAGATTGTACTATTGGGAATGCATTGTTCTAAAGGGCCATAAATTTCACTATCTCATTAAATGAACAGCCTGTAAAAAAGAGATAATTATTTAATTTGTTTCAACTCTAATACTAACTTATTTGAATAATAACATAGCCAGCATTTGTTATACTTTAATAATATGCTTTTTCCTATTTTCACAATGACGCTGCAAATAAGTGACCTATGATTATTTCCATTGCCCAGCTGAAAATTCAAGGCTCATAGCATTCATATGACTTCCCACTGTTATATCAAGGCTAGAATCTGTACCAACTTTGTAGAACTTAAGAATTTATGCTCTTTCTTATATAGCAATCGTTTTTAGTATTTTTCTGCTTCCGTATTTCCACATGGCAACACACGCCCATTATTTTACACAAAACTTCTACAAAAAGAAAAAGTAAAGTTATGTGTATAATCGAAACCTGTTGTCTTTTATATCTCCCTCTCAAACTCTAAAAACCCTGGATCCTCATGAAAATTATGACAGTGTACAGTAGTGGTTGAATGCTGCCTCCAGATTAGAATCTCTAATATTCAGATTTAGTTTTCCTGGGTACTAGAATGTTGGTATGTTTACAAGTTTCCATGGTGATCTTAATGGCTAGCTGGAGTTGAGAATGAATGCTATATATGCCATCTTCTCAAGGTTTCTCTTCCATTGTATTAAAGTGAAAAAGGCAAATTAAAATGAAAGTTGATTTATATTGTTTACTAACAATGACAGAGGTCAAATAAATAGTCAGTTCTTAATAATTACATTGGCACTTCATCTTTGAAATATATATCCTTAATATATCCTTTAATTTCCAGTTTTTCATCTATTTCTTTTTGGTTCATTTCATGTAACTCTGGGCCTTGGGCAGTTTTCTGTTAGAGGTCATTTCTATTTTTTCTAATTCTTAAACTTTTAACCAGGTAATACTATTTATTAGTTACTGTTATGTATAAAATGACTCTTTACTAAAGTGTGGCCGGGGGTTAGGAGGATAACTGTTTATGGGTTGGGATTTTTTTTAGAGGGATACATTCTTTATGGATGGAGAAGGAAATGGCAATGCAATCCAGTATTCTTGCTTGGAGAATCCCATGGACAGAGGAGCCTGGCGGGCAACAGTTCACAGGGTCACAAAAAGTCGGACACGGCTGAACCACTAAACAACAACATACTTTGTGGTGATGGTTGCACAACCCTATAAATATATATACTAAGAACCATTTAATTGCGCCCCTGAAATGGATGAATGATACGTTATATGAATTATATCTAAGACTGTGGCTTTAAGAATGTATAAGTACATTTGGGTACATATGGGTGAAGGGATTCAAAAAGTACAGATTTCGCCTTCTCTCTCCTTCCCTGTCTCCTCCCTGTTCTGTCCACCTCTCCTCCCCCATCCCCTGTAGTTTCCTTGACTCCAGTGGAGGCATCTCTATTCTGTGTGAAGAAGACAGGTGATTATGTCTTCTTTCCTGAAAATCTAGGCTTCACCTCCAGGTTCTTGCTACTGAGGTTCCTATATTCTTGTTAGGTGTCCACTGGACAGAGCCCAAGTCAACTGCATGCTGATGCTATCTTCTGTGTGTTCTAACATTGTGCTTGTGTGTGAAGTCACTTCAGTCATGTGTGACTCTTTGTCACCCCATGGACTGTAGCCCACCAGGCTCCTCTGTCCATAGGATTCTCCAGCCAAGAATACTGTAGTAGGTTACCATGCCCTTCTCCAGGGGATCTTTCCGACCCAGGGATTGAACCTGCATCCCTCACCTCTCCTGCATTGGCAGGCAGGTTCTTTACCACCAGCACCACCTGGGAAGCCTTGTTCCAACATTAAGATGACTCTATAATTTATCATCCAAACTGACATACTTTTCTGAATAAAAAGGGATGCTATTAATAATTAAGGAGAAGACAATGGCAACCCACTCCAGGACTCTTGCCTGGAAAATCCCATGGATGGAGGAGCCTGATGGACTGCAGTCCATGGGGTTGCTAAGGGTCAGACACGACTGAGCAACTTCACTTTCACTTTTCACTTTCCTGTATTGGAGAAGGAAATGGCAACCCACTCCAGTGTTCTTGCCTGGAGAATCCCAGGGATGGCAGAGCCTGGTGGGCTGCCGTCTATGGGGTCGCACAGAGTTGGACACCACTGAAGCGACTTAGCAGCAGCAGCAGCATTAATAATTAAAATGGAATAACAGACAGAGAATGGGGCTGTTTTGTGGAGATGTGTCTTATTGACACCCAAAGCATGGTAAAACACTCACATGCTTGTGGTCCCAAAGTTTTTAAAACAAGCTCATTTTTCCTGCTGAAGCAACTGCTTTGCCTCACTCGGATATGAGGTAAACTTCATTCTTCCACGTCTCCCAGCTGCTTAGAATACATTCCATAGATTTGGAAGGGGTCCTCATAAGACTCCTTCAGTTGGCTGGAGACGATGGGTCATAATCCCCAACTCTTCCCCCAGGAGACAGATGACAGCTCTTTCCCAAAAGTATCTGCACCAAATCTTAGCTCTGCACTTTTGTAAACCATTTATAATCTGAAAGTCATCAAAGTTTTCCAGAGTGAGGAACAGATGCTTACCAATTTCCTTTAAAAAAATCTCTAGTGATTTGTAACTCACACAACTATTTCACATCTGTTGCAAGCTATTGCCTAGTTTCAACTCCAGTGTTAACATCTTGTTTCATATATATATATACATATATATTTTTTGTCATCACAAATGTGAGAGTTATTTTTGAGTAGAATACTAAAAGAGGTTCTTGGCTTTACTGGTTAAGTGTGGCAGAGTCTTTGAAAGCAGAAAACCAAGATTATTGGATTTATGGCTTTAGGAAAATGACTTGGTTTCTTGAAGTCAGAAATTTGTTCCCAGTCAAATGAGCGTAATAATAGTACCTTCCTCTAGGGCTATTATCATCGTAAGCGATCACATATATAAAGGAAGTATTACTATGAGTGATAATAAGATCTGTATTAAATCATTAGTAGAACAAAAAGTGAAAAAGAGTATGGAATGTCACAAGCTATTTTTCAGGATACCATTCTAATGTCTTGAAAAGCAGGAGATGCAATTGAGAATTCTTCAGAGCACAAAATCACAAAACTACCTACATAGACTTGATAGATACACCTGTTTAATAGAGATACTCAATTAATATTGAATGAATGACACTATTTAATTCTTTACTTTAGCTTGTAGGTAACTTTACAAAGTATGGTTCAAAAAGTATATGATAGCTACAGATTTTTGCCTGTTTATAAAAAGATATCTGAATCATATTGGTTATTATTTTTTAAATAAACCTGACCTTCATATTCAGTTACCTGTATTAAACATATGTCTAACCTGTACCATTCTGATTTCTAGCTTTATCTGTAAATACTTTTGTTTCCTTTTGTTTTTATTTATTTTTTTAATGTATTTATTTATTTTTGATTTTACTTTACAATTCTGTATTGCCTTTTGTTTTTAAAGATGTACACACAAATATAAATAGTGTAAAATCTAAAATGCTAACCTCAAATGTACACTTATAAAATTGCTTTGAAAGTTTTACTGTAATACCTTAATAGATAACTGAGAAGATTTGCCTAGTTTTAAAAGATGTACGTGTAAATACTTATATGCATTTTTAATGTTTATCAGAATACTGCCTAGGATAGTTTTTGAAGTATAAAATTCAATTGAACCTTGTCAAGTTTTAAATTTTAAGCTGACTATGGATTATTTTATCTGAAAGCATTGTGGAAAGAGATAAAAGAGCATATCTGTATAAAATGACTTTCTTATTTATAGAGGAAAATAGATTAGTATTCTCTTTAAGTGAAAATCACAGCAGTAAAGGAATATATTACTGTACTGGCTAAAAGAGATGCTTTGCCATTCATGATCCTTGAGTTCATGGTCATTCATGTGTGACCTTGGAAAAGTATCTTGATCTCAATTAACTGCCATTTCCTAATCTGAAAAAATGGGAGTTATAATAATGATACATGCAATATGTATCAAAGGATTTTTTCAGTATTAGAATACTAGACACAAAGTGCTTAAAATAAAAATTATTAACAGATACTAACTGTTATAATGATTATTCATTATATTAGAATTAGTTTTTAAAAACTTTTCTTGAAATACTCCTTTCTCTGGATTCAGCTTCCTAAGAACAAAGAAACCATATCTTGATTCTGTTTTTTGACCTCAGCAATTAGCATGGTTTCTATCGTTGAAGGCTTGAATAAATGACTCATTGAGTGAATGAATAAGTTGCTGGCTGAGTTAATTATAAAGTGCATGAGAGGCATATGAACTTAATTTCTTTAGGAGATGGTTACTTTTAGTATTATAAGATAAATAGCATATATATGTATGTATGTATGTATATATCTGAGCCAAATGCATTTGAACATAGAATGCTGTATTTATAATGAGTCTAAAAGTGTTAAATTATAGGTTTTCATTCATTATATTTTCAGGAAGGCTCTGTAGATATTATTAAAATTTGCTTCACTCGGTTGTTAAATATTTGCTTTTAATTTTAGACAACAATTGGCTTGAAAGAGAAGCCTGTATATTAGAAATACTGCTTTTTCATACACATTTTTTGTACTATAATTCCCTGAGGGACTAGTGACAGAACTATAACTCAAACTGTCACTGCCACAAGTAAGTTCAATTGATGTTATCAGTACTTGGTCTCTCTTCTTCCTCCTCCTCTCTCTTTTCCTGTCTTTGTTTCTCCATCTCTTAAATTATTGTTTCTTCTGTATCCCTAAGTTGGCTTCATTTTAAGTCAGTCTCTATCCTTCTGATGATTGAAATGGCCCCTGATAGCCTCAGGCTTATATGATCCCTGGCGTCCCTCATTTGAGAAAGCTCTGGATTTTTGTTTGCTCTGGTTTTGATTTTGTGCATTGATCATATTCCCATGCCTGAACCTACCCAAGTGGCCAAGGAGACATATAGTACTCTGATTGGCCACTCCTGGATCATACGCTCATCCCCAAGGCCAGGGATAGGCTCAACCCACCTGAGTCACGTGGACTGAGAAATGTGATCCTTTCTCCCAAGCATATACTGAGAATATTGTATCTTGCTATGATAATGACCATTTGAGGAACATTGGACCAGTCTCATAGTCAGCTTATCATACTGGAAGGATATAGGAAGCAGAACAGTTTAACTTGTTTCCATTTTGGCCATGCACTCTTACCCAATTTACAAAGCTTTCGGAGCATCCATTCCCTCACTCTCAACTAAGATGATATACAAGACTGTGATGAAAACTAAATGATATATTACATCAAAATGAACCTAATCTAGTACTTACAGAATAAGATAGCAATGCACTGATATAGACTCCTTCTGAACATATGTAGAGTCACCCACTTCTAGGGAATAAACCCCAAAAGTTAAAAGCATGTATGTAGCCCTGACTAACAGGTGAGGTGCTTTGCATTACCTGCTGATATCCAATTAGGAGAGAATGAAGTGTGATAATTTATGGAATAAAGAATATATTGATTCTTTTGTTAAAGATATATGGTAAATGAGTCCAGATATAGATGCCCCAAATACTTCCTTGAAAGTGAAAGTGAAAGTGAAGTCGCTCAGTCGTGTTCGACTCTTTGCGACCCCATGGACACCAGGCTCCTCCGTCCATGGGATTTTCTAGGCAAGAGTACTGGAGTGGGTTGCCATTTCCTTCTCCAGAAAATCTTCCCGACCCAGGGATCAAACCCAGGTCTCCCGCATTGTAGACAGACACTTTACTGTCTAAGCCACCAGAGAAGTCAAATACTTCCTTAGTGTATTTTTTAAAAATACATGTCCTGTCTTGTCTCTTATGCAGTCTTTTTTATTTTTATTTTTAAATACACTAAATAAGTATTTCCTTGAGTAAAACAGAGGGAAAGGTAGTATATTGGAGCTGCAAAGAGAGATTAGAATAATGATGACTAAAGGTAAAGATAAAAGAAATGGAAGTGGAAGGACAATGAAAAGCCAGTAGTGGTTTTGAGAAGAAACATTTAGTTGGAACAAGTTTAGGGGGGCGGAAAAGATTATTTTGGGAGATGGAGAATTTTCAGTGACATGAATAAGATGAACTAATGACAGGACTGGAACATAGAATATGTTAATATTCCAATAAAAATAGTGAATGAATTGAGAACAGTTTTAGGAGTGAAAAGAAGCTCAAAAACTATAAACGAACTATAGCACTATGATTGCTATGATTTTTGTTTTTGTTTTTGTTTTTGTTTTATGGTGGCTCAGGATAAACCTTCTGGTATGAGGAAGTAGTAGAGGCTTACTAAGAAAACTAAGATCATGCCATCTGGTGCCATCACTTCATGGCAAATAGATGAGGAAACAGTGAAAACAGTGACAGACTTTATTTTGGGGGGCTCCAAAATCACTGCAGATGGTGACTGCAGCCATGAAATTAAAAGACGCTTGCTCCTTGGAAGGAAAGTTATGACCAACCTAGACAGCATATTAAAAAGCAGGGACATTACTTTGCCAACAGAGGTCTGTTTAGTCAAAAATATGGTTTCTCCAGTAGTCATGTATGGATGTGAGAGTTGGACTATAAAGAAAGCTAAATGCCAAAGAATTGATGCTTTTGAACTGTGGTGTTGGAGAAGACTCTTGAGAGTCCCTTGGACAGCAAGGAGATCCAAACAGTCTATCCTAAAGGAAATTAAGTCCTGACTATTCATTGGAAGGACTGATGCTGAAGCTGAAACTCCAATACTTTGGCCACCTGATGTGAAGAAATGACTCATTGGAAAAGACCCTAATACTGGGAAAGATTGAAGGTGGGAGGAGAAGGGGACAACAGAGGATGAGATGGTTGGATGGCATCACTGACTCAATGGACATGAGTTTGAGTAAACTCTGGGAGTTGGCCATGGACAGGGAGCCCTGGCTTGCTGCAGTCCATGGGTCCAGAATAAGTCCTTCATTCAGATGCATTGAATGACAACATACTGTTTCTGGACTCTGCTGGTTATCAGAGATTAAATTGTGAATTAATATGACTTTTGCCCTCATTAATTCTAGATGATAGTGGGATAAACACAGTAGATAAACAAATGTATATTTGAACAGACAATAATAGTGCCACATTTCCCCCAGTTTTAATTCCATGTAGCAGTAAGAATGCAGAATGAAATGAAGATAGGTGTGATTAGAAGGAGGTCAAGGATGTCACTTTTTTCTAGGGTGAATCATTCCACAAGTACATTTGTATCTGCCTATTAGTGATGCATCTGGGCAACTTTCATCACTTCAGAAGTAGGTTATGACCAACCTAGACAGCATATTAAAAAGCAGAGACATTACTTTGCCAACAAAGATACATCTAGTCTAGTCTATGGTTTTTCCACTGGTCACATATGGATGTGAGAGTTGGACTATAAAGAAAGATGAGCACCGAAGAATTGATGACTTTGAACTGTGGTGCTGGAGAAGACTCTTGAGAGTCCCTAGAACTGCAAGGAGATCCAACCAGTCTGTCCTAAAGGAGATCAGTCTTGGGTGTTCATTGGAAGAACTGATGTTGAAGCTGAAACTCCAGTACTTTGGCCACCTGATGCGAAGAGCTGACTCATTTCAAAAGACCCTGATGCTGGGAAAGATTGAGGCAGGAGGAGAAGGGGACAACAGAGGATGAGATGATTGGATGGCATCGCCGACTTGATGGACATGGGTTTGGGTGGACTCTGGGAGTTGGTGATGGACAGGGAGGCCTGGCATGCTGCAGTTCATGGGGTTGCAAAGAGTCGGACACGACTGAGCAACTGAACTGAACTGAACTGAACTGGGCAACTTTGCCTTCAGCTTCCTCAGTCCCAACAAAAATGGACATCTGCAGAGGAAAGCTTAGAGAAAGGCAGAAATATATCCCAATGTGAAGATTAATTTAGTCCAATTTTCTAATTAAATGTCAATGTTTAAATTGAAAACATGGCTTAATATGCAGACTAGTATCACCTGAATCATCTAATTATGCTAACATGCAGCATAAAATAATGATGGTAACACAAAATTTCTCTTTAAGTTCAAGTAAACATCATTAAAAGAAGCACAAAGCAAGTGGACTCTGTAGTGTCAAAAAGGCAGTATAACAGGGCACCATAGCTGGATCACAGGTCCCAATATTAACAGACAATGAAGCCTGCTTTTCAGGGAATAGAATTTCAAAGATTAATATTGAAAAAGTGACCTTAGACAGCTCAATGTCATTACTTCTGGAGGTCTCTCTCTTAAGTGCCTGATGAAGAAGGCAGTTCCTAAACTGTCTGCCAACAAGTGTTAATTACCTGGGTAATCAAAAAAATATACATGTTGATTTCCCCTCTGTATTTATCATTTAAAATGAAAATAGCTTTAACTTTTGCTGGCTGTTAAAAGAAAATACAAGTTCATTGGGAAAATACAGAAAATAAATAGCCAAATGATTAATAATGGAAATGGATTTCAGGTAATTTTTGTTTTTGTCTACTTATTTTCTGTATTTTGTTCCCATGAGTCTAACAGGGAGAAGCTGAGATGCCATGAAAGGAGACCAAATGGCTCATGGGAAATGGTGGTGGGACAAAGAAGTTGTACAAAGTAAATGATTCCATTTTTTTACTCTACACTAGGAATCCCCCTTATCTTGGGTCTAAGGTGAATATTTTTCTTTGCTCCCAAAGACCAATTCTGAAATGGGAGCTATACTCTACTCTTGTGCTTATTAACTGTTATTCCATAGAATCAGTGACATAGAAACTCAAGAATCAAATACCTCATTGATTGTATTAAATGCCTAATTTTCTGAAGATATGAAGTAGCATTATCTGATAGATACACAGTGAAAATCATTCCATGATGAATTTCAGGAGAATGAAACACACCATAAAGTATGAGCCAACCTCATGATACTATATGAGAAAATATTGATTTTGTTTGGCTTTTAACATCAGAAAATCCATATATGTATATGTGTCTCTGTGTGTATAATAATCATTTAGTTAAGGGCTTAAACTTTCCCAACAAACATACAAGAGAAACCCTTTTTAATTAAGCTTCCATTATTGCCTCTCATTAGTCTCTCTCTCTAACGCACAGACATGCAGGTAGGAGAGCAAAAGAAGAAATTCTGCATTAGGGACACTTCAAAAGTAGGTTAATGCAAATGAACAGGATGCCAAACACAGTATGAAAATTGACATTTATTAGCATACTTTACATGAATTGCAAATTTCTCAAAGCTTTGCCATACATATGAAAATATTCCATTTTATGCCCATGTTTTCATTATTCAGTAACATGTATTACTTTTTGTTGTTCCCAAATGTAAGTTGTAAATCTGCTCAAAAAGTTTCACTGATGTGGGATTTCACTTAGTCTTTTACGATTGACCTGATCATTTCAACCAGAAGAGTAATTCAATGGAAATGAGTAAGAATAAATAGAAGATCATATATCTTTGAAATTAAAAAATAATAAAATTAATTATTCATTTTTACTGGCTTATTTTTGGCCACACTCAAGTCCATATTTTCAGCTCTGGAGTTAAATTTTATCCCCATAAATATGAAATATATTTTATGTGCACGGAAAAGGAAAAGTTTAAAGCCCCATTCTCCTATTTACTCATCTAGGTATTCCTTTTACATAGACACCTGCCTTGATTCATTTTCCCTTTTTAAAAAGTATTTATAGGAAACTCCCTAGTGGTCCAGTGATTAGGACTCCATGCTTTCACTGCCATCACTTGGGTTCCATCCCTGGTCTGGGAGCTAAGATCCTGGAAGTGGCACAACATGGCCAAAAAAAAAAAAGTATTTATAATTTCCATGTATTTTATGTAGACAAGTACAACACAAATCCATTTCACTGCAAAAAGAATATTTCTGCAAACCCATTTCTACTATGTAAAAAAAAATAAAATGAATTTAAAAAATAAGATACACATAGAATGTTATTAGTTTCCCTTTGCCAATAATCATCTCTGTTCTCTAACATCTCCAGACCACAAGTCAGATTCTGTTTTTACTGAAAGTGTATGAATTATTTTGCAGATCATCTATGTACATCTTGGAGGTTTTGCTATGTCAATGCATATAAGTTTACCTCATTTGTTTCAAGTCATGAGGAATATTTCACAGTTATAGCATATAAAAATTATATTAAGTCATTTCCTGCTGGTAGATATTTAGGACTGTCCAAATGTTATACCATTACAAATAATACTTGAGTTATAATCCATGATTATGCTTGACTGTGTACAAGTATTATGCTTGACTGTATAATCAAGTATTTCTCTAGGTAGATACTAGGAAGTGGAACTGATAGTCATAGGGTACAAGCATCTTTTATATTCATAAATACTGCAAAATTGCCCTCCAAAAGTCAGGATCAATTTACTTTCCTACCAGCAGGTTGTAAGAGTTTATAGGCCCCTATCTTTTAGAATCACTGAAAAGAGAAAATACTATTGATATGTTATTTTAATATGCACTTCTGTAATTTCTGGTGAGTTCAGGTTTCCATATACTTAACTGGCTCTTTTTCTCTTCTTTGAAATGCCTCTTCATAACCTTGTTCTTTTAAATCCTTTGTAAATTTTAGACATTGCAGATACTTTCTTAGAATGTGTTGTTTTATCTTTTTTACTTTGTTTAAGTTGTTAACAATTTTTTAATTTTATAAGTATTTAATTTATAATCAATCTTATTTTTCATGGTCTCCATCCACCCATATTGTTGTGTGTTATTTAACAAAACCTTCCAGCTTTCTCAATCCCAATATCAGTATCTAAACTCTGGTACATGTATACCTTAAAAAAAAAGCATTTTAATGTATAATTCAACTATGATTTATTATTGCATAAACTGAGTGCCAAAGAATTGATGCTTTTGAACTGTGGTGTTGGAGAAGACTCTTGAGAGTCCCTTGGACTGCAAGGAGATCCAACCAGTCCATTCTGAAGGAGATCAGTCCTGGGTGTTCTTTGGAAGGAGTGATGCTAAAGCTGAAACTCCAGTACTTTGGCCACCTCATGCTAAGAGTTGACTCATTGGAAAAGACTCTGATACTGGGAGGGATTGGGGGCAGGAGGAGAAGGGGACAACAGAGGATGAGATGGCTGGATGGCATCACCGACTTGATGGACGTGAGTTTGAGTGAACTCTGGAAGTTGGTGATGGACAGGGAGGCCTGGCGTGCTGCAATTCATGGGGTCGCAAAGAGTTGGAGATGACTGAGCGAATGAACTGAACTGAACTGAAATGGTGTACAGTAGAAATTGGTGTATCTATGAATATGTGTCTGTCATAATATATGAGAATTTCTTTGAAACATTAATTAATATTAGAAATCAGAGTCCAAAAGCTATGGAATATTAACTCAATTATGTGGATAATTGTTGTTGTTGTATCACTAAGTCGTGTCCAACTCTTTATGACCTCATGGACTCCAGGCTCCTCTGTCCTCCACTAACTCTTGGAATTTGCTCAGATTCGTGTCCATTGAGTCAGTAATACTATCCTCTGCTGCCTCCTTCTCCTTCTGCCCTCAGTCTTTCCCAGCATCAGAGTCTTTTCCAGTGAGTCAGCTCTTCAAATCAGATGGCCAAAGTATTGGAGCTTCAGCAACATCTTTCCAATGAATATTCAGGGTTGATTTCCTTTAGAATTAACTGGTTTGATCTCCTTGCAGTCCAAGGAATTCTCAAGAGTCTTCTCCAGCACCACAGTTCAGAAGTAGAAATTCTTCAGAGCTCTTCTTTATGGTCCAACTCTTACATCCATATATAACTACTGGAAAAACCATAACTTTGACTATACAGACCTTTGTTGACAAAGTGATGGGTCTGCTTTTTAATATCCTGTCTAGATTTGTCATAGTTTTCCTTCCAAGGAGAAAGCATCTTTTTTATCTCATGGCTGCAGTCACCATCCCAGTGATTTTGGAGCCAAGAAAATAAAACCTGCCACTGCTTCCACTTTTCCCCTCTATGTGCTGTGCAGTGATGGAACTGAATACCATGATGTTAGTTTTCTGAATGTTGAGTTTCAAGCCAGCTTTTTCACTGTGCTTTTTCACCCTCATCAAGGGGCTCTTTAGTTTCTCTTCACTTTTTGCCATTAGAGTGGTATAATCTGTATATCTGCGGTTGTTGATATTTCTCCCAGCAATCTTGATTCCAGCTTGTGATTCATCCAGCCTGGCATAGCATGATGTACTTTGCATATAAGTTAAATAAGCAAGGTGACAATATACAGTCTTGTTGTACTCCTTTCCCAGTTTTAAACCAATCATTTGTCCCATGTCCAGTTCTAACTGTTGCTTCTTGACCTGCATACAGGTTTCTCAGAGGCAGATTAGGTGGTCTGGTATTCCCATTTCTTTTAGAATTTTCCAGTTTGTTGTGATCCACACAGTCAAAGAATTTAGCATAGTCAATGAATCAGAAGGAGATGTTTTTCTGAAACTCCATGGATAATTAGCAACTTTTGTATTTCTTTTCTTTGTGCTTTTAATGTTTCCTCTAAAATAAGAATGCTACTTCCTGGCTATTTGGGTTATCATCAAAATATATTCCTTCTTGTTTACTGAAGACAATTTAGTTATTCAATTTAAACCCCAAAAGGCTCCAGTGAAGAACAGACTCATTTCTTCTGTCTTCTGTAGGTGTCAGGATCCTTACCCAGTGTAGTAAGTATTAAAGTAACATCTACCTCTTTCCATTATGAGGACCCTTGTGATTAGATTAGATCTACTTAGACAATTCTGGCTCATCTTGTGATTCGTAATTTTATCACATTGGCAAAATCCATTTTGCCATGTAAGGTAATATATTCACAAGTTCTGGAGATTCATATGTGGACATCTTTGGGGAACCCCTGCTCTGTTCTCTACAGTGCTCATCAATGTTCAACTCATTTGTAGGGATTTGTGGATGGGGAAGGGAGACAGTAGTAGAGTTGCAGGAATTGGGAGGATGTTTAAGGTGCCTTCAGCTGAGCTTGAGTCTGTGCTCCCAGTGGGGCACTTTCACTTAAAAAGGTATGTGGCTAAGCAGGCAACATAAAAGATACCTTTAGCATTGTTCCTCAATAGACAGATTGAAGGAGTTAAGATAGGAAATTGCATGTTAAAATTAAATGAGTCATATTTCATAAAACAACAATGTGTGAGCAGAGTAAGCATTATAAATTGATGTAGAAATATATATATATAGATATAGTATATATATTGAATATGTACTATATAGTAAATAAAACTCAAAAAATGTTCACAAGGAAAGGAGTTTTAAGCAGACAATTGATTTTCAAATGTCATATATTCTTTTGAACAAAACAGCTGATAAGTTTTGTGAATTACTTTCCTTGGGGTATATTAAACCCCCACCATTGACTGTCAGGAGAAAATATATCTTGCCAGGTTTTTCCACTGGTGGAGATGTATGTGTTATTCACTGTCAAATTTTTATGAGAATACCAAGTTAAAATCAAAAGTGAAATGTACATAGTAGAAAATAGCAGTATTAATTCATCTATCTCATATTACTTATTGAACACTTACAATGTGCCAGATTCTACAATTATGAGTTACAGTCCTTTTGCTTGAGGCTTTTGAAATATAATAAGGTGAATTCTTCTGGATATGTAGATACTTATAAAGTGGATTACATGGTAGCCTAAATAACATGTAAACAAAGGGCTGTAAAAGATTATAAAGGAGAGTAATTACAATGTAAAGATGTCTTAGAGTAAGTACTGTTTGAAATGAGTTTTGACTACAAAGGTGAAAAATAGACAGGGGCACTCCAGGCAAGGAATTAATGTTACCTAAGTTAGATAGAATATCCAAGGATGTAAAATCAAAGCTTTGGCAGAGATAGAGTCTGTTGCACCTATGATCACAGTGGGAGCAAGAATGGAAAGGTTCAGAGTAGTTTTTAGATCATATTCCAATTGTGAGGGTGTTGTACTTAATTCCGTAGGAGGTAATGAATTTTGAAGAGGGAGATGTGTCATCCAGCCTCCTTTTGAGAAAAATTGATTTGACTGTCATGCATTAGATAAATGGAATGGAGGTAAGATCAGAGGGAGGGATAATAGTTAACAGCTCATTACCAAATGACCTAAGTGAGAGATAGTGGGAAAGAACTGGAAACGAGGGGATGGATGGGAGAGACATTGTATAAAGCAGAATCCACATGATTTAGTAACTGATTTAGGAGGAAAAGGGAGGGGCCCATAATGACTGGTTGGTTCCCTGCTTGGATGACTAGGATAATGTGATATCAGGAGCTGCTTAGTCATTCAGTTTTGTCTGACCCTTTGGGACCCTTTGAACTGTAGCCCACCAGGCTCCTCTGTCCATGGGATTTTCCAGGCAAGAATACTGGAGTGGGTTGCCATTTCCTCCTCCAGGGGATCTTCCTGACCCAGGGACTGAACCTAAGTCTTCTGTGTCTCCTTCATCGCAGGCATATTCTTCACTCGCTGAGCCATCGCAAAAGCCCGAAAATGGGGCATATGATATATTTTGGTCTGTAACTGACTGGATGTAAAATACTACAAGAAATTTGAGAATGACCATTTCAAACAAGTATTTGAAAATGAGGTTGGATGTTCAAGTGAGAGTTAAAGAAAGAGAAGAGATTTAGGAGTTTTAGTCTAAAATAATCTCAGGATGGCGGAGAAGGGACTTTGTAGCTCAGTTAGTCCTAGGAGCTCTTCTCACGTGCCCATTCCCCATATCTGCCAAATGGCTGTCTATCCTATATTCCAACTTGGGGTCCATGACATCCTAAAACAGCATTTCTGTTTCCACCATTCAGTTAGAAATTCCTTCTTTACTGTGAGCTCTTCAAAGTCCCTTCCTTTTGAGCCAAGTTTTGTATCTGGGACCCTACACTGGAGCCATTGCAGCTGTTCATTCAGTCTCACAAAAGTTCTTCTGCTATTTGAAGAAAGCTGTCACATCCCTGTTTAGGCTACTTTTCCAGTAAAGCAGGGCATGTTAATGGTGCTCAGAGACAATGTAATATCTTTATGCCTTCTTTGGCTTTGATCCTTGCTAGTTTTCTGAGATATCAATAAACTTAGGGAAAGCAGAATACACAATTTCCAAACTCAATAAGTCTAACATAATTAAAACTGAATTTTAAAAATCCCTAATGGGACACAAGGTGAAGGGGGAGGATGTAGAGATGGGACAAATGGAGAGAGTAAAATGGAAACACATACACTACCATATGTAAATTAGATAGTCAATAAGAATCTGCTGTATGACTCAGGGAACTCAAACTGGGGCTCTGTAACAACCTAGAGGGTTGGGATGGGATGGGAGGTAGGAAGGAGGTTCAAGAAGAAGGGGACATACATATACCTATGGCTGATTCATGTCGATGTATGGTAGAAACCAGCAATATTGTAAAGCAATTATCCTTCAGTTAAAAATAAATAAATAAATCCCTGATGGGAATCATTAAGGTCTTCCTATAGACAGATTCCTGGGGACACATGTGTGCTTCTATTACATCTCCCACTACTTATATTTCTGTATTCTTATACTTCTTATATTCCTATGAGAAGGAATATAAGGCTTCCCTGATAGCTCAGTTGGTAAAGAATCCACCTGCAATGCAGGAGACCCTAGTTCGATTCCTGGATTGGGAAGATGTGCAGGAGAAGGGATAAACTACCCACTCCAATATTCTTGGGCTTCCCTTGTAGCTCAGCTGGTAAAGCATCCGCCTGCAATGCAGGAGACCTGGGTATGATCCCTGGGTTGGGAAGATCCCCTGGAGAAGGGAAAGGCTACCCACTCCAGTATTCTGGTCTAGAGAATTCCATGGACTATACAGTCCATGGGGTTGCAAAGATTCTGACATGACTGAGTGACTTTCATTCATTCATTCTTATACTTCTTATATTCCTGCTGCTACTGCTACTGCTGCTAAGTCGCTTCAGTCGTGTCCGACCCTGTGCGACCCCATAGACGGCAGCCCACCAGGCTCGCCCGTCCCCGGGATTCTCCAGGCAAGAACACTGGAGTGGGTTGCCATTTCCTTCTCCATCATATATTCCTATATAAGCTAAACAGTTCTAGTTCTCACAGTGATTCATATGAAATAGTTTCCAATAACATCACTCTTCTTTGGTCTAACTACCATGGAGAAGAATAAGACTAGCCCCTCCCTTCATCTAAATATTAATTAAAAAGAAATATTTAGTTGAAATCAGTTTGGTTACATCCCCCAGCTGGCTTAGTGCCTGTTCATCTCTGCAGCTGGCTGTGTAACCAAGTGGAGGCTCTTCCCTTAATTGATGATACATTTTGCTTTGTTGTAGCTAATGTTACTCTAACCGACATGATCCTTTAGATCCTAAATTGATCGTATTTATCAGGTTGCCTTTCACAATATGAAATGGTAAACAATGTATGTTTATTATAGAATCCTTTAACCTAACAGAGTTCTTCCAGTTTGATAGTAAGTTGTCAAAGTCTGGGAAGGAATTTGGCGGGGTGGGGGCGGGGTAGGGAATGTCATTAAAGTAGTATAGATGTAAAATGTGCTTTGTAACATATTATTGACAGGAAATGTATATGGCCACAGGTGTTGATTCCTGAAAAAATTGCCCAGTCAGTAACATGTTAAAATAAGATGATACTGCTCTTTTAATCTGAATGTATTCTTATATAAAATAGCACTATGTTTAGTTAAGAGCTTGAACTCATAAATCAGCAGCTGCTAAATCACTTCAGTCATGTCCGACTCTGTGCGACCCCATAGACAGCAGCCCACCAGGCTCCCCCGTCCCTAGGATTCTCCAGGCAAGAACCCTGGAGTGGGTTGCCATTTCCTTCTCCAGTGCATGAAAGTGAAAAGTGAAAGTGAAATCGCTCAGTCATGTCTGACTCTTTGCACCCCAATGGACCGCAGCCCACCAGGCTCCTCCATCCATGGGATTTTCCAGGCAAGAGTACTGGAGTGGGGTGCCATTGCCTTCTCCGTAAATCACCAGACCTGCGTTCAAATCCTGTTCTGTCATTTTCAATTTATTTCTCCTCTAAATCTATTTTCTTAAGTGTGAAAGGAGGATATAAATTTCTTCTTTCTAGGACATTGTGAAGGTTGAGGAGATGATGTGAATAAAATACTTAGAACCTTGTTTGGTACATAATAAGTGCTTATTATTTTTCTCTGCAAGTCTGATTATAGTAAAACAAAAATCAGTTTATGCTATTTACATTAAATTTCATATTGAAATAAAAGGTATAATTAAATACTTGGGAAGAAACATGTAACATATATGGTGAGCATCAGTTTTGTTTTTGACTTTTCCTAAAAGTAGATTTTGATTTGCTCTACCTTCTTCCTATGCTTTATATAAGCAGCAAAACATTCATTTTAAGGATGAGCAAGGCTAAGGATACAGTCTAGAAATATGTGGCCCTGATGTTTTTACATCTGTGTTTTTACCAAAGCTGACCTAGCATCATCTGTGACCTTTAAGAACCTTCCTATTTATAAAGAGTATTCCATTACCCATTTATCATGGCTAACCCTGAGTAAAGAACGATGTTGGGCAGATGGTGGGTACTCCCCTAATCCAGTGACTGCTGACTGCCTCACCTCCACCACTGTGTATGTTTCATTTCTGTTCTCTCATCAGCTGTATTTAAAGTTATATTGAACCTATCCTTTGATATTTAAATTTTAATATATTTTATTTCTCTTTTAGAAGTTCTAAGAGTTGTCTTATTTCAAATTGATTAGGTAATTTTTATACAGATATAAATATTAGGTAATTTTTATACAGATATATATAAGTATATAGACTCTGATGCTGGGAGGGATTGGGGGCAAGAGGAGAAGGGGACGACAGAGGATGAGATGGCTGGATGGCGTCTATAAGTATATAGACTCTGATGCTGGGAGGGATTGGGGGCAGGAGGAGAAGGGGACGACAGAGGATGAGATGGCTGGATGGCGTCACTGACTCAATGGATGTGAGTCTGAGTGAACTCCAGGAGTTGGTGATGGACAGGGAAGCCTGGCGTGCTGCGATTCATGGGGTCGCAAAGAGTCGGACACGACTGAGCGACTGAACTGAACTGAACTGATGCATATATAGGCTTTATGCTTATCTTTCATTTCTTTGTTTTAAAATTGCTGGCTGGTAACTTTAAATCTGTAGTTTTTCACTACAGAGAGTAGAGAGATAGCTGCTTTTTATTCTTTCTAATGAATAGAATAGAAAGGCTCTTTATTCCCTTTTGTACTTAGTTGGTTTTTGTTTTTTCATGTTTTCAGTGAGCTGATCATTTTCCTTGGAATATTATTTGGGGAGGGGGATTCTTTGAGGCCTAGTATGAAGGGGAACTCTTCTGGAAAGGATTTCCATTTGCCTTCACAAGTGCCTAAAGTGTGATCCTGATCCCTCTGGGATCACTGTAAATTAAATGAAATTCATGGCTTGAGGTTTGGGGGGAACTATGTAAGTCATATGAATTTGTGCTATAAATCTACCTTAAGGATGTGTAACAGGTTGGAGAGGGTCAAGCTTAGTTATGTTTCATCATTTTTTTAAAATGATGTAGCCCTTAGCTTTACTGGATGGAGGTTTTCTCCAGTTTGAGATTTGACCAAATCCCCTATCCCTATGCTTTCAGACCTGTGCGGCCATTAAACCAAGACTATGGTGACTGAAATTACTAGGTTTAGTAAAAGCCCTCAGGAAAATGTCTTCAGTGGGTCACTTAATTCTTTAAGCTCAGGTTTTACTTAGATTTGGCCTACAAATCTATTTCATTTTGAGAAAAAAAATTCAGTATTTTTACTCATTTTCAGTGGAAGGATTGGTTGAGATGACCTAGTTTGCCATATTACTAGAAACAGAACTTACCCACTGTTTCTTATAGAGGAATTTTCTCAACCAAATTGTATATTTAACATTTCAGATTTCTTGGACATAATTCTTATTCTCTGACCTTTCTTGCTACTGTCAACTTTACTTCTAATCTCCATTTTAGCTTAATTTTACGATTTGGACAATTTCTATCAACTTTAAGCACCTTGAAATAGTTACTCTTGTTAACATGATAGGGATTTTACCAAAAAATGGATGTGAGAGTTGGACTATAAAGAAAGCTGAGCACTGAAGAATTGATGCTTTTAAACTGTGGTGTTGGAGAAGACTCTTGAGAGTCCCTTGGACTGCAAGGAGATCCAACCAGTCCATCCTAAAGGAAATCTCTCCTGAATATTCGTTGGAAGGACTGATACTGAAACTGAAACTCCAATACTTTGGCCACTTGATGCAAAGAACTGACTCTTTGGAAAAGACCCTGATGCTGGGAAAGATTGAAGGCGGGAGGTAAAGGGGACAACAATGGTTTAGATGGTTGGATGACATCACTGACTCAATGGACATGAGTTTGAGTAAACTCCTGGAGTTGGTGATGGACAGGGAAGCCTGGCGTGCTACAGTCCATGGGGTCACAAAGAATTGGACACAACTGAGCAACTGAACTGAAATTACCAAAAAATACCATCTTAAAAAAAAAAAAAACCTTCTGGATGATTTGGTTGTGTGATTTAAGAATGACTGCATGACTTTGAAGAAAGAGTCAGGACTTGGAAAACTGGGTGAAATAAAATGATGTAGTGAGAAACTCATGGGTAGAAAGAGAGCACTATTGAGATGATTGACCATACTATTTAGATTGTCAGGGAATTAAATGAAGCCAGGGAGGTGTTATGGAATATAAACTGATTTAAAAAGGTAAGACAGGAAGGAATGATGGAGGAACTAAAAGCACAGGAGCCCATGTTAATCTTGGAGAATTCTAACCTGTATTCAAATTTTTATAAACTCAGTAAATGAATATATAAGTGTTGACCACATAAATCAGGGCTATTTGGTAGTCTTTTCTTAGAACTAATTATCAGATATTATGCATAGCAAGGGATTTTTTGACCTCAAAAGAATATACTTGGTCATTTACTCATGTAACTAATACCTTGAGATGGTAGAAAAATAGAAAGTTTCTAAAAATAGAAAGTGAAGTCAGACAGAGAAAGAAAAATATCATATGATATCATGTTTATGGAAAATCTAAAATTAAAAAATGATGAAAATGAACTTATTTACAAAACAGAAATACACTCACAGAGAATGAACTTTATAGTTACAGGGGCGGGGGGAGGATTGGGGAAAGGTAATTAGGGAGTTTCCGAGAACGCAGTGGCAACCCACTCCAGTACTCTTGCCTGGAAAATCCCATGGATGGAGGAGCCTGGTGGGCTGCAGTCCATGGGGTCTTGAAGAGTCAGACATGACTGAGCAACTTCACTTTCACTTTTCACTTTCCTGCATTGGAGGAGGAAATGGCAACCCACTCCACTGTTCTTGCCTAAACAATCCCAGGGAGGGGGGAGCCTGGTGGGCTGCCGTCTATGGGGTTGCACAGAGTTGGACATGACTGAAGTGACTTAGCAGCAGCAGCAGCAGTTAGGGAATTTGGGATTGACATGTACACACTGCAGTATTTTAAATGGATAACCAACAACGATCTTCTGTATGGCACATGGAACTCTGCTCAATATTCTGCGACACTCTAATTGAGAATATAACTTAAAAAAGAATAGATATATGTATATGTTAAAAGAAACAAACAAAAAAAGAAAGTAGGACATCTGATATTTTATGATTCTTTTTTCATCTGGAGATAATAGAAAGAATTGGAGAAAATCTGAGAATCTGAGAAAGTTTCACTGTGTTATTTTCCTACCAGATTGTATTCCCCTGCTATGCTTTCTCATTTGTAACAGTTTAATGTACTACAGTTGAAAGGAGGGTATAATATGTGATTATATTGTGGAGTTTAATAGGTGAAAAAACATATATATAACACTGTATCTCTGAATTTTGAGGTGCTTAAATGTTTAAAGTTGCTTGACTAAGCAACTTATTGAGCTCTTTCTGTCTCTGGCACTATGCTGTTTTGCATGTATTTTCCTACTGAATCCTCAGAAAATCCTAAGAGCTAGAAATTACTCTTGCTATTTTATAAGTGGAAATAAGACTCACAGAAAATTAGTAACATGTAACTTTATTGTTCATGAGATTCTTCCACTTATATTTAGTTTCATGTACATTTTAACTGTGATCCTCATATCAATCCTATGAGTTAGGTCAGATAATATTACTTACTTTATACATGAGGACAAAAAGACTCAAAGGAGTGAGACTTACCAAACCAAGCAGCACACTGATATAGATGGGTGCTCAGTCTCAGTGCTTCTAATGAACAATGTATTAACTGTGCCACGGTGCCAACACTTCTTTGACAGATAAGTGATGATGATGATAACTTTAATGACTGTACAGAGCTTGGGATTTAGAAAAACATTACTGATCAACAGTAACGTCATTTAATAATTTGTATATCTTATGTCTAATGCTATGAGAAGAACACAAGGGATGTGCACAATGTGTGAAGAATTCTAAGAAGAATGTAAGAAGTAGACAATATAATCATAAATCACAATCTGTATCCCAACACTTTATTTAGTTTTGTCAGGTACATGTTTTAAAAAGTATTCTTCTTTTTTATATGCTCCAATGATTACAACCAGGAAATATTTGCAACATAAAGTTATCACTCCAAGATAATTTTTTATTTCTTTTCAGATGTCAAAAATATCATGTTTGTAAATGTAGATATGATGATCAAAGTCAAAAGGAGTGTGCAAGGTATACTGTTGAGCTAATTGGCTAGAATTGGTTTTGCTTTGTTTATTTTAGAGTCTTACTGCAGGTAAACAAGTATGTCATGGAGTCACAGAATCAGTGGGAAAAAACCATATCTGTTAGCTATTATTAATTCTGACATTAAAAGGTCATATCAATATATTTCAACTCTGGAATTTTAAAAATGTTTATAGTATAATACATTAAAGAGTTTGAATGTGCTTAGTCGCTCAGTCTTGTCAGACTCTGAGGGACCCCATGGACTGTAGCCCACCGGGCTCCTCTGTCCATGGGGATTTTCCAGGCAAGAATATTGAAGTAGATTGCCATGCCCTCCTCAAGGGGATCTTCCCAAGCCAAGGATCAAACCCAGGTCTCCTGCGTTGCAGGCAGGTTCTTTACCACCTGAGTCACCAGGGAAGCCCAGGAATACTGGAGTGGGTAGCCTATTCCTCCATGGGATCTTCGCAATCCCAAAATCAAACCAGGGTCTCCTGCATTGCAGGCAGATTCTATACCTGGGGAGCCCTAATATATATTAGAGATTGGACTTAAAGCCCGTGAACCTTACCTTAGCGCTATACTATAAACCCTTAAGTACTCCCAACAGGAGATAAGTGTTTCCACAATTTAAGGTCTGGTAAATTGGCCAACTGCATGTCTTGGGATCATGCTAAAACTGTAAACTTTTAGAGTCACTTAAATGTTTCTTGGCCATATAAGTCTTGGGTTGCAGATGGAGTAGTCAGGAAATAATTATAGGAATGAAGATAAAGCTCAGGTTAATTATAGCTCACATATTTCACTCTTTTATATTTTTGCTTCCTCTTTGGGCATAAATACAAATTTAATATTTTTAACATTTCTGTCAAAACACATTTCATAATGCTCATTTTTATTTTTTACATTAATTTTTATTGGGGTAGAGTTGCTTTATAATGTTTTGTTAGTTTCTACTGTACTAACTGAATTCATTAACTGATCCGCTAAGTGAATCAGCTATAAGTATACATATATCCCCTCTTTTTCGAATTTCCTTCCCATTTATGTCACCACAGAGCAATGAGTAGAGTTCCCTGAACCATATAATAGATTCTCATTAGTTATCTATTTTATACATAGTGTCAATAGTGTATATATTTCAATCTCCCAATTCATCCCACTGCCCCCTTTTATCTATACAGTTGTTCTCTATGTCTGTGTCTCCATTTTGGTTTTGCAAATAAGATCATTTGTACCATTTTTCTAGATTCCACATATATGCATTAATATATAGTTATTTCTGACCTACTTCACAGTCTCTAGGTCTATCCACATCTCTACAAATGACCCAATTTCATTCCTTTTTATGACTAATATCCCATTGTATGTATGCACTACATCTTCTTTATCCATTCCTCTGTTGATAGACATTTAGGTTGATTCTATGTCATGGCTACTGTAAATGGTGCTGCAATATTGTAAACAGTGCCCCTGCTTCATGACTTCTAACATCCCATTGGCCCAAGCAAGTCACATGGTAGACTCAGGCTCAGTGGAGGTTACATGTCAAAGTATATGGGTACAGGCATGAGTGAAGAACTGGGGCTATTAAGAACTGGACATGCTTTACTAATTGAATCTAATAGAGTATATAACCTTCTGATTCTCTAACTAGAACTGAATCCTAAAAGACAGACTACCTTAAACACACACACACATACACACACACTTTGTTCATTTTCTGCTTATCTTGTACTTTTTGCTAATTTGATTCATTAGCTAAAATATTCATTTCTGTAGAGTCTGAGGAAAAGAATAGCAGACTTTTAAATAGAAATATCACATAGTATGGACTATGTGCTCAGGATACAAGACAAATATCTACATGTTTATCAAGTAAAATTTGTGTGTATGGACATTTTATTTACAAGCATACCTTGCAATAAAAGCACATTTAAAAAAATAAAAATGAGCTGATCATTCTAAAAACATTCCAGTTGCCTGTTATAATGAAATTGTGCTAAGTGTCACTCTTAAAGCAATGGAGATGGTATTTGCATATCAGTTTAATTGCTTTGGATTAAACATTGAAAGATGAGAGCCAAGAGAGCTTATTAAGCTGAAATGAGGGCAAGTGATAAAAAAAAGTGATATTATGTCAACACTATGTCTGGATGTCTTTTGCTATTTCCAGTTTAAAACCTAATTTGCAGTGTTTCTTAAAATTATCACCGAATGCCAGAGTCTTGAAATATAATATCAAAAATTAGAAAATTAATTCATGAATTGTACTTGATCAATACAATTTGAAAGCCAAGCTCAAGTTTTCTCTAGTTTATTTATATTTATTTGTTCTTAATGTACTAGACTGTAAGCTTTTGAAAGACATTGTCTCATTTATGGCTGTCTTTAGGGCTTTTAGGAGAAGGCGATGGCACCCTACTCCAGTACTCTTGCCTGGAAAATCTCATGGACGGAGGAGCCTCGTAGGCTGCTGTCTATGGGGTCGCTAAGAGTCGGACACGACTGAAGCAACTTAACAGCAGCAGCAGCAGCAGCAGTGGCAGCTTAGGGCTTTTAGTCTATCCGGTTATAGGTGCTCAGTAAATATTTGTACATGAATGAATGTGAAGTATGACAACCCCATCATAGTTACAGCAGTGAAGCATTTTAGCTAAGGGGTTGGGCACTGCTGGTTTCCATTGGTGCCTGCAGCTGTACCCACAGGCTCCCTTTCACTCTGAAACAGTGTGTGTTCTCTGGCCAGCTCCCTCTTTGTATAAGGGAACCATCTGTCATTAAAGTCCTCATCCATCTACACTGAAGCAGGCTATGTGGAGTGGGACATGTGTTAGACAACTTAGTTTGCAATTTAGAGGGTCTCCTGTAGGGATGTTTGGTTTGGGGCTTAGATTAGCAACTACCATTTGTTGGCTGTGTCCACAGCATCAGAAAGTGATGTCACAGCATTTGATAAATCAACAATAAGGCCAATCTCATTTGCATTGGAGAATTAGTACCACTTCCAGGTAGCCCCCGTTGCTCATCAAAGTGAATTCACATTTGCCAGATAGCCTATATTGTTAGATCATCTAAAACATATCCTCTGAATTTGTAAGAATAACTCCTCCATTTCAATTATTCTGGATAATTTACTTATCGGATGTCTAAGGGTTAGTATTAGTTGTTCAGTTGTGTCTGACTCTTTTCAATGCCGTGGACTACAAGACTCCTCTGTCCATGGGATTCTCCAGGCAAGAATACTGGAGTGGGTTGTCATTCCCTTCTCCAGGGGATCTTCCCAACCCATGGATTGAACCTGGGTTTCCTGCATTGCAGGCAGATGCTTTACTATCTGAGCCACCAGGGAAGCCCTGAGTTTCCCCTAAAGCCCTTGAAAATGAAGCATTTTATATGCAGCAACTGTTTTATTGTTGTTGTTTAAAATTTTTATTCATGGCAACAAAACACACAAAAAACATAATATTTGCCATTTTAATCATTTTTAAGAATACAATTCAGCAATATTAGGTATATTCACACAATTTTCTATAATATTTTCATCTTGCAAAACTGAAACTCTACTCACTAAACTACGCCCCATTTTTCCCACCACATCTAAGTTCTATCATCCCAAACATAGCATTCCAATCTAATAACACTGCATCAGACTGTTATCACATGACAAAAAACACGGAAACAAAGACAGGAGAACATTATCTTATTTGCATGCATTGGTATATGCCTGGAATTTAAAACTTCTAATAAATGAGGTGGTTTGAAATAAAAAGGAGTATCTTACTGATTAGTCTTCTTCTTGCTCCTTAGTAGCCTTGGAATTTTATACAAGGAAACTTTTATGTTATAGTGTGTCAGAATGACCTATAACTGAATTGTGAATTCAGGAATTTTTTGGTTCAAAGCGAAGAAAACAAACAAGAGCTATATTAAATTTTCTTATTTCTCATCATTATATTAACCTCTGCTTAAAGTTAAATTACTTTTAAATAGAAATAGTACTCATTTAATATTCTTTTAATGTTTTAAAGACACTTGTGACATTAAACACAGAGTTAGAGAATATGTTTATAATTATATAAATAGTAAAATTTTAACCATTTAAGTAAAAACACTAATACTCTATAAATATAAATGCAAAATCATACAATCTATGTTTGAAACAATAAACATGGCACACTGGAAGCACCAATACTTAAGTACTGCCAAAAC
The DNA here is from genome assembly GCF_014754425.2 of Oryx dammah. Taxonomy (NCBI): domain Eukaryota; kingdom Metazoa; phylum Chordata; class Mammalia; order Artiodactyla; family Bovidae; genus Oryx; species Oryx dammah. The sequence continues at coordinate 105,363,052 of NW_024070207.1, read as the reverse complement.
CACAGATTTGAATGGGGAAGTGGTGAGAGATTGAAGAGATACAGGACAAATCCAGGTAAAAAAAAAACCTTGTATAGCCAAACAATATAGTCTGAATTTGGTTCCACAGAATAAGCAGATGGAGGAAGTATATTAAGCAAAAGAGTGTGACGTGGTCAAAAATGTCACAGATGAAAATATTTTTTCATTAATCCATTTGCTAGTGCCAAGACTCATTGAGGGTGGGTGATTGTTCAGCTATTAAGAAGGAATCCTGAGAATTTCTCTAGGAATCCTTCAGAGTTAGAGTAGAAGGAGTTTGAGATGAGAAGGGTATGCAGACAGATTTTCTATTTTTTTAATTATTTAAAATTACTTGGCGATTAATTCAGTTACTTGGTGAATTATTCTAACACCAAATAGTAAAGACTATAATACCATCAAGAAAAAGATGAATGTCACCATATTTGGACATGTTAAATGAAAGATGGTTACCAGTCATCTAAGGGAATGCTTCAAATAGCAAATATCATTACAATAAAATTAAGTCTTTCAACAAAAGTAACTATTTACAAATTTTTTTTTCTGATATTTTCAAATATTTCATGTTTCCAGCAAACTTCAATTCCAGAAAATCAGGAAGATGACATTTTGAGTGATATAAATCTTTACATTCACATATAAGATATTTTAAAAGTATTTTCTACATGAATACATTTACTCAAGTTTTTTGGAGGGAGGATGTTTGAACTAGTCATTTAATTTCTTACATCATTATCCTTAAATATATTGTTTAGGAGCTACAGAGTTTTTTTTTTTAAATAAGCTAGCATGTGTATTAAGAGATATCTTCATATTACAATTATTCATTCTTACCCCCGTTGTCATTTCCTTCAACAGCTCATCTAAACTCACTATTTTTTATTCACCCATCCCTTATAAGTCAAGAAACTTTTACCCGTTCTCTCTTGTGATTATTATCTTGTCTGATGGGGACAAAATAATTGAGACAAAATAGAGGAGCAAGACGAATGGCAGACAGCAGCTGCATTTGTATATTATGAAGTGTTTGCAAAATAATAAGCACCACATGAATAATGCATTTGAAGAATATTGTCTGGCAAATGATATTGGGTCATATATCCAAATCGTCCTTCAATTACTGAAGAATGAAGTACAAGTGCCTAATGCATCCAGTTTTATCAGACAGAGAAAGAATTCACCATGTGGTGCATCTACCTAGAGTAAAAAGGCTACGGTTTTTTAAGACAGGACTAAAATCTTTGTATCTATCTATATCAACAATTTGAAAATGTAAGCAGTATGTAATAATAAGTATGTTTAATTATAGGTAATTTGAAGACCTAGGAATATATAAGGAATAATGAATATACAAATATAAGGAACCTAAATAATATATGTATGTAAAGAAATTTTAAAACCTAAGAAATATATAAATATAAGGAATATGTAAATATAAGGAACCTAAGGAATATAAATATATATACAATTTGGAAACCTAGGGCTACATAATAATATATATATTTATATACATGTAATTTGAAAACCTAAGGAATACGTATCTAATCCTATATATTTTTGCTTATTTTTAAAAGTCTGGTATGTGTTTTTTTATTTGAAGAATTAAACTTACATGCCATATTTGACATTGATATAAAGTTGACTTTTATACAATGTAACAAAACTGTCATTTGTGCTAATATTATTACCACAGTTTAGTTTCAGTTTAAGTATTTATGCTTATTTCTTTCAAATACTATTGTATCAATTAAAATTTAAAATTAATTTGAATTTTAATATTTAATAATATATATAATATATATAACCTTGACAATAAACTGAAGAAGTGGACATAATGATTTCTATTTTTACAGACAAGGAAATGGAGATTCAGAAAAGTCAGAAAATATGCTAAAAGTTAGTAAATTGCAGAGATGGTATTTTGGCTTGGTGGTACTGCCATAGCCCATTTTTTAAAAATTAAATCATTTCCCTGTTTCTTTAAAAAACCTACCCATGTGAAATACTTAGACATTATACACCAAAATGGAGTGAACACTCAGAAACCATTGGATCGAATACTCTGGTGTTGTTCTTAAAAAGATTCAGAAGTAATACAAGTCAAGACTTTGGAGGGGTTGGTGTGCTCTCCTTTTTACCTTTTGACTGGCTTGCTGTCTGCTCACCAGGTGGCTGTGGCTGAGCTGCTGGGGCCACTACTGCTGCCACAGCCACTGGGTGCTGCAAGATTCTGACCTGTGCTGGCTGAGGCTGTGGGTGTAGCTGCAAGGTGGAGGCGAGCTGAACTCTGTGCTGAGGGAGGCCTGGCCGGGGGCCTCTCTGGGCAGAGCCCACCGGAGACGACACAACTGCCTGGGGCTGCAGAACCGTGGCTTGCTGAGCAGATAAGGCCATTTGACTGACTGAACCTTCTACAGGATCCTGCAGCACTGAGTGTGGAGGATGTGAAGTTTGGGGCTGCTGAAGTTGTGTCTGTGGAATCAGCTGGTAAAGCCACTGCTGTGTCGGCTGCTGCAGCTGCTCCTGGGCCTGCTGCTGGGTGTTCAAATTGAGTGAGCCTGGTGAAAGCTGGGGTAGAGTGAAGGGCATGAGACTGGGAGTATTTTTAACAAGTTGAACACCTCCTTGAGAAGAAACTGGTAGTGCGGTGGTCTGCACACTTGGTGGCTGACCTTCTGCAGGCAGGGAGCCAGGCTTGATCCCTATGGGCTGGAGGCAAGGCTTGATCCCTGCTGGTTGGTGTTCAAGCTTGGTCCCTGTGGGCAGGGGGCCAGGCTTGATCCCTATGGGCAGGGGGCAAAGCTTGATCTCTCTGAGCTGGGGGCCGGGCTTGACCCCTATGGGCTGGGGGCCAGGTTTGATCCTTATGGGCTGGGGACCAGGCCCGATATCTGTTGGTTGGTGGTCAGGCTTCATCCCTGTGGGCAGGGTTCCAGGCTTGATCCCTATGGGCTGGGGGCCAGGCCTGATCCCTGTTGTTTGGTAGTCAATCTTCATTCCTGTGGACAGGGTTCCAGGCTTGATCCCTATGAGCTGGGGGCCAGG
>NW_024070207.1:105359297-105359976 GCF_014754425.2 Oryx dammah | reverse complement strand
GTAGTCAAGCTTCATCCCTGTGGGCAGGGTTCCAGGCTTGATCACTAGGGGCTGGGGGCCAGGCCTGATCCCTGTTGGTTGGTAGTCAAGCTTCATCCCTGTAGACAAGATTCCAGGCTTGATCTCTATGGGCTGGGGGCCAGGCTTCATCCCTATGGGCTGGGGGCCAGGCCTGATCCCTATGGGCTGGGGGCCAGGCCTGATCCCTATGGGCTGGGGGCCAGGCCTGATCCCTGTTGTTTGGTAGTCAAGCTTCATCCCCGTGGGCAGGGTTCCAGGCTTGATCCCTATGGGCTGGGGGCCAAGCTTGATTCCTGTTGGTTGGTGGTCAAGTTTCATCCTTGTGGGCAGGGTTCCAGGCTTGATCTCTGTGGGCTGGGGGCCAGGCTTCATCCTTATGGGCTGGGGCCCAGACTTGATCCATGTTGTTTGGTAGTCAAGCTTCATCCCTGCGGGCAGGGGTTCAGGCTTCATTTCTGTGGGCACGAGGCCAGGCTTCATCCCTATGGGCTGGGGGCCAGGCTTGATCCCTATGGGAAGGGGGCCAGGCTTGACCCCTGTTGGTTGGTGGTCAAGCTTCATCCCTGTGGGAAGGGGTCCAGGCTTGACCTCTGTGGCCAGGGGACCAAGATTGATACCTGTGGGCAAGAGTCTGGACTTGGGGCCTGTGGGCAGGGGA
>NW_024070207.1:105272343-105359287 GCF_014754425.2 Oryx dammah | reverse complement strand
TTCATCCCTGTGGGCAGAGGGCCAGGCTGCATCCCTGTGGGCAGGGGGCCAGGTTTCATCCCTGTGGGCAGGGGTTCAGGCTTGATCCCTGTGGCCAGGGGACCAAGACTGATACCTGTGGGCAAGAGTCTGGACTTGAGGCCTGTGGGCAGGAGATCCAGCTTGATCCTTATGGGCAGGGAACCCACATTGATCCCAGTAGGCAGGAGGCTAAGCTTGATCTCTTTAGGCAAGGGGCCAGGCCTGATTCCTGCAGGAGCTGTAGTAGAGTCCTGCACTGGCTTAGAGCTGCTCCCTAAGCCCAGGCCTCCTCCACCAGGCTGCACCTCTTTGGTGATATTCAGACCAGAGGATGTGGCTGAAGCTTCAGTCCTTTGTGATGAGCCCACAATGGACAGAGCCATGGGAGGAAGTGAGCTAACTTGACTCACCTCCATAGAAGATTTCTGGGAAAGACTTGGTAGCTTAGGAGCAGAGGCAGGAGATGGAAATTTATGAGAGCTGCTTGCCTGCTGAGAAGTGAAACTGTCATCCCAGGAGCTCTTTCGTGGATTCAAGGGAAGTCTGATGGATGAAGGTGGATGTTTGGCTCCCTTGCCCAGCACTGAAGACTGAACCGACCCGTTCTTAGGCTGTTCTGGTTCTTTCCCTGGAAAAGGTTGTCTGAAACCATCTGAGTCATCAGAAGACTGAACTGACCCAATCTTAGGCTGCTCTAGTTCTTTCCCTGGAGAATCTGGCCAGAGATCAGCCAAATCACTGAAGCTGTATGACATCTGCACTGGATATTGGGCGCTCTTCTGGGATGATTCCTCAGATGGACTGACTATCCTCATATCATCAGTTTCTGGCCCGGACAGGAAGCTACAGGGATGGTCACCTGTGAAGGAATGGTAGGGAGACATCTGTCTCTCATATCTGACTTCTCTATTTTTTTTACGGGGCATGCTATTTCCAGAGATAAGTGGATCATTAAACGGATTCATGAGCATCGACTTTGTTGCCTGGAAATGACTGCTGTCTTCATATCCAAATATAGAATCTTCTCCTACCTCATAAGTTGGCCAGACTGTTGGTTGTAAGTCATCATATTTGAAAGACTTAGCATGTTTCTCCACATCCACTTCAGAAGGCACAGCCAAATCACAGGGTCTCTGTTTCCACGTATCTACACACTTGCCTGCTTTCAAAGTTTTGAGGTCATACTGCTTATCTGTTTTACTTTCATGACTTTTTGCAAAAGAAGTCAGGGCTGTTAGCTCAGGAGAAAGTGGATAGGGAGGAAAATCCTGCTGCCGATTTAGAGAGGCTGTAGAAAATCTTTTCAAATTCTTTTTCATGGGAAGAGTGTTCAGTTTTTGTTTGTTATAGAGCAGTCTGTTTTCAGTGCAAGCTACTGATACAGAAGGGTCTAAACACAGTGGTTCGGCTGTAGCTAAGATCAATTGGCTCTCAAGCAGAAGTTTGTCCTCTTGAGTACAGTTCTGGTGATCGCTGGCTATGGCCTCTACATCACAGGCTAACGTCTGCATGGTGGGACGTAAGAGAATATGTCTGCTTTGGTAACTCGGAAGCTCCCCTTCACTGAACTGCCTGTAGTCCCGTATTTCCCCTATGACACACCCCTGATGAAAAACGTTAACCGGAGACTTCTCCAGGAGATCCACCAAAGCAGGCGGTAATTCTTGAGCATCTAAGTATTCGAGCAGTTCCCTTTCTTCATAAGGCAGTTGAATGCTCTCTATAAATGATTCATTTTCCCCCTTGAGCATCAGCGAATAGCCCTGCTTTCCTGGGTACAGGTTAACCACCAAACAGGGCAACGATTCTCTCCTAAGGAGCTTCTCTAATAGGTTCACGTTGCTTCTTAATTCCTCCGCAACCTCAGGCTCTTTTTCACTTTCTTCAACATAAATGTCATAGAGTTTTTCATAGAGAGACATCTCCCCACTCGATGAGTTTTTCCTTTTTGGAGGTCTTTGTTGGGCACTTGCAATGACAGACTCTGCAAGATCCAAAGCTCTTTCTAGAGATTGTTCCATTGTAGTACAAGAGGAGGGCTGAAAAGAAGAGAAAACGGAAGTGTCCTGACAAACTGGCTGAAAATCGTCTTCAATATCAATGTGTAGGTCTGAAAACCACCCTTCCCGAACTTCACAGTGGGACCACCAGCCTAACTTTAGTACACCAAGAAACTTGCCTCCAAGGAAGTGTTACACAAAATTCTTGTGAGTTTCTGAAAATATTTGTATCTATAGGGATTATGGCCTTTGTGCTAGGCCTGGCCTCACCTTTGCTTCATCTCCTCAGGCGCAGCCGGAAGTCGTTGATGTGAGGGACACAGGGACTTCCGGGGGCCGATGTGCTCCTCAACAGCCTCTGGAGTCGGCCCGCCTCCGTTGCGGCAATGGGCTGGCTAGTGAACTGCACTTCCGGTTCTCCTGCCTGTGCTTCCTACCGGCGAGTTGGGCCAGACATCCGTATCCGGTCTGTGCGGCTTTTCAGTTCAGTTCCGTTCAGTCGCTCAGTCGTGTCCCACTCTTGGCGACCCCATGAATTGCAGCACGCCAGGCCTCCCTGTCCATCACCAACTCCCGGAGTTTACTCAAACTCATGTCCATCGAGTCGGTGATGCCATCCAGCCATCGCAGCCTCTGTCGTCCCCTTCTCCTCCTGCCCTCAACCCCTCCCAGTATCAGAGTCTTTTCCAGTGAGTCAACTCTGCACATGAGGTGGCCAAAGTATTGGAGTTTCTATCAACTTCAACATCAGTCCTTTCAGTGAACACCCAGGACTGATCTCCTTTAGAATGGACTGGTTGGCTTTTCAAGGTGATCAAAAAAACCCATTTTTTTTCCTTTTTTTTTTTTTAGGAACTGAGGCAATGTCATTCCTTTTTTAATATGTAAATTCATAGCTTTTATTTCGGCACAGTTATCTAGAATTATTTTCTTAGAATCTTTCTTCTGTTTCTTTGATTTGGTTTTTTCCCCTTTAAGGATTTCAGTTATAAGTATATTGGATAATCTCTTCCTGCCTTTTCTATCATGTTCTTTCTAAAACTTTTTGTTTTACTTCCTTCTTTGTTTTCTATCCTTTAGATCTTTTAGGGTATCCTTGATGACCCTTTGTTAATTGTGGTTATACCTTTTCTCCCTAGGGAATTCCATATTGCTGCCGTGGCAAATTGCCATGAACTTGGTGGTTCATGCCATGAACACACCTGTTTTGTTTGTTTGTTTGTTTCCACATAGTTCTGCAAGTCAGAACACAGAGCAGTCTCAGTTTAGGGTCTTATAAGTCCAAAATCAAATTTTCCTGTGCAAGGCTCTTAACTGGAGGATCTGGGGAAAGAAACCACTTACTTGTAAGCTCATTCAGGTAGTTGGACAAATTCGGATTCTTGTGGTTATAGGATTAGGATTAAGGTTCCTTTTTTTTTTTTTTTTTCTGATTTCTGTCAGGGGCCACTCCCAGCTCCTAAAAGTTGATCACATTCTTTGCAAGTGCCTTCCTCCATCCTCAAGCCAGTGATGACATGTTGAATCCTTTTTATGCTTCATGCACCTCTGACTTCCTCTTCTACCACCATCTGGAGAAAATTCTATGCTTTTAAGGGCCCATGTGTATAATCCAGGGTAATACTCCCTATTTTAAGTCATGGTGCCATATAATGTACTATAATGACAGGAGTGTTAACTCATTATTTTCACATGTTCTGAGAATTCAAGTAGACCATCTTTCACTGGCCATTTTAGAAATTCTGCATATCATAGGTACTTTGTAATCCAATCTTTATTTATTCTGTTTCTACTAAGTTTGATTAGCTCCTGTTTCATACTTCATGTTGTTCTTTTGTCTTTAAAGTTTAAAAAAATGTTTATGATTCCAATTCTGCAATGCTTATTTAAGTATACAATTCCTGTTGGAGTGTCAAGTTAAATTTTTCCTCAGTTTTGTGCAAATGTGAATGTGTATGTTTGCATATGTGTTCTGCAGTGGTTTTATCTGCTGAATTAATTCTCATTGTTTACTTTTTTTGTTCGTCCTGAACCAGCACTAGAAGACACTTTGAAGTGGGTAGGTTAGGGGATTGCATGGCTTATTTTGATTTCATATTTTAAGGTCACCTTCTTTTTCTATCATTATGATACATTGATTTCATTATTATTAATGTTGGTTGTTGTGGTGGTAACAAATTGTACATTTTTTACAAGTCTGATTTCTTCTGATTCTTAGTCACAGTCTTCATTCATTCATTAGAGTCCTTTATCTTCAGTCAGTTCCTTTTTTCCCCTCAGTCTCTGAAGGACATGTTTCCTCTTAAACGTACCTCACACTTCCTAAGAAGGGATGACCACCTCCGGTGCTATACTTTTTCTGTACTCCTTTCTTCTGATTTCCCAGTAACCAGCACTCTAATATACCTGATCTCAAATCATATCTCAGTATTTCCTATCTCAGAGTTTGACCTCAGTAGTCTCCTACAAATTAATAAAAATAAGACCATTAATCCAGTAGAAAAAAAAATCAAGATGACAGTTCACAAAATAAGGGATACAAATGCTCTTTAACTATATGAAAAATATTAAACCTCACAATTAATAAAATTGCAAGTTAAGACAAAAATAAATAAAAGACCATGTTTTTACCTATTAGATTACCAGAGATGAAAGCCATTCATAGCTTACCATGTTAGTTAATGGTATGAGAAAACTGGCACTCTCAAACATTGTTGTTGAGGGTGTTAATTGGTCCAATTCCTGTGGATAACAAAGAACCTAGTAATAGGATTTGCCCCGAGGACTGGCTTCAGGGTGTCTGGGGCTCATCAGTGGGGACTTTTTCACCATTGGCATGTACTCATTAAAAATTGACTTTTCAATTTTCTTAAAAAAAAATGAAGCATTTACCCTATTACTTTGTATACCACTAACACATAACTGTGATCCATCAGTGGGGGCAGCAATATTTCATCCTGAATATCACTCAGTAACATAATAGTACTCAAGAGGAAATGAATAACATGGACAAAAGCCCAGGGAAATTCTGTATTTAAGGGAAAATGAGAGAATAAACCAAGATACAAAAGGAAAACCAGGAAAATAATCAAAACTCAAGATAAATAGACATAAATAAAATTAAATTGTAATATGCTCCAGTCAGATAACAGTTGAAAGTCAGGTTACTGATAATCCTAGTAACAGTATTTTCTGAGAAATATTGGTGAGAAAACTCAGACGATGGTAGGAAAAGAGATGAGCCTGGGTTGAGAAAGTGAAGAGAGTAGTTAACACTCTCACTGAAAGATTTTTATTAGTGAAGGGAAAGAGGTAAGTCATAGGTAGATACAGAGGACACACACATGCACATGAACATACAATATCTCTCTGTAAAATCTCTCAGTATTGCACCAGTGGATCAAGTAAATATTACATGCATAATGATATTATCAATAATAATATTTTGGAATTTGGGGAAATGATGTAAGCCCTCTTGTAGACTTTTATTCAACAAATGACAAACTAACATACCCAGAGCCACAATTCAAAGTAATAATTTGTTCATCTTGTGTGCTTTATACATTATTGACATGAAGTGACGTGAAGTCGCTCAGTTGTGTCTGACTCTTTGCAACCCCATGGACTGTAGCCTACCAGGCTCCTGCATCCATGGGATTTTCCAGGCAAGAATCCTGGAGTGGGATTTGCCATTTGCTTTATACTTTATTGACATAATAAATGGTAAATAATAACACCAGTAACTGCACAGTCAAATTATGCCACGATACTTTGTACAATTTGGATTCCAAATAAATCCATGTTAGTAAAGAATACAAGAAGCCAGAAGTAATGTAATAGCTTTTGTAAATTAGTCACCAAGGTGGTCAGTTATCATTGTATTTAATAGACTAGTGAACAGAAGGGTTTTGAGAGTGGGAATGATTACAGTGCTGTTGCATAGATTGTAGCTTTGAGAAAGCACTCAAGGAAAAGATATCTGGTTAATCATTATGATACTCTTCATGTATGTATGAGAAATTATTTGGGAAAACCTTGCATCCTGATAAGGCTGAATATAACGTGGTTGAATTCTTCCCTTCCATAAGAGTTCTCTCTCCCTTTGTTTTCTTGCTATTATCAAAATAGACTTTTAAGGAAAAAAACTGCTTTTGTGATTGGAAATCATGTATACAATAGAGCTATTTTCAGTATTTTATAATAGTTATTTCATGTAGGAAGAACATGAGAAATAATCTTATAATATTGATAGAAATGTACTTTGACAGCAGAATTTTACATAGTCTCTTGTGTAATTATTCCATCTCTCCTCTGGCTTGGGATAAATGTTTTTCATATAACCCATACTGTAGAATACTGAATTTCAAAATGTCTGTTCTAAGTTAACATCTGCAAATATTCAACTACCCATTTCTAGAATCTCCTTGGTGACTCATCCATCTAAAACCAGGAGAGCACAGCTAATAAGAAGCCCTCATTCATGGTATTTTCTTCCTTCCTTTCTTTCTTTTCTTTCCCTTCTGCTGCATCTAGGGTTGCCTTCACATCAACGGTAGTTCTTTCTGGCAATGATATGAGATGAGTTTAACTGAATTTCAAAATGTATGAGACTTCACTCCTGGAAAGGGTGTTCTGTTCATATTGAGCCTTTCTGTAAAAATGAAAAGTTGAATCTGAAGAACAGCAATGGAAGACGGTTATATATGCAGTAGGATAAGGAGATTAAATATAAAGAACTATATGATTTATCTCTTTTATGAAGTGCTGCTGGAAAGGAGATTAAGCTTTTAAAAAGTGGTGACCTTGATATAAATTCCCTGTTTAACCAGTGGTGAAAATACTATGAATAATGAAGGGGATGTGGAACACTGCCAGGCCTACGTGCGAAGATTCAAAGAGATGCAGTAAGGTTGAAAATCTAAAAGGTTAAACCTTCAGAGCAGAAAATGGTAACAGCAATAAGAAATATTATGTAATGCTTTGCTCATTACAAAGTGTTTTTATATCAGGATGTTGTTCACTTCTCACAACAACTCTATGAGTTTCAGTATCCTCGCAATTTTATGATCAGTTAACTGAAGTTCAGAGAAGGACAAGTTATTTATCCATGATCACAACAGCTTGTTGTTGGATTCCTCTGCTCTCGCTAATCTTTAGTATTCGTTATCACATTTTGATAAAGATGCAACCCACTTATATTTTGTTTTTAACACTTTTAATCGTATCTCTAATATCACTCCATGACATTGCATTCTGCCAACCTGAGTGTATTTTATTCTTACATTCTTTGTTGACAAGAATCCATAGTACAGTTGTCACATTCTTACCATGTTTATATTTATAATGAAATATAAATCATTAGCCCATTTTCTTTTCCCTGAAAATGGCCTATTTTCATTCACCAAGTAAAGTTATTAGATTTCTGATATTTAAACCATTCGTTCTTTTAGAGAATTGTAAGTGATTCAGATTAATGGCTCTTCTTTCAGGTCAGAAAAATGTAAAAATTGCAGTTGACTGGAATTGATACTAAAATTACCTTAAAAGTATTGAAAAGAAACCAGCTGTGAAATGTGCATAAATTATACAGAGTAAAAAAAGTCTCTTCTCAAAAACATCTAATTCTGCTTTTAAATTAAATTAACTCACAGTTTAACTCTCTCCCCCGCCCCTTTGTTTTAAATATACAAAGGAAAGGCTTTCCTCATAGATAGGAAAATGCAAAAGCACCCTTATTTATTAAATGGGCCAAGTTTAGAGGTGTTATATGTAATATTTGCAAATATGTAATTTGTTTACCTCTTTTTTTTACCTCCTGGGTGACTTTTAGCAATTTATGTGTAACGTAGGTTAAATACTCATATATTTGTTTCCTAAACTACTATATTAGCCAAGATCTAGTCAGTTAAACAAAGTTCATTATAAGCAGTTCAGTAGGGATAATTTAATGTGGGAAACGGGGGTTATAAATATGTGAGAAGTGCTGAAATGGTGGGACATAGGCAATCCAGGGATTAGCAACCACCCCTATATATGAAGGGAAAAAGAGAGGAAGGAATTGGTGTTACCAGACCCAGAAGCTGAAACAACACATCCTCTCTTGAAAAAAATCCAACCTGAAAGTCAGTTGGCATGAGAGCCTGGGACATGGGGAACATATTTATGGGACAAAGTGGTAAACAAGATGGATAAGACTCCCTTTCTTGTGGAAGAGAAAATAAAAATAAAGTCAGGAAAAATATAAATTAGTGATCATTGATAGGATAAATATAATACAGAGTGGTATACTAAAGAATTATAAGCCTTTATTGTTTTCATGGATTTTTTGTATTAATTTGGTTTTATTCAATATTGCATTGAGGTAATATTTACCTTAATATTTGAGTTATTGGCACCCCTCACTTGCATCACAAGCTTCCCTGGTGGCTCAGTGGTAAAGAATCTGAGGAGACACAGGTTCGATCCCTGAGTGGGAGAGGTCCCCTGGAGAAGGAAATGGCAACCCATCCAGTATTCTTGCCTGGAGAGTCCCATGGACAGAGGAGCCCGGAGGGCTGCAGTCCATGGGCTTGCAAAGAGTCAGATATGACTTAGTGACTAAACAGCAACAACACTGACATCACACTAGTTCCACTGGGACAAAACTAACATTTCAAGGGATTTCTAGTTATTTTGCTTGAGCAACTAGGTAAATGTTGTGTCTATCAGTGATAGAGGGGAGACTAGGGTAAGAATAGATTTAAGGGTAGAAGTAAGGATTTATTTATTAGTCATATTAGATCTAAACTAATTTTTTATGATAAACAATTGGATATATGAATCTAAATTTCAGATAGAGGTCAGAGCTAGAGATATGCATATAGGAGACAAAAACATAGAGATGGTATTTGAAGTGAAAGGGATAAATGAGATTATATAGAGGGAGATTAAATGAGATAATGCATATAAAGATTTTTTAAAAATAATAGCTTTGTTGAGATATAATTCATATAGTATATTTTTCCCATATAAAGTATAAAATTTAAATTTTTATTGTGGTAAAATGCACTTAACATAAAATGTACCATTTTGACCATTGTTAGTTGTACAATTTAGTGACATTAATTACATTCATACTGTTGCTCAATCATCACCACTGTCTATTTCTAGATATTTTTCATCATCCCAAATAGAAACTCTGTACCCATTAAACAGTAATCCCCAATTCCTTCCTCTCTCCCCAGCCTTATCTCTAGCAGTTTGCCGATCCTGTGGACGATGTATAAGTGGAGTCATAGGATATTTGTCCTTTTGTGTCTTGGCTTATTTCACTTAACATAATGTTTTCAAGCTTCATCCATGTTGTAACATGTATCAGAATTTCATTCTTTTAAAGTCCAAATATCCTGTTGTATGTCTATACTATGCTTTGCTTATTCCTTCATCTTTTGGTGCACATTTACACTTTTGGGCTATCATGAGTAATGCTGTTATGAACATTATTGTACAAGTATCTGTTTATGTCTCTGCTTTCAGTTCTTTTAGATATATGACTAGGAGTGAAATTGCTGGATCATACGGTAATTCTGTGTTTAACTTTTTGAAAAACTGCCAAGCTGGTTTTCCACAGCAACTGCACCATTTTCCATTCCCACTAGCAATGCACAAGAGTTCCAACTTCTCCATATCTTCGCCAAACTTGTTTTCCTTTTTTTTTTTTAAAAAAAGGATATCTTAATGGGTGTGAATTAGTATTTCATAAAGTTTTTTGCACAATGTTCTTTACCCTGCCATTTTCTCTCAGTAGAGTATAAGTACCATAGGACCAAGCACTGGTTTATTCACTGCTTTATCCCCAGTTGGGCCAAGCACATAGTCTTCATTCGATAAATATTGACTGAGTGAATGAATTTTAAATGTTCAATAAGTGATATTTAATTAGCTCTTGTAGTAAAGGATAGTTAATATATTCATTCCTGTATTATGTCGAGTGTCTCCTTTTGGGCTTGATGGTTTTGTTTTGTTTCTATGAAATGGCCTGCCTTTGCTAGGAAAAGTTTAAGAGGTAATATGCCAAAATTTACATAGAATGAAACTACCTCAAACCATAACAAGAGAAAAGGAAGTAAAAGACTTGAGACATTAGAAAGTGATGAAAAAGCAAGCAACATCTTACTTGTTATCTTCAAATTGGAGCACTAAGTTGGTGCTGTGAACAGGTAAATTCAGGGAGGTCCCTGCAATTCCTTCTTCAGAAAGTAATTCTAGTTCCATATCCATTTCCCCCAAACCTTTCTTGAGTGAGGAGTAGTTTTCCCAGATACAGATACACTGTTCAGTCTTCTTCATGTATGTAGAAGTTGAGCCACTTTATAAATATGCTAAGTTCAAAGTCACTCTTTACATGAAACTCTTGACTGTGCATTTTGGTAAACATTGTGTCTTCAAAATAACACCAGTCTCCAGAGTCTGGAAATATGTACCTCTGTCAAATTTATGGAATAGATTCAGTTTTTGTGTTTTACATGTAGGTAAATATATGATATAAATGCCCATTATAATTAAGTTTATCTACCATTTTCACAGTTAATTTTACTTATCACTTGTATTTTTATCTTGAAGTCAAGGAAAGCCAAGCTATTGTCAGGAAATTTTGACCTGGAAAGTGAAAATAAATAAAGCATATGACCATTATTATATTCATAAAATACTTAGAGAAGTATTAGTAGGAAAAAAAATCACTGATTATAGTAACTGTTTGGTAACATTGTCCAGATTTGGTTTATATACAGTAGGGGGAAAGTATGGCTTTAAATTTCAAAGCATTAGGCTAACTCTGAAAAATCTATTTGTACATGGGTAAAATTTCAGCAGACTCTGGTAGTTCTCTGTCTTCTTTAAAGATCAGTATAGATTTTGTTTTACTCTATTGAAATTTTCCCTGTAATTTTCATCATAAAATGAGGGGTGGGGTGCAGGATTAGCCGAGTGTGTGAGTCCTAAGTCACCTCTTTTCCACAGCAGTCTAGGAGCAAGATTTAATAGTACAAGAGTTATTAGAGTCACTTTAGAAAAACCTCCCTGTGTGATGCTTGGAGAGAAAAAAATGATTTGCAACTGACCCAAATGTGGTTCAAACATTTATGCTCCCCTTCTCTCATCTTTCCTTTATCTTTCAAATCAAAAAGTCTACTATGCTAAAAAGGTCTGTTGTAGGCATGGTGGGAGGAGATTAACCAGGTTAGGGTTCATTGCCAGGAAATCTTTACAGCTGTGTTGCAATTTTTGCCTGGCTTGCAAGAGACCTTTTCCTGGCACATCCACGTTCTTGACATGGGCTATGTCAAAGAAGCATACAGAGAAAGGAGGTAAAAAGTATTGGGTTGGCAAAAAGTTCGATCACATTTTTCTGTACCAGCTTATGGAAAAACCCAAATGAACTTTTTGGCCAGCCCAAAAGTATGGTGGGATATAGGTGAGGATTGTTTAGAGGGCTTAAGCAAAAAGCAGTATAAATCAGAGCTTTGTAGCCATGAACTAATAGTTCATTCATTCATTTAACAAATGTTTATTCAGAGTGCCTATTATATGCCTGGCACTGTACAAGACACTCAGGGATGTCATTAGGCTTCTTAAGTTCTTATTCTAAATCAGCCATCACTGAACAAATTCCTATAATGTATTATTCTCCATATGTCAGGAGAAACTGGAGTGTTCAGAAAAGGAGAAAGAGTTTAAAAGATTTTTTTGTTTTTGAAAAGTCCTTGAATCATTTAAAACTTAAGCATAGAATACCCACAGGACTCAACATTTCCACTCCTAGATACACACGCAGAAGTATTGCAAGAAGTATGTAAGGCATGTGTGCCAAGTCAGGTCCAACTCTTTGTGACCCCATGGACTATAGCCCATCAGTCTCCTCTGTTCATGGACTTTTCCAGGCAGGAATACTGGAGTGGGTTACCATGCCGTCCTCCAGGGAAATCTTCACCACCCAGGGATGGAATCTGAGTCTCTTGTGTTTCCTGCATTGGCAGGCAGATTCTTTACCACTGCGCCACCTGGGAATCCCAAGACATGCAAACAAATACTTGTAGATGAATGTTCATAGCAGCACTATTTTTAATAATCAAAATATGGAAGCAGGAAACTAAATATGATATATCCATACAATAGGTTATTGTTCAGCCAAAAAGAAAAGGAATGAGTTACAAATACATATCACAATGTGAATGAACCTTGAACACATGATGCTAAGTGAAAAAGAAAAAGTCTCAGATACAAAAGTCCACATGTATGATTTCTTTTATATGAAATATTCCAACTAAGCAAATCCATAAGGACAGAAATGTGATTAGTGGCTGTCGGGAGACACGGGGATGGAGAAATGGAGAGTGATTGCTAATGGCTCTAGTTTCATTTTGGAGTGAGGAAAATGACTTGGAATAAGATAGAGGTGATGGTTGCACAACATTATGAATGTGCTAAACGATGCTTCACTGTGCACTTGCAAATGGTTAATATTTATGTTGTGTGAATTTTGAAAAACATATGCCTTTAAGAATTCAGCCAGCATAGAGCTAACTCTCTTAATTTACCTATTACAAGAAGAATATCTATTAACAGAGGAGGCAGCAAAATAAGGGAAAACAGGTAATTACAAATTGTGATTGTTATGAAGAAAATAAACAGAGATAAGCTGGATAGTGATAGAGGAGGTCGGTCATAGCTTCTCTGAAGAAATTTGAAATTTACATGACCCTGAGCATACTTCCTGAGCCTCAGTTTCCTTTGGTGACATGTTTTGTATGTGTGTGTTTCTGTTTTAAATCTGTCTCTTTTTCTTTAGAAGAGATCTAGAGGGAGACCTCGGGGTCTACAGTAATGAAGTTTCAAAGTTCTCCTGCCCCAGTAACAACTCAGGGAGAGAAATACTAGACTAGAATTTCATACAAGTCCTCTTCACATCTAATATTCCAGGAATACCAGGCTAGAAAGATTAAAATGATAAGATTATGTTATTTGCTTTCCATCAAAAAAGAGGGAGATAACTATACAGTTAGCAGAAGATTGTAGATGAAGTTCAACTTACCAGTTGCATTTGGGAAAAAGAATTTCAAACAAGAAGGTACTAAGCTGGTACTTTTAAGTGAAGTGAAGTCACTCAGTCATGTCCGACTCTTTGCAACCCCATGGACAGTACCCAACCAGGCTCCTCTGTCCATGGGATTTTCCAGGTGAGAATATTGGAGTGGGTTGCCATTTCCTTCTCCAGGGGATCTTCCCGACCCAGAGATCGAACCCGGGTCTCCTGCATTGTAGGCAGAAGTGAAGAAGTGATGTGAAGTGAGCCACGAGGGAAGTCGCTTAAGCTGGTACTTTTAGGTCTTATCAATTGCTCCATGTTCTTATTCTTATCCTTTTACAAGGGCTGATTTCAACCACAGTTAAATCAATAGGTCCTCCAGAGCTCTTCTGAAAAGAAAACCTAATGCAAACAAATTTCACATTTTTCGTAAGTCACTGTAAGCATAGGGTGTGCTGAGAAAGATAAGATGGAGGGGCCGCATGCATAGCTTCAGGCATCACTGTAAGGACTGATAGAAAAAAAAATGCAGATAGAAAAATTGGAAGGCTTTAAGATTAGAAATGAATTATCAATGTATATTTAAGCCTTAACAAACTGTAACATGTTCCTGCCACAGTCTAACGCTGACATTTTTGATTCCCAACATTTTTTTTCACAATAAGTGGTCAAAGACTACAGTGGAATCTATAGTTTAAGGAGCCACCTTTGAAACAGTTGAGTTCTGCTCCATACTGTAGTAACTGAACTTTCAGATTTTCCACACCTCTGTGCTGTTTTTCAGTTCCCAAACGTTTGTAGCACTTCAAAAATACTCTCTGCTTTTTTTTTTTTTTTTTAATTATGTACCAAAGATTGTGACTTGAAAAAGAAGAATGTTAAACCATATAAAACATAGAAGCCTAAAACAACTTAATCCTTTAAAAATATCGATCAAATCCCTATCTCTTTCAGCACTTCATAAAGTGGGAAGAGATTTCCAAACATTATGGAAATATTATTTCCCCTAGGGACCAGGAAATTAACATAATATACAGGTCAAGTGTTTAGTGGCGCCTCCGTAGAGGACATATTTAACAATCATGTTGCTGGTAATTCTGTTGGAGTGGAGAGAGACACTGAATACCATGCATTATCATGCATGGGGGTGTGATTATAGAATAATTGAAACTGTGCTACCCTTAGGTATGGAATAACATGACTTTTATTATACTCTATAGCTAATCAGGTAATATACAAAATTTCTCTTCCCACATACCTGCCTGCACTTACCTCCTGCCTGCACTACCCAGATTTCCACACCTCGATCTGTAGCTGTGTAATACTGTCATCCTTTGAAAGATAAACTTAAAAATCTCTGGTTGCTTCCTTGCATGCCAATTCAGACTCTTTTGCTGTTTCAAAGTAGCACACTGCTAAGGAACCTGTGGAGAACTTCAGTATACTGTACTGACTCCCAGAGACTGTACTTATAGAAAGTATTTTAATTCTATTTTCTGTGTCATAGATTTACTCCTTGATTATGTCCAGAAATGTTTCTTAATCCCTAGTAGTTGCTCTGGATTTAGGCTAGCTTTCTTTCTCCCTTATAAAACATGACCCTAAGTCAGTTCTATCCAAAGCTGTTCTTTTTACAAGTATGTATATACATATAGAAAGTGTATAGTAGAAAGAGTTGATGAAACCATGATATTTCTTTAATTCCTGCTGCTTGCGCCCCTTTTATTCCTTTTTAGATGTTTGAGAGTTTTAAGGACTTAACTTTTCAAAGAAACTCAAGTTAAAACGCCTTCTGCCTTTCTTCCATAAGCATCTATTCTAGAATGTAAAATAATATAAAATCGGGGCTAAAAGTAGGTGGTTTTCTTTTGTTTTAAACAATGTATATATAGTTTATGTGTGCTAACCCAGCACTACTTATCTTCAGTAGTGTACAGAAGAGACCAATGAATTAGAAGTTGGGAGATATGAGTTCCAATCCCATTTCTGCCACCAGTTAGTAGAACTTAGATGAATCATTGACTTACTTTAAGTTTTGGGTCCCTTTGCTGTAACCTGAGGAGGTTGAAAGAAATAACTGTGTTGTTTGTACAGTACGTTTTGTGCACTTGTGTATCCTGCAGGGTTGCCCTTGCTAGAACAAAGTAGGTTTTTAAAAAATTTCACATTAATATTTCTTCACTGGAAATGAGGAGTATTAACTCTCAATTTTGAACAACCATTTTGTCCACATACATGTAATATCCTGTCTCTCTAACCTCTTGACAAACATTGGAACCAGCAGTCATGATTTAATTTTTGCCTAGATTGCAGCTCATCTGATAAAACAATAGAAGCTGAGTAGATATGTGCTCATGATTTTTACTGTAAATCCTGGCTGAGTACTCTTTTCCCATTTACCCCATTCCACCATATTTCCCTGACTACAGTGAACCACAGTGCCATAGCAGTCATACTGCAAATTTAATGATGACGGATGGGACTCTTTACTTTGAGAGTGTGTCATTCCCCTCAGGGGGTCATATGTTTATTAATGTGTCACAAGTTGCTTGCTTCCTGTTAGCTCTTCTCAGTAAATAGGACTATAGCATTCATTGGATGCTGCTTTGTTTTTAGCTTTTTAAACCACCTGCTGTTGAACAGAAACAGTAAACAAGTATTAAAACATCGAAAGTAATTTGAAAATAGTGCTATCCTGGGGAGTCTGGAATTTCAGACATTACCAGACAGTAGTAAATCAGCAATCACCTCACAAACCTAGGGAATAAAAGACAGGAAAATAAGAATATCTAAGTGTGTTCATCTGGAGCCACTTTCTGAAAATTAGGGTTCAGTTTCATTTATAATAGAGCAAGACAGGGTGACTGAGGTGAGGAGTTTTATTTTTTATGAATTTTCCTCATTCTTGTCTAACCCAACCACGTATCCCAGATGACAACATAAGGACTTATCTGTATTCTTATGCTTCACACTAATTAAACACCAAGGAACTGAAGGCATCATCATGGTGATACTGTCTATCTAACCTACCTTCTAAACAAACCCTGTTTAGCCCTACTGTAAAATAGAAATATAAAGGAAGTAGGAAAAGGGAATCAAGTACTGATAATAAGCTCTAATATTCAGTAAATGACTGAAACTGTATTTTAAAGCTACCCTGGTGGCTCAAACCGTAAAGAATCCGCCTGCAATGCAGGAGACCCAGGTCCCATCCCTGGGTCAGGAAGATCCCCTGGAGAAGGAAATGGCTACCCACTCCAGTATTCTTGCCTGGGAAATCCCATGGACAGAGGAGCCTGCCAGGCTGCAGTCTATGGGGTCTCAAAGAGTCAGACATGACTGAACGACTGAGGCCCACACTGGCTTTGTAACAAGACCATGCTTTAACATGCTTGATTCTCACAGCAGTCTATAAGGTCTTTAGTATTATTTTCTCCTTGTATAAATGATGAAATGGAAGCCTAAAGTGAAGTAACTTTCCCTATTTTCAAAAGTAATGAGCGATTGGGCTGGAATCTGAACCTCTGCAGTTGGGCTTTAGTGATCTTACTGTTGACCCAACGGCCTTGTATTTGATACAAGATGTGGGAAAACTGACAACAATGTAAGTCTGAGGAAAAAGAAGACCTAAGACTCTTGAATTTAAAAGATTAATGTGGAAGGTTCAAAATTAGAATTCACTGATTTACTTCTTAGAAAAGTCTGTTCTTTAAGAATTCTACCATGTATGTTTCTAAACCTCAAATGTTTTAAGACAGTTGAATGCATCCTAAAATAGTTAATAATTTAGTAAATAATTTTTTCTTAAAAAGAATTATCTTAAAAGGAGCCTGAGAAGAGCATGCTTTAGTCTGTACTGGAGTGAAATTAATAAATAATGCATGAGCAATATTGCTGGCAGACCCAAAGAGGCTTTTTTTCCCCTCTTGGGTGTGAAGCTCAAGCTAAAATTTAACACACTTTCTTTGCTCTCAAAGCTTTTTCTTTTTCAATATCTTCCATGCTGAAAGATTGACGCTACCTTTCATATACTCATCTGAGAAAACTTCTTTATCATCTTGTATGTCTCTCTTTCCTTTGCTCCTTCACTATCACATTGATTCTATATCTTAAATATATTTTAAATATGATCCCTCCTTTTTACCTCAATGGACATTGCCTTTGTTGGAGTTGCCATTTTTTTTTTCCTGAGTAAATACAATTGCTTCCTAATTTATCTCACGGTACTTAGTCCTCCTTCCAATCTGGTTCAATTCATTTTTTTCACTACAATCAGAAAAATCTTTCCAAAATCCAAATGTCACCATTTCTCAGCATAAAGTCCAAAGTCTTTATGGTGACTTTACAGGACTTTCAACCTGGCTTCTGCACACCTCTCCAGTTCCAATCCCTGCTGTTCTTTATCACTACCTTATAATTCAATCACACCAAATTATTTGCATTTCTTCAAACATGCCAAGTTGTTCCATGCCTTCAAGCCTTTGTGCATAGTATTCCTTGAAATAGCCTTTCTTAAAATTACTAAGACTTTAAAATTATTCACGCTTTAAGATAATCACGTATGACAGTTTATCAAGTCTTCGTCTTTCTGAGGACGTTTTTCAGGCTACTGATTGTCTAATAGCTAATGGTTTCACGTATTAAGTCTTGTAGATCTACTTGTAGACTACATATTATATGAAGCTAGAGAAATCTAAATTCTAATTTTTTTGTGGAAGTTTTCTCTGCTACCCAATATAAAGCTGAATAACTAACAGTAACGGTAAACTCTGTTTTGCTCCTTTACTCTCAACACTTCTCACACCAGATGCGTGGGGTTTTTCCCACACAAGATCCTTCTTCAACCAGCTGGATGTCTTACCATTCAGTTCGGTTCTGGCACTGCCTTCCTGGACTTAGTGTCAGGTCTCACAGTTAAGGGCTCAGTCCTGGGAGAGGCCAGTTGCAAGTCTACAAATTACCTACACTTCTGACTGACCAGCTGTCAATCAGAGGTTTGCGATACGCCCTCAGATTCTGTCATTGACTAGGATGGGTCATAGAAGTCAGAAAGTCAGTTTATTACTATTGCTGATTTATTGCAAAGTGTATTTCAAAGGATACAAATGAACAGCCAGATGAAAGAGGTGTGTAGGGCAAGGGATGAGGGAAGAGGCACAGAGGCTTGCACAAGCTCTCCAGGCTTGCCACTGACCCAGCTCTGCCTTGCGTTCACTGAAGCTGAAGCTCATCAAACCTTTTGCTTTAAGAGGTTTTAAAGAGCTCAGTCTCCAATGCCTGTCCCCTCCTGTCAGTGGGTGGGGCTGAAAGGTCTAATTCGGATCTCTTGGTCTATCTTGCTCCACTCAAAGTCAGCTCTTAACACAAACCCAAATGTGATCAAAAGGGACCCCTTATGAATAATACTCAGGAAAAATCACTCAAGAAATTTAAGAGTTTTAGAAGATCTATGCCAAGAAAAATACCAAGTATGTTTTCTATTAATACCACAACAAATCTGGCTCTTTTCTGGTCATTCTCATTGTGTCATATTAGCATGAGAAGAAAAAAAAGCAGGAATCTAAATCAAGTTGCTGCTTAAACAACAAAGCATCTTGACTGAATAAGGGGGAGGACTTGGGGATTGTGGTCCATGTACGTCAATGCAAAGCAGAGAGGAATCAACATCACTGCACACCTGTGTGTGTTAATCACTCAGTCGTGGCCAACTCTGAGACCCCATGGACTTCTGCCAGGTACCTCTGTCCATGAAATTCTCCAAGCAAGAATACTGGAGTGGGTAGCCATTGCCTTCTCCTGATTGAACGCCTAGGACAGGCCAAACAGGTTTTAATTTAGTATCACATTCAGTACTTGGAAAAGTGTTGTCTCTGCACACCACTTGAGAGTTTCAGAGGTGTTGGGTGAGTTGCCTCAAGTTGTAAATATAACAGTAAGATTCAAGCCCAGGACTTTGATGGCCATATATATACCATCAAACACTTACCAAAAGAGTTCTCTTAAGAAAACCTAAGTCTGATGTCTAATTCTTCTCTTTATTGTCACTGCCTGGCACAATGACTGACACATTATTAGTATTCATTGACTGTCCAGAAGCTAAATTAGCAAACAGAAATGATGCAATTTACAAGAAAACTTCCTTTGGTCTGACTTTTTCAAAGAGATCTCTGAACACAATTTCTATTCTCATGCATTCCATTATAAACCTAATCTCGGATCCAGCAAAGAATAAATTGATGTGCTGATTTAATCAATTGATTCTATAGAATTTGTCTATCAGGATGCTATTGTCCTTACATAATATATCAGTATGTTTCTCCCGTCTCACAACCTGTACTTCAGTCCAAGTGGGTATGAGTCTGTAAAGACAGATTGTAACTGAGCAATACTTTTATCCAAGACTGTTTACTGCCCATAGTCATTGAAAATGTCTCCTCTTAGCAGACAACCAGTAAGTACTTTATGACTTGACCAGCCTTATCCCTGTCCTTCCATTATGATTAATAGATCAGTTACAATTTCCTATTTCTTTGTTCAGTTTACCAATTTTATTTTATTTTTAATTAATTTTTATTTAGGAAAATACATTCTCAAGGCGTGCATGACTTCAGGGCATGCCGACCCAAAAGACAGGAAGAGAAGAAAGGCCCCGGCCCAATTTTGGCTCCTCTTTTTATGTTTTTTTTTCTCCTTCCCCTGGGCCTGCCCTGTGTAAATTGGACTAGCCAGGACTGCTGTTTGTTCTACCTGAGGTCCTCACTCAGGTTCTCAGAGCTTCCTTTGTTCTGTTTTCATGGGCTTTTCCCTTCCTTGTCTTTTAGCCACCACCATTCTGGATGCTTTTTTCCTATTCTAACTATCTAACAAAATGAAAGGATAAAGTTCCTTGTAGATAAAGCAGGAAAAAGTGTGATTATACTAAAATATAAAGTGTATGTCTTTAAAACATTTTTTCTGAAAAACTTAGGGTGATAGATGAGTAAAAACAAACAAATAGTATGTGTTAGTTTCTTTTTATCATGAGGGTATGCAACCATATCTCATGCAGTGTGAATTATTTCCCTAATGACCAATGAATGCCTGACTCCCTGGTGGCTCAGCAGTAAAGAACCCAACTGCAAAGCAGGAGACTTGGGTTCTATCCCTGGGTGGGGAAGATCCCTTGGAGAAGGAAATGGCATCCCACTCCACTATTCTTGCCTGGAAAATCCCATGGACAGAGGAGCCTGGTGGCCTACAGTCCATAGGGTCTCAAAAGAGTTGGATATGACTGAGTGACTAACAACAACAATTTTTATTGGAATATAGTTGATTTACAATGTTGTGTTAGTTCCTGCTATACAGCAAAGTGAATCAGTTATACATATACATATATCCACTCTTTTTTAGATCCTTTTCCCATAAAGATCAGTACAGAGTATTGAGTAGAGTTCCTTGTGCTATATGGTAAGTCCTTATTAGTTATGTATTTTATATATAATAGTGTGGATATGTTAATCCCAATCTCCCAATTTATCCCCCTTTGGTAACCATAAGCTTGTTTTCTATAGCCGTGACTCTATTTCTGTTTTGTAAATAAGTTAATTTTTACTATTCTTTTCTAGATTACATATATAAGCGATACCATATGGTATTTGTCTTTCTTTGTCTGACTTACTTTACCCAGTAGGATAATCTCTAGGTTCATCCATGTCGCTGCAAATGGCATTATTTCATTTGTATTTATGGCTGAGTATGAGTTTAGTGATTTTAGCATAATTATACACAAACTTGATTTCTTTCTTGACCTAAATATTTTTTATTACTTTTATTTTCTAGATAACAAAAATCTCTATTGAACATTTTTTCAAACCAAACCTGTATATATTATAAAACTTTCTCCCCAGCATATGAAAAATATATAAATGGTTTAACAGAACCAAGCATTGTTTAGCTGACAGATAAGAGCCCTGTGGAATAAGCCATGATACCATACATTAATTAATCAATAGAGTTTTTGTCCTTCTTTCCCTTTTTGACTGAAGTAAATGCACTCCCTTGGCATCGGTTGCTATTTGTTCACACCAGGCCACCATATTTATTCTGCTTTGTTACAGAAACTCCACTTACTGTATGAAAGTATCCATCTCACTGACAGTAGGCGAAAATGACACTGGACTCTGCTATAATTCCAAGATGAAGTACTTTGATAAAGCTGAACTTAGCAAAAGCAAGGAAATTGCCTGCCGTGACATAGAAGACTTTTTGCTACCAAGCAGAGAACCTGAAATCCTGTGGTATAAGGTATGGACTATGAATGATTTTATTGCTCATAAATAGATTCATGTGTATCTTATAGGGCAAGTTGGATAAAAAAAAATTAATGGGTGTTCTGTAGTTCAGTTCTGCCTTTATAAAATACTACAGCAAATTGTGTTGGTCATTGTAAGTTTTTAAACCAGTGACTTTGAAAATCCTAGTCAATATTTATATGGTAGTTCACTGTAGTAAGCTATTGTGTGAATGTTTAGATATAATTTATGCTGATAATCATTTCAATTATATTATAATCTGTGTTGATAATTTCAAGAACTTAAATATGTCAAGCATTCATTTGAAAGCACTCATATAAGCAGTCTAAAATATCCCCAAACAGCAGAGAAAGGATTGACTTGCTTCTGTGATAAAATTGTTTCCCAGTTTTATTCAAATATTCTGTTTAATGGAGGTACCTTTGTGCATAATCTAATCCTTTTCATATAAAAGTATACATATTTTTGAAAACCTGATGAAAATGTACACCATTATAAAAATAGTGTTAGATTAACTTTTTTTTTTTTCAAAAACCAAAAGAAAATTTAGCCTTAAACAGAATAAGCAGACAGTGTTCTTCCTGTCACATCGTTGAGTGAACTTCAGGATTTGAACATATTCTTTAACTAATTTATATCATAAAAGATAATTTTGTTATTGAACATACTCAAGAAAATACAGTATACAGGCTGTGAACATTTGTCTGGAATATTTTATCCATGGTTTAAAGATTCCTAGTATAAACTTTGTTTTGTCCAACTAACTAGAAATAGGAATGTAGGAAGCTGGATCTTTTACTAACTAGATTCACCAATATCAGTATACAGAATGTGAGTCCTCAGGACTGATAGCTTTTGAATTCCAAACTTGTTAGAAATGAAACAGGAAATACATCTTTCAGTTCAGTTCAGTTCAGTTGCTCAGTCGTGTCTGACTCTTTGCAACCCCATGAACCACAGCATGCCAGGCCTCCCTGTCCATCACCAACTCCCGGAGCTTACCCAAACTCATGTCCATTGAGTTGGTGATGCTATCCAACCATCTCATCCTCTGTCGTCCCTTTTTCCTGCCCTTAATCTTTCCCAGCAACAGGGTCTTTTCAAATGAGTTAGCTCTTCTCATCAGGTGGCCAAAGTATTGGAATTTCAGCTTCAACATCAGTCCTTCCAATGAACACCCAGGACTGATCTCGTTTAGGATGGACTGGTTGCATCTCCTTGCAGTCAAAGGGACTCTCAAGAGTCTTCTCCAACACCACAGATCAAAAACATCAACTCTTCAGCACTCAGCTTTCTTAATAGTCCAACTCTCACATCCATACATGACTACTGGGAAAACCATAGCCTTGACTAGATGGACCTTTGTTGACAAAGTAGTGTCTCTGCTTTTTAATATGCTGTCTAGGTTGGTCATAACTTTTCTTCCAAGGAGTAAATGTCTTTTAATTTCATGGCTGCAATCACCATCTGCAGTGATTTTGGAGCCTAAGAAAATAAAGTCAGCCACTGTTTCCACTGTTTCCCCATCTATTTGCCATGAAGTGATGGGACCGGATGCCATGATCTTAGTTTTCTGAATGTTGAGCTTTAAGCCAACTTTTTCACTCTCCTCTTTCACTTTCATCAAGAGGCTCTTCAATTCCTCTTCGCTTTCTGCCACAAGGGTGGTGTCATCTGCATATCTGAGGTTACTGATATTTTTCCTGGCAATCTTGATTCCAGCCTGTACTTCTTCCAGCCCAGCATTTCTCATGATGTACTCTGCATATAAGTTAAATAAGCAGGGTGACAATATACAGCCTTGATGTACTCCTTTCCCTATTTGGAACCAGTCTGTTGTTCCATGTCCAGTTCTAACTGTTGCTTCCTGACCTGCATACAGAGTTCTCAAGAGGCAGGTCAGGTGGTCTGTTATGCCCATCTCTTTCAGAATTTTCCACAGTTTATTGTGATCCAAACAGTCAAAGGCTTTGGCATATTCAGTAAAGCAGAAATAGATGTTTTTCTCAAACTCTCTTGCTTTTTTGATGATCCAACAGATGTTGGCAATTTGATCTCTTGTTCCTCTGCCTTTTCTAAAGCCAGCTTGAACATCTGAAAGTTCACGGTTCACATATTGCTGAAGCCTGGCTTGGAGAATTTTGAGCATTACTTTACGAGCATGTGAGATGAGTGCAATTGTGTAGTAGTTTGAGCATTCTTTGGCATTGCTTTTCTTTGGGATTGGAATGAAAACTGATACATCTTTAGTAATCTTTAAAGGATTTTTCCAATATTAGCAATCTCCTTCTCCAAATGACTTACTTTCATTCTTGATTATAAACAATGGAGGATTTAGAACATCAAGGGAACTGTTGAAATAGTTGTTTACTTTTCCCTGGATTTCTGTCTTGGGCAATGTTAAATACCCTTAAAATTAGCCCCATTATTTCTGTTCCTGTTTTATATGAGCTTTGTATTTTATGTGTCTTAATGGTATAAATATTTCTAATCCTGATTTTCTGAAGTTTGCTTGCTTTCCGTTGTAAGATTCTAAGCAAGCCCTGATGATTTCCTCAAAAAAGAAGGGATATTAGGAGAGTTTGACCCGGGGTCTTCAATTACAAATATTTTTCATGTGTACATTCAACTCCTAGATATGCAATTTCTTTGTTGTTTGCTAAGAAGTTCATCCTGGAGCAGGAAATGACAATCCACTCCAGTAGTCTTGCCTGGAAAATTCCATGGGCAGAAGAGCCTAGCAGGCTACAGTCCATGGGGTTGCAAAGAGTCAGGCACGACTGAGTACACACTTGCCCGCACAAGAAGTTGATCTTAAGAGTTACACACTTTTTCTCATTTTTTGCAAATAGTACCTCAGAATTTGCTGAAATATTAGAGACTACACACATGTGCACACACACACTCCCCACACAGAGTCTTACACTCAATTTTTTAAATGACTAGCCTCATATTGATCTTTTAGTCATGTTTCCACCATCTCCCCAATCATTGTGACCTTAAGCTAGATAGACCATAACTAGTGAAGTGATGGGTGAAGATACAGCATATCTGGAATTTTAAAAAGTCTTCAGATTATTTTTCCACAGTCAAGGGAACATATATGGCAAACATTTAGTGTATAATTCATGTAACCATAAGCATTTATACAACTAATATGAAGATATTAAATGTGTAGTTTGCACTGAAATAGCCAGATAATTGTGCTCCAATTACACACAGGCATTGAGATACATACTCAAAATAATGATCTGTATAAATTTGATTTGCCAATAAATTTTTAAAAAGATATGATTTCTGGATAATGTTAAAAGTTTAAAGCTATTTTATCCTCATTCCATTGATTTTTAATCTGGCTAGGGAAAATGAACTTCTGTTTCTCAAAAACAGAAATCTCCTGAGTCAACATCATTATAATCCAAAACTTAAAGCAGAGACCATAATTTGGTATTAACAATGAAAACTGGTGTTATGGAACTATCAAGATCTTGCATAAAAATGATGGCCATTTCTTCCATGGATTGCAGAATATATATGCTATGAAAAGATCAAATTATTTCTATATGTGATATTAAAAGATTTAAAATATTGAATTAAAGCATTTTTCTCCATAGAGTTAGCTTCTTTTACTTTCCACTAAAACATTCATTTTATGTTTTATGTTATTAGTATCAAGGTATAAAAATCAAA
This sequence comes from Oryx dammah, assembly GCF_014754425.2. Classification (NCBI taxonomy): domain Eukaryota; kingdom Metazoa; phylum Chordata; class Mammalia; order Artiodactyla; family Bovidae; genus Oryx; species Oryx dammah. The sequence goes on along the minus strand of NW_024070207.1, from coordinate 105,334,220 downwards.
CATAAAATATTTTCTTCTAAAAGTGATGTCAAAAGTAATCTTAATAAATGTTCCTTTTATTATATCTAATAAATCAACACATATCTATCTGATTTAGAGACACTAATCTTATGCATTAATAAAGTGAATCTTGAGTACTCTTTTCCAAATTGAGAACCTGATTTCCTGGAAATATGGGAAAGGTTTGAAAATCTTTAGCATTAATTCCAAACTCTTCAGCATTTTTAAAATATAACTTTAGAAGTTTTAATTTAGTCATTTTAAATATTTTATTTTTAAGTCACTGTATGTACTATAAAAGTTTTATATTCCTCATGTAGGAATGTAGGACAAAAACATGGAGGCCAAGTATAGTATTCAAAAGAGATACCCTGCTTATAAGAGAAGTCAGAGAAGATGACATTGGAAATTATACATGTGAGTTAAAATATGGAGGCTTTGTTGTGCGAAGAACTACTGAACTAACTGTTACAGGTAAGCTCAGTCTTCAATATTTCACTTGCAAGTAATGAAACTAACATTTTAAGTTTCACTTTTGTGCTTCATATTGATTTTTTCAAATCTTTGCAGTGAAAGAACCACTTAACCAAATGCTAAGTGTATTCCTATAGGTGAAATTTATTCCTTCTTGTTTTCAAATCATATTGCCCTGAAATGCATTTGAAAGGTTAAAGAAAATAGGCTTAGGGGATTATAGAAATGTTAGCTTTTGAAAGTGCTTGAAATAATGAGTATACAATTTCAGAAAATCATGCTTATATTTTGTAGTGGTGTCATTTTTGGAAACATTTCCAAGAGTGTTGAAATGGAATATATGAAATTTACCTTGATCTTCCTGTCTTGTTCCAAATTAGAAAAATTGCTTTTTTATTCATGTTTCACTCTGTGAACTTGACACATGTTCTCATGAACTTGAATATAACAAAATATCACGTGCAATGTTTGAATAGTTATGTGAGATGCATTGCATGGTCTCATTCCTGTATCTGGTTACTAAGGTAGAAGGGCATGAGAGCAAGATTCACGACAGTCTGTAATCACAGACCTACAACTCACTAGTCATGTGAATATTTTAATCACCATAACCTTCAGAATATCAGTTTCCTCATGTACAAAATGGTGATGATAAAGTTTGCCTTGTTTATTTCATAGGATTTTTGCAAGAATTGAATGAGATAAGATAATATGTATGAAATCAATTAGCAAGATACATAATTACATACAAATATGCATCATTTTGTCATTTTAAGTGATATATTCTTAAATAATGTATTCATCTCTCATTTTATGTTCTTGTGTACTTCTCTCAAAGCGGTTCCAACAGATAAAGTGGAGGGATCAAAATCAATGCTTCAGTCAGTTAAAAATTTATTATTCTCATCTTATTAAGAGAGATTCTTAATAAGTGATATCTCTGCTTTTTAATATGCTGTCTAGGTTTGTCATGGCTTTCCTTCCAAACAGCAAGTGTCTTTTTTATTTCATGGCAGCAGTCACCATCCACAGTGATTTTGTAGCCCAAGAAAATAATATCTGTCATTGCTTCCAGTTTTCCCCCTTCTGTTTGCCCTGAAGTAATGGGATCGGATGCCATGATTGTAGTTTTTTGAATGTTGAGTTTTAACCCAACTTTTTCGCTCTCCTCTTTCATCTTCATCAAGAGGCTCTTTAGTTTCTCTTTGCTTTCTGCTGTTTAGAGTGGAATCGTCTGCATATCTGTGGCTGTCGGTATTTCCCCCAGCAATCTTGATACCAGCTTTTGATTCATCCAGCCCAGTGTTTCTCATGATGTACTCTGCATATAAGTTAAATAAGCAGGGTGACGATATACAGCCTTGACCTACTCCTTTCCCAATTTGGAACCAGTCTGTTGTTCCATATCTGGTTCTAAATGTTGCTTCTTAACCTGCATACAGGTTTCTCAGGAGGCAGGTCAGGTGGTCTAGTATTCCCATCTCTTTAAGAATTTTCCAGTTTGTTGTGATCCACACAGTCAAAGGCTTTGGCATAGTCAATGAAGCAGAAGTGAATGTTTTTCTGGAATTCACTTGATTTCTCTGTGATCCAACAGATGTTGGCAATTTTGCTGTATGGTTCCTGTGCCTTTTCTGCACCCAAATGTACATCTGGGAGTTCTTGGTTCACGTACTGCTGAAGAATTTTGAGCATTACTTTGCTAACCTGTGAAATGAGCACAAATGTGAAATAGTTCGAACATTCTTTGGTATTGCCCATCTTTGGGATTGAAATGAAAACTGACCTTTTCCAGTCCTGTGGCCACTGCTGAGTTTTCCAAATTTGCTGGCATATTGAATGCAGCACTTTCACTGCATCATCTTTTAGGATTTGAAATCGCTCAACTGGAATTCTATCACCTCCACTAGCTTTGTTTGTAGTGATGCTTCCTAAGGCCCACTTGACTTCACGTTCCAGGATGTCTGGCTCTAGGTGAGTGACACACCATCGTGGTTGTCTGGGTCATTAAGGCCTTTTTTGTATAGTTCTGTGTTTTCTTGCCACCTCTTCTTAATCTCTTCTGCTTCTGTTAGGTCCTTGTCATTTCTGTCCTTTATCATGTCTATCCTTGCATAAAATATTCCCTTGACATCTCTAATTTTCTTGAAGAGATCTTTAGTCTCTCATTCTATTGTTTTCCTCTGTTTCTTTGCATTGTTTACTTAAGAATGTTTTCTTATCTTTCCTTGCTATTCTCTGGTACTCTGCATTCATTGGGGTGTATCTTTCCCTTTCTCCCTTACCTTTCGCTTCTTTCTTCTCTCAGTTATTTTTAAAGGGTCCTCAGACAACCTCTTTGCCTTTTTGCATTTCTTTTTCTTCAGGATAGTTTTGGTCATTGCCTCCTGTACAGTTATGAATCTCCATCCATAGTTTTTCAGACATTTTGTCTACCAGATCTAATGCCTTGAATCTATTAATTACCTCTGCTATATAATCATAAGGGATTTAATTTAGGTCATACCTGAATAGCATAGTGGTTTCCCTACTTTCTTCAGTTTAAGCCTGAATTTTGCAATAAGAAGTTCATGATCTAAGCCACAGTTGGCTCCAGGTCTTGTTTCTCCTGACTATATAGTGCTTCTCCTTCTTCGGCTCCAAAGAATAATCAATCTGATTTCAGTATTGACCGTCTGGTGATATACATGTATAGAGTCATCTCTTGTGTTGTTGAAAGAGGGTGTTTGCTATGACCAGTGTGTTCTGTTGACAGAACCCTGCTAACCTTTGTCCTGCTTCATTTTATACTCCAAGGCCAAACTTGGCTGTTATTCCAGCTATCTCTTGACTTCCTACTTTTGCATTCCAGTCCCCTGTGATGAAAAGACATCTTGTTTTGGTGTTAGTTCTAGAAAGTCTTATAGTCTTCCTCAAACTGTTCAACTTCAGCTTCTTCAGCATTAGTGGTTGGGGCATATATTTGGATTACTGTGGTACTGAATGGTTTGTCTTGGAAATGAATCAAGATCATTCTGTCATTTTTGAGATTGCATACAGTACTGCATTTCATACTCTTTTGTTGACTATGAGGGCTACTCCATTTCTTTTGAAGGATTCTTGCCCACAGTAGTAGATTTAAATCTGAATTAAATTTGCCCATTCCCATCCATTTTAGTTCACTGATTCCTAAGATTTTGATGCTCACTCTTGCTATCTCCTGTTTGACCACATCCAATTTACCTTGATTCATGGACCTAACTTTCCAGGTTCCTGTGCAGTATTATTCTTAACAGCATCAAACTTCTTGTATATGAAAAGTATTTTGTGGCAGTCACATTCATCTTATAATAATCTTTAAATCTTGAAATTTTGATTAGTTTGACTTATAAACAAAATTTGATATCATGAAATTCATTTGATGGCTGTAAGTATTCTGATTGAAAGGAAATTTAGTTAAATCAGATACTCTTTGGTGATGCCTTTGAGAAATATTAGACGCAGAAGATAAATGACAGTAGCAATACATGCAGCAGCAGCAGCAGCAATACATGTTATGTTTAAATAGTAACCACACATTTAATCATGTAGTATGTACCTAAGATGTACACATGTATGATTTGCACTCACTTGGTTTTCAGTTTTATTGTGTTAATAGGCTTTTGTATAGAAAATTAAAATTTACCCTTTTATCACTTTACCTCCCTGTTTAATGGAACAGTGAAAAATACAACTATCTATACTTGGATTTTCTCTACAATAAATATTGAATATATTATTTTTCTTTTTTGCTCTTAATGTATACTGAAGTAGCTTTTCAAGGAGTAAGTACAAAGAAATGTAAAAGTATAATGAAAAATACCTATTCTGAAAAGAGAATAGAATGACTTTCTAGTCTTTATTCTTTGGGATGTAGAACTAATCTTCAGTAAACACATCTTTCCCCTTTCTAGAAACACTCAGTTACTAAAACACTGTCTAGTAAGAGGAGACTGGGAACAGTCTCCTAGAGATTGGAAACTGGGTCCCAATGAGTAAAATGATATAAATGAGTCTATTTTGTACAATTAATAATAGAATTGTTCTCTCCTAAATGTTAACCAGGGCTATTATATTTTTGTGCATTCATTTTGCCAAAATATCTCCTTTTCTTTATGGAAAAAGGAGGAATAATTATTTCTTGATATCCAAGAGAAAGTTAGTTAATATTTCAATGAAAATTTCCATCCAACTGATTATTATCATTACCTCTAACTTAAGTAGATCTACGTGAGAAATTGATTTGGGAAAATACAATATAAAGCAAAATTAAATTCTATATGAAATTTTAGTTGAATCTTAGAACTGCATATTCCAGGATCAAAATAATATGTATTAAAATACAGTTTAGAGTTTAACAAGAAGTCTATTGATAGGATATACTTATGCATGACATTACTTCAAATAGTATTACTCTATAGCCCATTTAGGATTCCCTGGTGGCTCAGTGGTAAAGAATCTGCCTGCAATGCAGGAGACTCAGGTTCAATCCCTGGGTCAGGAAGATCCCCTGAAGAAGGGCATGGCTACCCACTCCAGTATTCTTGCCTGGAGAATTCCATGGACAGAGGAGCCTGGTGGGCTACAGTCTGTGGGTTTCAAGGAGTTGGACACAACTGAGCAACTGTCACTTTTCAATTTATAGCTCATTTACTTTGCCTGTGGCCAAATTGAAGAGTAATTCTTAGAACCCAAGTTAAACTCTCAATATAATAACAAAGGTGAGCATTTCTCTGCATGATAATTAATCACTATTTTGTATCTTGGTGTTATGTACATCATGATCATATTTTAGTTAATGTAAATCTTACACAAAGCATGGTATCATTTACTTTTAGTGGATCTGCCTTAGATGATAACATGTATTTTGAAGTGTGCTAGAATGTTTCTTTAAAATAAAACAAAAGAGTCCTATATGTAAAGAGAAAAGGGAACATGGGGATAAGTAAAGTGACATTTTACAGGTTACATTGTAAGCTTTTATGGGAGTTTTTTTTAAATTGAAAGTATATGGGTCTACTAACTGAAGTAGCGGTTTAGGAAAACAGATCACAGTGAAAGAAATGACAAACCTACTTGACACTTTTGGTATACTTTAAACATTTTTGAAAAATTAAATATAATATGTTTTAGCATCGTCTGTAGCCTCCACCTTCTTCTCTATGCCTCAGCCACACGATTTCACTGTTCTCCTCCAGATATCCTCCTTCTGAACCCTTACTCCTGGAGTGCTGCTCTGGAAAGCTTTTTCTTCCATGGTGTTACAGAGCTGACTCCTACTCTTTTCTTTGAGGCACAGCTAAAACATTCCCTCTGTTTGGAGGTGTATAATTCTTCATGACTCCATAGCATTTTTAGAATCGCTATTGCAGCTCTTACCACGTTGCATTATAAATATTTGTTGACACTCCTCGATTTTCACAAGAACATGAGTTTTTCAGAGCCAAGGGCAATGTCTCTTGTTTCCTAAATGTTTTACTTTAGAATAGCTTTACATTTACAAAATAATAAAAACAGGGAGAGATCCCATACACCCCACACCCAGGTTTCTCCTCTGTTAACATCTAACATAAGTATGGCACACTTGTTACAATTGATGAATTAATGTTGCTGTATGATTACTAAATCTACATTTTATTCAGATTTCCTTAATTTTTACCTAATGTCCTTTTTCTGTCCCAGCATCCCATTTAGGATAGCACATCACTTTTAGTTGTTTTGTCTCCTTAGGTTCTTTTTAGCTGTTACTATTTCTGACTTTTCTTGTTTTTATAATCTTGATCATTTTAATGAGCACTTATTTTATAAAATGCCCTTCAATTGTGATCTGTTTGATTTTTTTATGTTTAAATTTGACTTATGTATTCCTGGAAGACCACAAATGTAAAATCACAACATATCGTACTGTCAACATGACATCATTGTTGATGTTGACATTCATTGATGTTGATGTTGACATTGGTAGTGTTAGTCACTTGTTGGTCAGACTTTGCCACTATAGACTTACTCTTTTTTCTCTGCTTTCACTACTCTACCCTTTGGAAGGCAGTAACTATCTGTAGTCTACACTTAAGGAGTTATGCACCTACCTCTTTGAAGTCCGAGTATATACTTCAATTATTTGAAATTCTTCATGAGGCATATATCTATTTTCTGACATTTATCTACTTATTCCATCATTTTCTATATCAGTATGGACTCATAGATGTTTCTTTTATACTTTGGTTTGTATCCACCATCACCATTGTTGCTCAAATCGTTCTAACTTTGGCCCTTTGGACCTCTTTTAATTGTGTGTGTGTGTGTGTGTGTACACATTTGTGCACTTGTGTGTCTTTGAGTATTCCTTTATTTTCGAATTCTACAAGATGCTCCAGGGTCATCCTGGGCATTTCATGCCCCAGTCCTACAATCAACAATTTCTTCCAAAGAGCCCTTTTTCTTTTTCTTGGAGAATGGTACTAGAAACTAAGATCTGGGCAGTGGGAGTACTCTTTGCTAAAGGAGTATAGTTGCTTTTAAGACCTCTCAATTGATAGAGCAAGGACATAGGTGTATACTAACCCAGGCATAAACACATACCTAGAAATATTTCTATATGTAACCATCCATATCTATATTGAACTAAATATGAGTTCATACTTATGTCGCTAATCCATTACCATGGAGATCATTCTAGCCTCTTCTTTTGGCTTATCTGTAACCTCCCTGTCCAATAGTGAGAAGCCTGGTTACCACCAACTGCTATCTATTTACTTGTTTACTTACAATATAGGTGTGTAATGGGATTAAACTGGTTGACCTGTATTCCTGTGAGGAACAACTTTATAGCTTCAAGTGCATTGCCTATTTGCAGTTTCTTTTCACTTTAGTCTTATGGACTCCACTCATTTCCCAAGTTACTTAGGTCAGCACCTTTCCCTCCCATCCCCTTCAGTGAGCTTATAATAGAGTTAGATTGTTTTATCACATTCTGCATTCCATCCTTGGATCTTCCGTTCTCCTAAATAATGTCTTTAAAATTTTACAGACATTAAAGTTTGTAGGGGAGGAAGAAGAATTCTCTGTTTATTCTTCAGAGTTCTTGGCTGAGGCCCCCTATAATAAAAGGCAGGTAAACAAGAGAAAAACAAAGATGTTTATTAAAATATACATGTACCTGGAAGATACCTGGGAAACTTATTACCTTGCCAAGATGGCCAAAGCCACCCCCTTAAATATCATCTTTGGCTAAAGACAAAAGAAAGGTTTTTCAATTCGAAGGGGAGAAAGGCCAATTATGGGAGGTTTACCAGGAAAAAGCACAGTAAACCAGGGTGAGTCTAAATCTAAATGCCTTCTCCATTGTTAAGATTTGCTGAAGATTTAGTCATTTTTCTCTTCCTGGTATAGAGAAGTCACCCTTACATAAATGAAGATTTTCTTTATAAGTGTAAATTCCTTATGATAGAGTAACTCTTGCTTTCTTTTCAGAGCTTCTCTTGTTTCTATAGTTTCTCAAAAAAAAAAAAAACAGCTCAAAATAATCTTTATACTAAAGGGGCATATTCTGGGATGGCATTTTCTGCTCTCCTTTATTCCCACCTTTGAGACTTCCCCATTAAGTTTTACAATCTAGAAGCTGAGTTGGTAGATGGCTTCATATCTCAATGAATGATTCTTAGTCCTAAGAATAGGTTATTTTAGTTAAAGAAATGTGTGTTATTTCAGGACACAGTTTTTCACATGAGCTCCCAAAGTTAAGCCTTTATGGTGCAAGCAATCAGGGGTTTATTAAAAGGCATTTCTATGCAGGAGACAGGTTCAGTGCCTGAGTCTCGATCCCCTGGAGCAAGAAACAGCAATCCACTCCAGTATTCTTGCCTGGAGAATCCCATGGACAGAGGAGCCTGGTGGGCTACAGTCCATAGGGTTGCAAAGAGTCACAGTTGAGTGACTGAGCACATAGACACATAGAAACATAAGGGGAAAAAGTTAATGATTCAAGCAGAATATAAGCCCAGTTTCTGAGTCATGAGGGCAGCTGGTTAAGAATATTTCTTGATATTAGGCTCGAAGAATCTTGTTTAGATTAGTTGTAAAATGTAACTAACAAAATTTACCATGTTAGCCATTTTTAGGTCTACATTTCACTGGCATTAAAGTGCATTAACACTGTGTGCAATGATCGCCACCATCATCCTCTAGAACTTTTTCATCTTTCCAAACTGAAACTCTGTATCCTTTAAACAGTAACTCCATCCCTTCCTCCCATCAGTCCCTGGAAACCACCCCTCTATTTTCTGTGACCATAAATTAGACCATTTTAGGTATCTCAAATAAGTGGAATTATACAGTATTTGTCTTTTTGTGTATGTTTTATTTCACTTAGCATGGTGTCTTTAAGGTTCATTCATGATAGCTCATTTCTTTCTGTCACTGACTAATATTCTATTGTGTGGCTGTACCATAGTTTTTCCATTCATGTTTTGAATGATGCATCTTGGGTACTTTCAGTTTTTGAACATTATGAATAAAGCTACTATGTACATTATTGTGGAGGTTTTTCTGTTGATGGGAGTTTCAAATTAGTTTAAAAAATACCCAGGGATATAATTTCTAGAGTATATGGTAAGATTATATTCAGCTTTGTGAGAAGTTGCCGAACTGTCTTCTAAAGTAGGTATACTATTTTGCATTTCCATCAACAATGAATGAAGAATCCTAGTGTTCTCCATCCATCTACCAATTTTGTTGCTTGGATTTTAGCATTCCAATAGTTCTGTAGTGGTATCTCACTGTGTTTTAATTGCCAATTCCCTAATTATAAATGATTTTGACCATCTTTTTATATGCTATTAGTGTTTTGTGTATCTTCTTTGATCTTATGTCTGTTCAGATATATAACTCCCTTTTCAAGTGGAATGTCTGCTTTTCCATTGCTCAGGTTTAAGAATTCTTTGTGTACTTTTGAAATTCTTTGTATTCTTAAAGAATTTATGAATTCTTTGTAGCTCTTTTATCAGATGTGTGTTTTCTAAGTATTTTCTCCCATCCTGTAGCTTTTCTTTTGATTTTTCTTAACAATAACTTTCACAGAGCAGAGATTTAAGGGTTTTATTTTAAAGTTCCTCTTTTTTTCCCTAAGAAGTAGACTTAATTCTATAAATTTCTTCTAAACTTTGCTTTTGCTGCATCCCACAAATTTGGTAAGTTATGTTTTCATATAGTTCAAACATTTTTAAATTAATTTACTTTTTAATTTAAGGTTAATTGCTTTACAGAATTAAATGAATCAGCCTCAACATGAATCTGGAGAAGGAAATGGCAATCCACTCCAGTGCTCTTGCCTGGAAAATCCCATGGACAGAGGAGCCTGGTAGGCTACAGTCCATGGGGTCGCAAAGAGTCAGACATGGCTAAGTGAGTTCACTTTCTTTCAATATGAATCAGCCATAGGTATACATGTATATTTAAAATTTCTCTTGCAAAATATTCTTTAACCAATGTGTTAGAAATGTGTTAATTTCTAGACTTTTGGTGATTTTCCCAGCTGCTTTTTTCTTACTGATTTCTAGTTTATTTTCAGGACAGTCTGAGTACACACTTTGTGTGATTTCTATTTTTTAAGAATTGCTAAAGTGTCTTTAATGAACCAGAATGTGATCTTTCATGGTAAATGTCCTATGAGAGCCTGAAAGAAATATATATTTTGCTGTTATTAGATGGAGAATTCTACAAATGTCAATTAAATCAAGTTTACTTATTGTGTTGCTCAAATCAACTGTATCCTTACTGATTTTCTGCTTGCTGGATATTTCAATTAGTGAAAATAAAGTGTTGAAATCTTCAAAAATAGTAGTCAATTTTTCCATTTATCCTTTCAATTCTATATGTTTTTGCCTTATAACTTTGATGCTCCTGTTGTTAGGTGCTTAGAGTTATTATGTTTGGGTGTTGTTAGATGCTTAGGTGTTTAGGGTTATTATGTCGCCTTAGAGAATTGATCTCTTTGTCATTATGTAATATCCCTCTTTATTCATATTTTCCTTGTTCTGAAGTCAGCTTTGTCTGAAATCAATATACCTAGCTTTCTTTTGATTAGTATTAGCATGGTATATCTTTCTTCATCCCTTCACTTTTAACTTAAAAAAAAATTTAAAGTGGGTTTCTTTTCTTTAAAATAGTTAGATCTTAATGTTTTATCCACTTTGACTTTCATTATATTTTAACTGATGTAGTTAGACCACTTATAGTAATTATCAAGGGCCTTCCCTGGTGCTTAGGACTCTGTACCTCCACTGCAGTGGCTCAGATTCTATCCCTGGTCAGGAAACTAAGATCCTACAAGCTGTGCAGCACAGCAAAAGTAGTAATAATAATTTTTTAAGTTTAAAAAAGTGATTATTGAATCATTAGACTAGTATGTCTGTCAGTGTTTTCATTTGATTGAACTTATTCTTTGTTTTCCTCTCTTCTGCTTTCTCTGGTTGTATAGTTCCACTTTGCCTCTCCTTTCTCATTATAAATTTTACTTCTTTTTAAAAAAATTTGGTGTTTGCCCTGGATGTTTCAATACTTTTTAAAAACCAATCTCAGTTCTTCCCTCTCGTCCCTTATGACATCACTGTCATTCATTTCACTTATCTGTATGTTGTAATCATCCAATAAATTATTTTCTTTAATTTTTACATTAAAAAAAAAGTTAGATTGTATTTATTTATTTTCAGACACAGTTTGTGAGATCCTAGCTCCCCAACCAGGGATCAAACCCATGTCCTCTGCAGTGTAAGCACAGAATCATCCAATAAATATTAATTACTACTTTAGACAAGTAGTTGTCTTTTGGATCAATTTATAATAAGATAAAGTATTTTATTTTACCCTCATTTGCTTCTTCTCTAACACTCTTGTCTTCTTCATGTTGATCCATGTTTCTGAATCACTTATATTGACATTTCTTGCAGTGAATTTCTGGTGGTGATAAATTCCCTGTTTTTGTTTGTTCAAGAATGCCTTTAGTTTTTACCAGTTTAAATGTTTCACTCCACTCTCTTCTTTCTTGTATGTTTTTTGACAAGAGTTTCACTCTGATTCTTACCCTTGTTCCTCTATAGATATCATTTTTCCTGCTTTTTCAAGATTTTCTATTTGTGGTTTTTCTGCAGTTTGAATATATCTAGATGTTGCAATTTTGTTATTTATTTTACTTGGTGTTTTCTGAGCTTCAAGGGTTTTTTATTTGGTGTCTGTCATTAATTTTGGAAAGTCCTTTGCCATTTTTATTTCTTTTAGTCTGTTTTTTCTTTCTTCTTGCTATACTTCTTCCTTCTCCTGCCTTTTGAAATTATCCCACAGTTCTTGTATGTTCTGTTTCATTTTTTTATTCTTTGTTCTTTTTGCATTTTGGTTTATGAAATTTCTATTGTTCTGTCTTCAGGATAACTCAGTCTTTCTTTGGCTGTGTCCAGTATACTCATGGGCCCATCAAAGACAGCCTTCATTTCTGTTATGGTGTTTTAATTCCTAGCATGTCCTTTAGATTCCTGCTGAGAATTTCAATTTCTGTGCTTAAATTATCCATCTGTTTTTGCATATTATCTTTTTTCCATTAGAACACTTATGATATTAAACATAAATATTTTAAATTATCTGTTGGATAATGTCAGTATCTGTGTCATATCTAAGCTTGGTTCTGTTGGTTGCTGACAGAGTTTCTCCAACGTCTTCTCCAAATAAGCAGATCTCAGCTGTGACTCTCTGGATTCACCCGTTTTCCAAATTTTGGAGTGGTGGTTTGACCTGAAATATCTGTCAGTTCTCTTAGAGGTCTAAGAAAAGCTTTTGGTTTTCAGGTTTTTCCTGTAGCAATGGGGATGGTGGTTTCTAAACCATTTTTACTCATGGAAGCTGAAACCAAAAGTAGGAGTGTTATTTCCATCTTGGGGTGAAAATCTAGCATGTCTGCCCCATAGTAGTCACTAAACAGATGTACATTCTTAAATATATCGATTGAGTATCTTGGACATATTCCACATTGTCAGTTGCTTTTAAATTGTGTTTACAATTGAGTAAAATGATACCTTGCCACCCCAAAAGCGTAACAAATAGTGGAGGCATAACTCCCTCAATCTAGATCCCATACTCCACTTTTGCTAACACTATGGGATAGTACCTCAACCTTTTTTATTACCTACCTTATATTATTGCTTTGTAGTGAACTTTAAGTCAAATGACATCATATTCCATATATTAATTGTTGAGTGCTTACCTACGGTTGAACTTATAGGTACAAATATAGAACTGAATTTTCCTATTAAGATTGCTTGATGTTCGTTTTTAACATGTTTTCCAGTTTATCAAGTACTTTTTTCTATTCTAGATTCTTTATTCTACCAGAACAACTTCTCTTTCTGGACATGTGTGAAGAGATTTTTGTCAGAAGATATCACTGTTTTGATTGAAATCATTGTTTAAAGTATTCTATGCAAGCAGTCCTATACAAAGCTGTGTAGCATTCTGTTACACTCCTCTTTTCTGTTTCTTCTTTCCCCATTACTGTATTATTCACCTCTCTTTAGGTACAGTTTTTTTTTTTTTTTTTAATACTACTAAGACAACCATGGGCTTCCCTGGTTGCTCACTGGTAAAGAATCTGCCTGCCAGTACAGGAGATACAGGTTTGATCCCTGGATCGGGAAGATCCCCTGGAATAGGATCCCACTCCAGTATTCTTGCCTGGGAAATCCCATGGAAAGAGGAACATGGTCCTCTTCGCTACAGTCCATGGGGTCACAAAGAGTTGGACATGACTGAAGTGACTTAGCACACACGCAAAGAGGCAGAGTCCATTCCTCTTCCCCTTGAATCTGGACTGGCCTTGTGACTTATTTTGACTTATGTTGGCCAATGTATTACAACATGTCAGTTCTTAGCCTAGGCCTCAAGAGACCTTGAGTATTCTTGCCTGAGAAATTCCATGGACAGAGGAGTCTGGTGGTCTATATTCCAGGGGGTTTCAAAAGAGTCAGACATGGCAGTGACTAAACAGCAAGAAATGCATGACCCAGCCCATATTTCTTCACTTGTTTCTTTGCACTTAATAGTCAAATATAAAACAATGTACATAAAATATAAATATGTAGTTACTTAGCATATTATCAAGTGAACCCACCTAGGTGAAGAAATTGAACATTACACGCATCACAGAAGTTCTCTGCCTACCATTCTGGATATAAATTCCTTCTCCTCTGTTACTGATTATGTTAATACTATCAGGAATTTTGTGTTATTTCCTTCTTGTCTTTTTTTTTATGTTATGCTCACTGATAGTGTATACACAATAACTGGGCAATGTAACTAGCATTTTTGCCTGTTTTTAAAACTTAGAAGTTTGAACCCACACATTGTGTATTCTGTTGTATCCATTATGTATAGTGTATGCCACACATTGTGTATTCTATTGTGTCTGGCTTTTTCAGCTCCAGTATTTGCTTTAAAATTTCATTTATGTTATTCTACTTATCAGCAGTTTATTACTTTTATCCTATAGTATTATATTATGTGGATAACTCACAGTTTGTTTTCAGACCATTTTAATTGTTTTCATTTTTTGCTAATGTGTGTAATATTGCCATTAACCATCTTGCAAGCATACACACAAACACACATTTTTCTTTGTACATACAAGTAGAAATTTCTGGAGGATTTTTATCTAGGAGTGGATTTGTTTATTCACAGTACATGTATTTTCAAATTAGATATTGTTTCAGTTGCTTTGGGTCATGGGCCTTACCCCAACCAAATGGACTGAGATGAAGAAGGGAGTAGTAATCCAAAGGAAATTTGAGGTACCAAGAAATGGTGAAAAATATTCTAGAGAATATAAATAACAGATGCTCATTACTTCTAAACATGATGATGTCTTGGAGATTATAAAATGTGGTTTGATATTCACAAAATTATGTTATGGATTATTTAACAATTTTCTGTACTTTATTTATTGCTAAATAACAATGTGAAAATTCAAGTTTGTATTGTTATACATTTTCATATCCTAGGGTTCCTTATACTAAACTCTAATTCACACTCAAACTATATCCTTAACCCTACCCCTCTGCCAGATTACTTGTGGGAGTATGGTTATAGGGAAAACATATCTGGAGGTGGTCTGTAAAAGACCAAGTAATTCCAAAATGATTTAGATGAACTTGGCTCTTCATACACTATGACCCATGTAGACAAAAATACAGACATTATTAGTTTATGGTACATGTTTTAGGATTTGTTTAGGTCTAAGAACAAAATACACTCTATATAAATTTTTCCAGAAGTAAAGATTAAATTATGTAATATTCCCTTTTATCAGTTAATACTTATTTTTCCTTCTGGTTGAAACATTTTTCTTTAGTTTTCAAAAGAAACATTCAAAACAAAATAATAATCTTTCCATCATAAAATTTTGAATGAATCAAATAAGTTGAAAGCCATTTAATTTCTAGGGGTAGATCATAAATTTATGATAAGAAAGTGGATTGTGAAAATGTTATGTCAGGAAAATTTTTTTCTCAATAAAATGTAAGAATCAGCAAGAATAGTAAGGAAGTGAGGAAAAGAAAATTGACTAAAAAAAAAAAAACACAAAATGAGTGAGGTGATTGCTACAAGGATGTGATGATTTTAGTAGCATTTCTATACTTAGTATGACATTTTTAACAGAGTTAATGTAGCAATATATTTAAACTACATTCCAGTCAACCATAGGCTGAATTTATGTTCTCAAAAGGTACATCTTCCTCCTGTTTTTATGGATGAGGAAGCTGAGGCAAAGAAAGGTTAAGTGGCTTTATCAAGGTCACAAAGCATCATGGTGACAAATTTAGGAATAAAATTTAATTTCCTGAACTTCAGTTTATGATTTACTACACTGGATAATTAATAGTAGGGCATCGTACTTTTCATATGAGCTCTACTGATCACTATGAAAGATTTATCTTTTAAGTTCAACTGAAACACATTTTACTATGAGACCTTTAATTCTTCTGCCACTGATGTAATTACATGGTGTATTTGTGGTCTAGCCTGGGGGTGTCGTGATTACTTTTATTGTTTGTTCTATTTCTTTAAAAAATGGTGCTTTTCATCTCCCCTTTAAAAAACTATTTTTGTTGAAATATATCATAGACTCCAGTGTGCTTTGCTAACTGTAACTTAATAAGAATTGATGAAATTGATGCTAGGCACACATGTTTCCAGACTTTGTGTGTTTGGTAGTGTGCTAGGATTAATACCAATAACAACCATCATTTATATTATTTTTGATAAAATGGAGATATTACAGCCTTAGCTTAAGTAAATGTCATATTTTACAACTGAAAGATCATGTGTATTAATTGAAACTTTTGATATCAAAGAGATTATAGCTGATCAATATAGTGAAACTGAGTTTAATCACTTTGGCTGTCTAATCTTAATTTGGAGTTCAGTACCTAAAGTAAAAGATGTCTCTTATGAGTAATTTCTAATGATAACTCTCCTGACACCAAATACCTTAAATTATTGTTTAATCTTTCAATATATTAAGTTATCTAAAACATATTAATCAAGCCATGTTTGATTAATGTCATCTAATGTCAAGATGTGATAACTTTGAATTAAAAGCATGATGGTTTTACTCTTAGGCAAAAAAGTGTACATTTTAGATTATATCAATAGCAAGGTTGGGGTGTGCCATTTCTAGCCATAGTGAAAACAAAGCATTATTCATTTAGATGATTTCCATCAATATAAGCAATGATAATAAGTTTTAGTAATGACACTAGTTAATACTTACTATTGGTTCTGTGCCAGGATCTGTTCTAAGTTCTTATTTTTAATGACTCATCTAATCCACGCAACCCTTTAAAACACCTTTCAAGTACTTGTTTAAAAGTACCTGATTTTCTAAATTGAACTTAAAAATAATTCACTTTTCATTGTCCACCTCGTATGATGCTTTGAATTTAAAAAGTAACAGATAGCCATTTTGAAAATGTGGTTGACTGGATACCCTCCTTCCCTGTTTTGAAACACCTAGAAATGCTGTATAAAATAGAATAGATGGGCCTTTTAAATGATTAGCTGAGCTTGTAAGCAACTTTGTTGTTGTTATTGTTGTTGTTTTAATCCCAGGGGCCAAAAAAAGAAGGAATTAAAACCTAGAGCAATTCAGTGAGCCTTGGGGTTGGGGGTGGAGGTGGTGGAAGCAGATAAGTGTTGAGATTGTAATTATCAGCAACCAAGTGCTTTTGTTTTGTTAGTTACATTAGGACTTGGACTTGGACCCTCAAAGGGCAAGGAGTTAGAACGGAAGTTCCCATCTAAACCAAGGTTTCTAAATGGGTTGCCATGAAACTGAAAAGGAAAACAAATATGACCATGGCACAGGAAAAAGACAGCCAGTTTGCCTGTCTTGGTATTAGCTCTTCATTTATTCAAAAGAAGCAAAAAAAAAAAAATGTATCCTATTAAGCCATAGCCTTGTGTGTTTGGGCATTTGAGTTTATACCACCTGCCTGGCCTGAAAGGTCAAAAAAATTTACATAAAATGGTACCAGGCTGGTGCTATCCAAAACCAGTATAAAGCAGGGTATCTAGAGGGATAGAACCTCAACACATAGTACATAATATTCCCGTGGATGAAAACCCACTGAGGGTTGCAAGAAGAAAATGAACATGATTGGCCACAAAAAGTATCTGAGGACAAAATACAAAGTAGGCTAGGACCCCCATTTTATGAGATTTAAACATTCTGTTGATGACAAGACACAACACACTGAGTTGAGATAAAAGACAAGAACTCTTCATTACTTACAGATCCAACTGAGAGAAGGCTGCTTGGCAGGAGCAAACAAGGTTGTACCGGGGATGGGATAATAGCAAGCTCCAGCTGTGGGGAGTAGCCTATGTATGACAGATGGAGTGGGGCTAGCTAGATTTTGAGGGCTCCCTGCTGATTGGCTGATTTGATTAATTTCAGGAACTCGGGACATCGGTGCTGTCCCTGGTCCTGACTGTGTGCCTTCCAGGGTGAGAGCTAAATAAGGGAACTGCTTGAAGTATTAATACATTAATCAAATGTTTGAGAAGGGGAACTGACTGACCTCCATCCAGAGCCTCAAGTGGGCTTGGGTCAACACAGCCAAAACTGTATTATGCCCCTAAGAATGTTAGGTACTAAAATCCATAGATATAGGCTATAAAATGCTTATGCTCAAAATGATGAGTGATATCCCTTTTTAAAATTTATTTTTAATTGAAGGATAGTTGGTTTATAATATTGTATTAGTTTCTGCTGTACAGTAACATGAATCAGCCATAAGTATACACATATCCCTTCCCTCTTCCCATCCTCCCCCCACCCAGTTCATCACAGAGCACCAAGCTGAGCTCCCTGTGCTATACAGCAGCTTCCCACTAGCTATTTTACACATTGGTAGCACATATATGTCAAGCTATGGCAAGTGTTGTTTTAAAAATCTAAATGCGTGCTGCTATTTTTGGTGCTGTGCAAACACATATATCTTAAGAAGAGCACTTGCTCAGCTCTACTCCTAACCTCAGACCTCTGTGCCTTTTTGATTCCATTAAGTTTTCTGGCCTTGATTTTGGTGTTACCTTGTTGTCTGACAGTTTATCAGCAAGACCTAGCCTTGAATTTCTTGTTGCTTTTGATAGCATTGGATTTCTCAGTGCTTTTAATGTTTTCGTTGATAGTCCTACCACTACAATCCCATGAACTGCTTCTCTCTTAGAAACGGTTCATTATCCCTATCACAAGTCATCTTCCTTTCCTGACCCAGGTGTTAGAGCTGTATTGCTCCTAGGCTTGCAGACCACTAACCAGACTCATCCTTCCCTCCTTGTTAGAGAATAGCTACTTTTTCCAGCGACTGCTAGTTTTATGGCAGGCACTGTGCAAAATGATTTATAGGTGTTATTATCTACATTTTACCAAGGAGGAACCTCAAAGTACATTGTGAGCAGGAATTAATAATTTTCAGAATAAATCATCATCATCATTTCTAATGAAGTTCCATTCTTTTATTTGCACCCTACTGCTTCCGATTCTCTTACAATCATTCCAGCAAACTGAAATGTGAAAATGGAAGAGCTGTCCAATAAATACGGTTTGATAGAATGATTAGTTAATTAGAGAAATGGGCAAGTGTCTGTTAACCATGCTGTCCAGTACAGTAGACGTTAGCAACATGTGTCACTTGAAATGTGACTCGACTGGATTGAGATGTGCTGCAATGTAAAACATCAGCTAGATTTCAAAGATTTGATATCACAAAATAATGCAAAATATCTCACAATTTTTTATATTGAAGTGATGATATTTGGTAATATAAATATATCACTCAATTAATTTTACCTGCTCTTCACTTTTTAAAATGTAGCTACTAGAAAGTTTTTATATTTCGTATGTGATTTACATTATAGTTTTATTTGGACAGTGCTTCTCTAGAAAATGGCTGTGATCTCAGTCTTGAAAAGTGTAAGAGAAAGACACAGGGCCCAGAGCCTTGGGTGTAGTTTGATGGGTGACTGTCATGCCTGGGCTAAAAGACTCTGTCCATGTCACCTGACTTGACTAGGTATTGTCTTAATATCGAGACTGTTTATACCCACTCACCATGCTCTGGGAGGAGTATGCTATCTCATGCACATGAAAGCAGGCTATAGAAAAATGTACAAATGGAAGTGTGAAGTGTGCACTGTCATGATTTGGTCTGATCTGTGAATCTTTACCTTGGTTTGTTATTAATTAATGGAATGTTAATATTTATAATATTAACCAAGTCTTTCAAAGGGCACTGATTATACAAATCATTGATTAATATTCATTGTTCACTAACTAATGGTTTATATGTGTGAAGACATCTCAAAAAATCTTATCTCTAATGTAGTCTATTAACAAATGAAGTCTAATGTTTAAAAATAGTGTAAATAATGAATGCATGCATTTCTATTTTTGACCTGATTATATATACATGTTTATATATTTATATGCAAATATATATATAAAACGACTTTTTACCAGCACACTTTTTTTTTTTTTTTTTTTTTACAAAACCAGTTCTTTCTTTGTGGTCACATTTCAAAAACCTATTTGAGTATGTTTCGACTTATATGAGGTATCAACAATAAGTAAATTCATAGAGACAGAAAGTAGAATAGTGATTCCCGTGTCTGGGAAAGGGCAGAAAGGTGAGATATTGTTTAGGAGGTTCAGTTTGGGATAATGAAAACATTATGGAAATGAATAGCAGTGATGGTACTAAATGCACAAAATGTCACCAAATTACATACTTAAAAATGATTAAAATAATAAATTTTATATCCAGCACAGTTTACTACAAAAAAGTCCAGTTTAATATACATGACTATCCTTAACATTTTGGAGTATATTCTAAGCTTAGCATATCACAGATTTTTGTAAAAAAGAACATGCTTTCCCTACTTCCTGTTGGCTGTGTTGTTTGACAAGCATTGATTTTTCCATAAAACTTTTGAAACTCTAGCCATTATGTTGGCACTTTATATTAACTACTTTTAGTTTCAATGTCAGCAAAATTAATTGAGGACTCAACATTGCACCAGTTTCAGCGCAGAAGCTCTGGAATGGAAGGGTTAGTAAGATGAGCTTAAGGAAACCTCTGTTTCCCAACATCCTCCATCATCTCCATCTCATTAAATCTGAGACTGAAAATGAACTCTAGGATTAGGCTTCCCTGGTGAGGATAGATAACTGCCTACCTAACAGTAAAACTTTTAGGCATAAAATGTAACATAGTAGGATCTAGACTCTTGATGAAAGATTCTAGCATATTTTATGGTAATTAAGTCTTTGAGCCGCATGAATAAAAATGACTGTAACCTCAGACCTAAATTGAATGTAGTACCTCACTTCATGCAAACTCTTTAAAAAATGAAGCCTAAACTTGAAATATAATGTCAACAGTAACACTTGCTTAAAACTTATGTGATATTGGATACGATAAATAGTTCAGTAAATTAGATATTTTAGTGTGATAACACCTATATTTTCATAAACATATATGTATATACATATATATTTTTTATTTCGTGAGTTAGAGAATTATCAGACTTCTTTTATTTATATATGGCTCCTGTATTCCTAATTTTATTGTTGCTACTTAGTCACAAGAAATTTATTACTTGGTATAAATAAAACCAAGTTGATTTGTTTAAGCAGTAGGTTACTGCTGGACTTAATGATATTATATCATTCCAATATTAGTTTGAATAAATTCCTATTATCTTATTTTTCAAAATGAACAATAATACATAAAGTCTGCAGTTGAATATTTGCAAAAGCAGTATGATCTTGCTGCTGCTTCACTACGGGGTTTTTTTGTTAATAAACTGAACTCTCAGCTTAACGTATTTAGGACTAAGGAAAAAATTAAAACCACAAGCCAATTTCCTATTGTACTCACTTTGTGTATTACTCTTAATTGAGTCCCATGTTTATTTATTTTACTTCCTAGACATTAAATTATGAAAGACAGTAAGAACTTATAGAGAACTATGAGGGTGGAGGGGAAACACTAATGATTAGAGATGGAGAAAATAGGAAAGGTTAAATGGACTGAGAATATTATTATAATTATTTGGATTTTTAAAAAACATATGATGTGATACAATACGATGCTAAGAACTTGGACAATTCAGAATAATAGAGAAACTAGCATTTAGTGCATTAAAAATATAAGTAAAGATTCCATCATGATTTAGAATATTTTTAAAAATTGTCTACTAGATACATGGCAGTATGTTTACTTCCCCTAGATTTCATCTTCATCTCAAGGGAGGACATTAAATTTATAGCTCTGTGAGGTTAATATTTGACACTGGTTCCTGAAAAATTCATTACTCAATACTGGGAGAGATTGTTGGTATTGTCCTCTTTGCTGGTTTCTAAAATATGATAGATCCCCACCTGAGATAGGATTAAGCACAGATAAGCGGGCGAAAGGTCACTGGAAGCCTAGTGATTTTGCATTATATTAATTTTTTACTCCTATTTTTCAAAGATATTTTATAGTTGAAAAAACAGAAAAAAAAAACAAAACAGGAAGCAGTTAAGAAAATCAAAATATTAGGTTTTGATATGACATTTTCATAATTACATAATAAGATATTTAAATGTGGATGTTATTTATTTATTTTTTTTTTAGGTTTTGACTGCTTGAAAGAGCTTTTATTATTTTTGTACTATGACAAGACCCACTAAGTATGTTTTAGGGTTTTCACTTGTCTTTCCTGTAGTGTTGAAGGCTCTTTCTTGACAATGAGATCAAAAGGTAACTCTTAACTTGCAATTGATGCAGATATTGTGTAATACATGTTTAGAAGAATTTTTCAAACTATCTTTGAAAAAACTGCATGGAAATGGAGTCAGTTTTACTCATGTCAAAATATATGGCTCCTACATCATAAGAGGATTTAATGTTTTCATTTCTTAAAATGCTTGACCAAAGCTTTTAGTCATTATGTTAGCATCTGTTGTTCCATCTGGAGGACTGAAAAACTCCAGTGAATTGTAAATGGACAGTTCAACATGAATATGCAAATTGAAGCCATTTTCTGAAATCTACGTAAGATGTAAAGTAGTAGCTTACTCTGTGCCTTAACTTGAAGGTCTTACTATATATTTCTTAGTCATCTGTTAATTTTAGCATTGAATTTCACTCCAATTGAGTCCTCAATCAGGACTTCCTGGAATATAAACAACATCCAAGGTTCATGATGACTATTATAGACTTTATCTCATGTGATAACAGTGCGATGTGTTTACCAGGGAAATTTTCTTAAGTGCAAACTTAACAGTTAAGAGGTATTTTAAATATGAAAGCATTGTCTGTAGTCACGGCTTTGTTCTGGTGTCAGCAAAAGAAACTTTGGAACTTTTAATGGGCAATTATTGTTAAAGTTCCATTAGATAATTATGCTCTGTTTACACAGTGCCATTTTTGAAGAACACATTTCCTTTCTTAACTAAATCTAGAAACATACCCTAAATACAAACATAAATGCTTCTCTTTCTCTCCTATGACTAATTCTCAAAGTCTTTTCTCTAAGTCTTGTAATTTCTAATCTTTGTTCAAAATTTTTGGTTTTCAGTATTTCACTTATGATAACAAAGCACATGCTGAGCTTTTTTTGAAATTGAGGTTTGTTCTGTCAAATTAAGGATGAAAGAAAGATACTGAAACATATGTCATCTTTTTTAAAAGTAAAAATACATTTTAAACTTTTTAAGGAAAATTATGGCTTCTGGATGTCATGAGCATGTCATGTTTCTTCTATGTATCCACTTTTATGAATCCCCGATTAAAAATATATTTTGAAGACAGAATGTATCTAATTAGATATTGTTGCTATGGTATTATTGAGCTAGTTAATGATACAGCCCTTTCAGAATAATGAAGTTGTTAACAGTTGTCAGCATCAGACTTGAAGGAAGGGGGTGAAGTAGCAGAGATGTGAAAAATATCACATACTATTAAAACAATATGTTATGAGGGCAGCAAAAAGGTCATAAGCTATTTACTATTCACTCATTGGTTGTGACATTGCTAAAATTAGATTAAAGCAAAAAATCTGAGTACCAGTATAATGAAATAGTTTTGTTGATGTTTTCCATTTGGGGTACATAATCAGATCATTTTTTGTTGATCTAATTTCTCTCTGAGTTAAATAAACTCAATAGTGTTGACCTGCCTTTTCATGTGTTTATTTTTCTCATTCAACAAAATTATTCCGTAAACATTTTGTAAGAAATAAAATTATGTACAGAACAACAATTGTATACTTAAGCAAGCTACTTACATAATTGTATAAATGAATGTAACCTATAGTTACAGGATCTGTCTTTATTGTTTCAGGTGGAGTTTAGTTATATATGCTTTTGCATTTGTTCTGTACAAAGTATAGAGCGGAAGTAACATAACAAAGTGGTTGTTAACTTTGATGATAGTTATGTCTTCACTGTTCTTGATGGCAGACAACAAAGGACTGAAACACAGGAAAGAGAGGGAGTTTCAAGAACAGGAAATAGGTATGAGATATATGTAGGAGGTAGGACAAAAGAATTAGATGATTCATTGCATGTGAGCATTGATGGAGTGGGGCTGAATTCTTGTTTGGAAAATTTGAATTTTGAGAGATTTCAAGATGAGCCTGTTTAAGAAGAGTACTTTAATTAAATTTTATTTGTTTTTTGTTTTCTTTGACTGCAGGCAACAAATGACTTACCAAGGACATGTATTATATTTTCTAACAAGAATTTAGAAGTAGGATAGTATCATCTAAAATGATACTATCAGGGACACTTTTTCTTTTATCTTTCCTCTCTGCCATTGTCAGCAAGTGACCTCTCAGGCTAGCTTCCCACGATGACATCATACGAAAGCACTCGTGTCTACAGACAGAAAGATTGCCCCTAGTTTTATCCCTAGAATAAGAGCAAGGACAACTTTCCCCAAAGCTCTGAAAGTAAATTTCTGCCCACATCCAGTTATCCAAAATTTCCCGTGAATAGACCAATCGCTAGAAAGGGGGCCAAGATCACTGAAGTTGAACAATTTTAGACCATTCAGGATTCAACCCTGGGGCTTAGAAGGATCTCCGCTTCCCCCTGAGTCACATGAGAACTTGGAGTAGGGTGAACAGTATCAGGGTATCAAGGATAGCAAGGAAGCAGGAGTGAGGGGTAGATTTAGGATAGGCCACTAGATTGTGTACCCAAGAAGTGACAGTTAAGGTTTAGTAATGTTGAGTATGGGATGTCTGTGGGGTATCTATTAGAGGGTCCAGTAGACCATTGGAAATATGGGCAGCCTGGAAGATATTAAATATTTGGGATCTCTACACAGAAGGTACTTGAATGGGATTATCCAGGGACAGTATTTAGAGTACAATGTGAAGTTTACAAACGGCAAAATACTATAAGGATAATGAAGATAGTAAGAGAAGGTGATTTTCCAGAGAGGTGGAGTAAGAGCCAGAGACACTATTTATGTGTGTGTATGTGTATGTGAGAGAGAGATACGATTAAATTCTGAAATACAAATTTGTTATTGGCAAAATTTTCCTACCTCAGAGAAGTTCATCTTGGCCCCTGCATTTCTAATTGATAAGAATCTTCTTATCACAAATTGTTTCTTTATTTCTTACTTTAGTTTAGAAACATATGTAATGATCTATCTTTCGTATCATTCAAATAATCTCTAAGCTTTGATGCCAATTAATTAAATTCACTCCAAGAATGTGTTTTTGATCTATGCTACTTTTTTTCCCCCTAGTTCTGGCATCTGGAATCCTAGAGCTTAATGACAGAGTGTTTTAACAATGCCCCATGAAGAGTGGTTAAGTCTTCCACATCACTGTAGCTGTTTGAGTCATAGTTATCAATACAGGTGAATATCCCCAATGTAAACATACCAAGTGTACCCACCATTGGAGTCTAACATATGTTTTCATATGTGTTTCTGCACTTTGCCAGATGGTTCCCAAGTGGGTAGGTGTGGCTGAGAAGCACCTTCTTACCCAGGAATTGTATCTCCCAGCCCCTACTGCTTCTAGGCCTTTGACTAGCTTTTACCAGTGAATACAAAGTTTTGAAAGGAAGAGGAGTCGCTTCTGAGCCAGAATAGTGAGGCATTGAGTCCTCTTTCTTTCTGCTTTTTCTCCCTCATGAACTGCTGGATGCAGACAATGCCAAGGCCTCAGAGGAGGGAAGGAGCCCAGGTCTTTAAATCCCATCATGGGGGAAAGTTGATCCCTGACTGGAAAGACTCTCCTTGCATACTTTTGTGAGTGAGAAATGAGCATCAGTTAAGTTAAAACAAAGCAGTCGTGAAGTTTACTCTTTCTGCAGCTAGCTTTACCTAGCCTTACTGCAAGCAGTGCAGTTAGGCAGATTTTGCTAACACAGAGTAGAGAGATATTTATTGTCAAGTCACCAAAGACCTTAAAGGGAAACTGCTGTGCTGCACACCTCCCACCCTCCTGTCTGACTGCCTCTCTCTACGCTGTTTCTCTAAGCTACTCTACACATCCACAGGACCTCTGCGTGTTCAAAGTCCACCTGTCTTTCAAAGGCCAGCTCACAAACTCATACCTCCAATCAACCAGTGCAGCCTTCTATATCAGGACAGCCTCTCCTTCCCTAGAGGTCAATTTGATTCCTGACATTTTGTTTCTTGGGTGTTGATCTGATTGTTTGAATACATGGACACTTTCACAGCGGCCTACAAGCTACTTAAAATAAGACTTTGTCTTATTTATTTGGGTTTTATTAGTAATCTCGCGTTATTTAACACATAGTAGAAGATGGTTAATGAGCACTTTTTGAATTATTGAATACACAGAAGCTGAATTAAGTATGTATTTTAGGAGTGTATTATATTGTAAATAACTTAGCTAAATGTGCTTTTAGTCTTAATCTAAAACCCCTTAGATAAATAATGATTTCAGGGCTTCCAGCTTATTCACAAAATAATTTAGAATGTACATATTTTGTTGAAAAGTCATTGTATATTCATGATTCTCAGATTGATATGTAATAATCCTAATGAGCTATAACAGCTGTTATTTCTTCATGATGATTCTAATGATATGATTTTCTTTTAAAGTCAGCGCAAAATATTTTCTTCATAAAGGGTCAACTGAAGTGTTTTTAGAAACCTTGCATAGTCTGACAATTCATTCATAAAGCACATAGCAAAATATTTTAAAGTTAGAATCTTCAAACAAGTACTATAATGTAAAAAATAAGTAAGAATACTAAGGCACCTTGGAAAACTAACGCTAACACACAGAAGACATACAGAGGGAAAAAAAAGAGACATACAGAATGAATGAACAAATGAGTGAATAAAAGAACGAGGGTGGAACAGGAGGAGACGATATAAAGGAGACAAAATGAAAGGGAAAAAATCCCTGTCTTCTTGAGGAGGGTGTGTGTCCTAAGCATTAATCTGAGAGAGGGGGATGAGAGGCAGAGTGGCACTTGTCATCATGCTGTCCGTTTGCAGTATTATCTGTAACAGGACAGTGCTAGAAACAACACATATGTCCAAAAAATGATAAGAATTTTATATTAGAAATTATGTGAGGCAATGACATATAGTAGAAAGAATCTGGGTTAGAGTGAGGAGACTTCAGTTATGATCCTGTTTCCATCACTAGGGAACTCTGTGGTTCCTTCCAGAGCTAAAACTTACTAATGCAATAAAATGTTTATAAGTTTACATTGTTCTGATTTTAGCAAGTTTCTTGAATGGCATATTTCTTCATAGTGTGGGGGAGGGCAGAAAGCTATTCTTGAGAGAGAAAAATCTCCAAAAGCCATTAAACCAACATTCATTCTTTCAAGAAATGCTTACTAAATACCTGGATTCCAATCTAAACCAGGATTTTTTCCCCAAAAGAGTCCCATGGGCAAGTTAACCATTAGATTTAATTTTTGTTATACACATAAAATTGTGATGAGAGAGAAATTATTAATATATTTTGGCACCTTTTAGCATGTCACAGGCTTTCAATAAAAGCTTGTTTCCATCTTCTGGTATATAAAACAACAGCAAAATGCTAAATAAAAGCAGTGATAGGTTAGCTGCGTGTCTATTCTGGTCCCAAAGGGTTGTTTCACATCAGAATTTGTCAGAATCATTTTTTATTACTGTGATACAAACCATGGTAAAATTATATTTTTTTAAAAATTATATGAGAGAAAAAATTAATGAATATGGTTAACTTTGACAATAATGATTATATAAATTGGGTGTTCTCCATTAAATGAGCATCTCTTTAATTCAGTGAGAAGAAAAGAGAATTTTGATGATGATAAGTAGCATTTACTGAATGCCTATTATATGCACCATTCGAAGAATTTTGCATATATTATCTAATTTAAATTGTATATTAAGCAACTAGGGAGAAAAAGAACAAGCAAAACCCAAAGTTAGTAGAAGAAAAGAAATCATAAAGGTCAGAGCAAAAATAAATGAAATAGAAATGAATAAAACAGTAGCAAAGATCAGTGACACTAAAAGCTGGTTCTTTGAGAAGAAGTGACAAACCTTTAGCCAGACTCAATTAGAAAAAAAAGAAAAAGGAGAGGACTCAAATCAATAAAATTATTTATAGAAATGAGAAAGGAGAAGTTACAACTGACACTGCAGAAGTAGAAAGAAAGGATCATAAGAGACTACCGCAAGCAAATATATGCCAGATCCAGAAAGCCCAGAGAGTTCCAATGAAAGACAGAATCCAAAAGACCTACCCTGAAATACATAATTAAATTGTCAAAAGTTAAAGTCAGGTAAGAGAAATACAACTTGATACATACAAAAGAATCCTCATAAGACTATCAACAGATTTTTTAGCAAAAACACTTCAGGACAGAAGGGAGTACCATGATATATTCAAAGAGCTGCAAGAGAAAAACTTCCGGCAAGGTTGCCCTTCAGAATTAAAGGCATGATCAAGAGTTTTCCATTAAAAGACAACCCACAGAATGGGAGAAAATATTTGCAACTGAAGGGACTAACAAGGGACTAATCTCCAAAATATACAGACAGCTCATGCAGCTCTATGTCAAAAAAAACAGTGTAATCAAAAAGTGGACAGAAGGTAATAGATGTTTCTCCAAAGACATCTAGATGGCAGAAAAGCACATGAAAAGATGCTCAACATCTAGTTATCAGAGAAATGTAAATCAAAACTACAATGAGGTATTACCTCACCCTAGTCAGAATGGCCATCATCAAAAAGTCTATGAAAGATAAATGCTGGACAGGGTGTGGAGAAAAAGGAACCCTCCTACACTGTTGATGGAAATGTAAGTTTGTACAGCCACTATGGAGAACAGTATGGAGGGTCCTTAAAAGCTAAAACATATAAAGCTACCATATGATCCAACAATCCCACCTCTGGGCATATATCTGGAGAAAACAATACTTGAAAAAGATACATACACCCAAGTGTTCATTGCAGCACTGTTTACAATAGTCAAGACATGGAAGCAACTTAAATGTCCATTGACAAAGAAATAGGTAAAGAAGATGCAATACATGCACACGATAGAATGTGACTCAAGCGTAAAAAGGAATGAAATTATGCCATTTGCAGAGTTGTGGATGGGCCTAGAGACTGTCATACTGAGTGAAGTAAATTAGAGAAAAACAAATATCATATAATATCCCTTATATGTGGAATCTAGAAAAATGATACAGATGAACTTATTTGCAAAGCAGAAATAGAGACGTAGATGTTAAGAATGAATATATGGATATGGGGGTGGGGGGAAGGTGGTGGGATGAAGTGGGAGATTGAGATTGACATATATACAGTACTAAGTATAAAATATATAACTAATGAGAACCCACTGTATAGCATTGGGATCTCCACTCAGTGCTCTGTAGTGGCCTAATTGGGAAGGAAATCCAAAAAGAGGGGATATATGTATACATATAGCTGATTTACTTTGCTGTACAGCAGAAACTAGCACAATATTGTAAAGTAACTGTACTTCAATGAAAAATTAATAAAAATAGCAAACACAACATTGTAAATCAACCGTATTCCAATAAAATCAATTAAAAAATAAATTATATAATAGATGACATAATAGCTTAGTGTCCTGTTTATTGACCACATCTTACTACCTACTACAACTTGATAGACTCTGAAGAATTGATGCTTTTGAACTGTGGTGTTGGAGAAGACTCTTGAGAGTCCCTTGGACTGCAAGGAGATCCAAGCAGTCCATTCTGAAGGAGATCAGCCCTGGGATTTCTTTGGAAGGAATGATGCTAAAGCTGAAACTCCAGTACTTTGGCCACCTCATGCGAAGAGTTGACTCATTGGAAAAGACTCTGATGCTGGGAGGGATTGAGGGCAGGAGGAGAAGGGGACAACAGAGGATGAGATGGCTGGATGGCATCACTGACTCGATGGATGTGAGTCTGAGTGAACTCCGGGAGATGGTGATGGACAGGGAGGCCTGGCGTGCTGCAATTCATGGGGTCGCAAAGAGTCGGCCACGACTGAGTGACTGAACTGAACTGAACTGATTGATGTACTAAATTCGTTCTTCATTTGCTTTTCAAAAACTAAGTTCCATGTACTGTATACTATGCTAGGCACACTATGATAAACTGAAGAATGAATTAGTCAAAAATGTCCTGGCATAGTTGTCATTAAGCAGAAGAGATAAATTATGCATGTAATCGGATGCAAAATGAGAAGTGCAACATAAAAGACAGTCATAAAGGGTGGTGGGAATCTGGAATGGTCATGGAAGATTTCCTGCAAAAGTGGAATTTGAAGTCATTCTTCAAAGGGAGCAAGAATTTGGACATGGGGGTGTCAAAGTTGAAAAAAAATGAGCTTGATAAAGACTTTTTTTGGATGGATTATTGTGAAGAGGGAGACTATTGCAGTAGAAGGAGGGCGACTGTTCCTATAGGGATTATTCTGAGTATAAGATCTACCAATCTCTCATGGGTTAAGCAAAAAGAGTTTTTCTTTTATAGTGAGGAGAAACAAAACTAGAAAGAATAAGGCATGAGGAAATGGGATGAACAGGAGAGGTATCATGGGACTGTAGGTTAGAGAATGTTTTACCCTGAATCAGTCTAGTGTGTGGACAGGCTATTAAGGAAGGGCTGCATGCTCACTCAAGCTGAGGGGAGAACAAAGCTTGGGGGCCAGATGGAAGGAGGGAATCTTAACCAAAGTATAGTTAGAAGTACTGAGTTCTGGTTGATCGGTGGGTACAATAGTAGAGCTGATCATTTATGAGGCAAGGAGTGGGATTTGAGAGGTCTGTGGCTGACCTTATTACAGGTGATCAAAGGTGCATCTGTTAGTCTTATCTAAGTCACATGGGAAAGAATGGTTTCTTGCAGTAGGCTGTTTCTGGGAACACAAAAGGATGGGGGATTTTTTTTAACCTCTGCTGTTTCCAAGATCTTAGGATTTGGTAAAGTTCAACGTTGCCAGGGGTGTGGAGAGAAAACATCAGTGAGAACCCCCTAATGAAGAGATGTGTATAGGAAAGGTTTCATTTAGCTAGGATGCAAAGATTATGAAGGAGTGCCCTAATTAGTAATAATAGCTTTCTGAGTGCTAGGCACTGTTCCAAGCACCTTATGTCTGTCAATTCTTTTAATTCTTACAACCACCTGATGATACAGGTACAATTATTCTCCCGTTTTATATCCAAAGAATTTGAAGCCCCCAGAAGATAAGTAACTTGCTCACACCACTAGTATGAAATATACAGCTGGGACTCTTAACTCATGAAGCCCGTGTCTCCCAACAGCTGGTCCAACCTCTTTTCATTACTTAGAACTGTTCCTTTAACCCAAAGCCAGATGGGATGAAACTGCTTGAACAAAAGAGGACATGCATTGATTTTCCACCTTCCCAAAAGAAAAATGGACTCCAGCAAATACTTATGGAAGTAGTAGTATACAGAAAAAGGACACAAAAACCCACACAATCCGACTTTGGATGTGGTGTACTGGTGATAGCAGCAGCCAGAAGGGGTTGCCAAAAGTGAATGATTATCAGCAGGAAAGGCTCTGGATGCAGGGAATGGAAAAACAAAAAACAAAAAAAACCTGAGCCAAGACAGGACAAAGGGCCCACTGGTTTTTCTGATTTTTGTTTATGGGGAATGGAGGTAGGGGTGGAGATCAGGGTCAGCCTTAACACAGTCATCTTTGTAGGCCCAGGTTTCCAGGCTTTCTTTGGCTATGAGCAAGATTATGGCAGATCTGGAGGTATGGGAGATAGGTGAAAAATGCCTGCTGTTTTAGTCCTTGAGAGCATCCCTCAGCTATACTGAAAGGCATCCCCCCAGGTGTAGTGGTTAAGACTCTGTGCTTCCAATATCCAGGGGCACAGATTCTATGCCTGGTCAGGGAATAAGATCCCACATACTGCTCAGTGTGGCCAAAAGACTTAAATAAATCAACAAACAAATAGGCCTTGGAGTTTGTGACAGTTTTATACTCTGGTAAGTTTGTGGTTTGTAGATAAATCAAGTATAGTTTAAAGATTTGCAACAGGCACCGTAGGACATTGTGAAAATTATACTGAAGCTGGTCTTAAATACTTTAAATATAAAATATTAAACCAACTTCATCTAGAAGTTCCACTGTGTCCTCTGTATAGCTGTGACTTATGTCTGTTGCTGCCTGGAAGTTGAGGAGAAAAGATAAAACAGTGGCCTTTCTCTCCAGCCCATAGTAAATGATCACACAAATGACTAGTAATATTTGCTTTGCTGGAGAACAGTGTCTTTCTATTCTAGAACGTACGATGATTAAAAACAATTTAAGACTGCTTAAGGACTATACTGATTTCCTCCAACATACAGAGGAAATCAGTATAGTCCTGAAAGAACTAAGATATTTATGCAACCTGAAATGTGAAGAAATTGGATCCTGTTTGCTTAGATTAGGGCATCTTTCTGCTTCCACCTTGCATGCCTCAAAACCATTCTCCATGTGCTGAAAACCAGATGCTCAAAAACCATCAGTGACTACCTCCGTATTACTCAAAGGATGGTCTCAGATCCTTAGTTATTTTGTCAAACTATCAGTCATTAGTCCCCACTCAGACTCCTTAGCATCATCCGTCTCTCTTTGCCTTATTACATTTTAACTTACCCAAACTGAACTTTGACAAGCACATCCCATCTGCCCAGATCACTGTCCAACCTCATCATATACATTCACTTGATTAACTCCATTGCATTCTTCAGATCTAATTTACTGCTACACAGTGAAGTCTCCTAAAGTGAAGTTGCTCAGTCATGTCTGACTCTTTGCTACTCCATGGACTGTAGCCCACTAGGCTCCTCTGTCCATTTTCCAGGTAAGAATACTGCAGTGGGTTGCCATTTCCTTCTCCAGGGGATCTTCCTGACCCAGGGATTGAACCTGGGTCTCCCACATTGCAGGCAGATGCTTTACCATCTGAGCCACCAGGGAAGTGTTTCCTTAGCCCTCAAATTTAGTGGCTTCTCCTTTTGTGCTTTCCTAGTGTCAAGGCACATCTATTTCATACACTTTAATACTCATATATTTCAAGCAGTCTCTCTCAAACCAGTGTGCATAGGAATTACACAGAGATCTTGTGAAAAACCATAGCTGTGACTAGACAGACCCTTGTTGGCAAAGTAATGTCTCTGCTTTTTAATATGCTGTCTAGGTTGGTCATAACTTTTCTTCCCAGGAGCAAGCGTCTTTTAATTTCACGGCTGCAGTCACCATCTGCAGTGATTTTGGACCCTAAGAAAATAAAATCTATCACTGTTTCCACTGTTTCCCCATCTATTTGCCATGAAGTGATGGGTCCAGATGCCATGATCTTAGTTTTCTGAATGTTGAGCTTTAAGCCAACTTTTTCACTCTCCTCTTTCACTTTCATCAAGAGGTGCTTTAGTACTTGTTTGCTTTCTGCCATAAGGGTGGTGTCATCTGCATATCTGAGGTTATTGATATTTCTCCTGGCAATCTTGATTCCAGCTTGTGCACGTTTCTCATGATGTACTCTGCATATAAGTTAAATAAGCAGGGTGACAATATACAGCCTTGACGTACTCCTTTTCCTATTTGGAACCAGTCTGTTCCATGTGCAGTTCTAACTGTTGCTTCCTGACCCACATATAGGTTTCTTAAGAGGCAGGTCAGGTGGTCTGGTATTCCCATCCCTTTCAGAATTTTCCAGAGTTTTTTGTGGTCCACACAATCAAAGGCTTTGGCATAGTCAATAAAGCAGAAATAGATACAGAAAGCTATTATCTGTATGGTCCTCAGAAATGGAAATGAACGTTGTATCAGTCTTGTTTCCACAAGTATTTGTCTTAGAGTGTCCAAGAAGAGACTTGATCTTGTCTTTAGCTTATAAATAAAAATATATATGTTTCAGTGAATACATGCCTGGGAACTCGGAGTAGAGAAGACACGTAACCCTTTTGTTACAAATGTTTATATTTGCATGGACTGTGAAAATGGAAATATGAAAATAACACAAACTCCCTGTGGTCCCCTTACTATACATCTTCACAGCCCTGTCTAAAATATTACAAGTAAACATAACCTTAGAGAACAAGTGCTATAATAGAACAGTCACTGCATCCAAGGAGGAGACTGGTAGAAACATTTCATCAAAGAATAATTTTGCTACTAGGTCAACAAGGCTTTTAGTGTTATAGGCAGTGCTCTTCTCCATTAGGCTTAACTGTATTTCTGAGCAGACAAAACATCAAGTAAAACTTTTTTGGGGGGAGAAAATGTGTCGTGAGAAACCTGTGGTTTTGAGAAATCACAGGGTGAATTTTATAACAAGTCTTTATTAGAGTTCAAGTTTCTTTACCATCCAAAGGCGCAATATAAACATATAAGGAAGAGGGTTATTTACTGTGGATTTCCATGTAAAATATGTGGTATGACTTAGCCTGCTGTATGTATGTATGTATAGATATAGTTGATTTATCATATATATAGTTGTATATATATATATCAATAGAAAGAGGTATATAGAGAGATAGATACAGAGAGAGAAGAGAGAGGGAGGGATAGAAAGGGATAGATGTGATGTGGTCTATATCTACATAACATGTAAAATGTGTATATATATATATATATGGTATGTATTTTTATCCATATGTATGCATTTCATGTATATGTGTATGGGTATGTGTTTGTGTATCAGTCTATATTTTCATTTTCTGGTGGCTAAGGTGTTAAATCAAAAGAGAAAGTTGGTAATGTGTAGATCTATCTACTAACAAGATGTTAGATATACTATAAATTTCATACTAAAAGCACCTTCCCCACCCCCACCCCCAGATAAGAGAATGGAGCAATTATACTAGGGTGTGAATTTTAGCAAATTAAAAGAAATATCTGCATGATCTGCATTTCTAATTATCTGACTGAATGCTGTTAATAATGCTCTGGAAACCATAAACACAGCAGTAGCACTTAATTATAAGGCACTCTTACAGTTTATAATGCAATGCGTTTTTTCGCTGCCTTCAAGAACACATTGGTAGCAGAGCCTACCATAATGAACTGTCCTAAAGCCTCAAAATGCTGTTTTCAGCAATTTTGCATTTGAGTATTCACATTGTAACATGTGTGAAGTCTGACTTTAATGTGCTCCACCATAGTAATTCTTACTTCAAAATATTAACATGTTCCTTTTTTCGATGAAAGACCATAGAGTGTTGAAAACAAATAGCTATAATGAACTAGCAACTAGGTAGAACCCCAGGATTCTTCAGGATGTGCTGCTGATGATTTTGTCCATCAGATTTCTTTTTCCTGCAACACACATGTTAAAAGTACCACCACCTCCCTGCATGGTTCTCAGTGATGAACACACTAGCCCATAATTATCAGCACACAGTTATTCAGTTACCCACTTGCAATCAAGAAAATATATCACTTCTTTTCTTTTGATATTTTGGTTCATATCATTCAAGTATATGGAGCACTAAGAAAGTAATAATTTACACATTTGATGATTAAATAGGAGAAAATCTCTTAAATACTCTCAAGTTCTCTGGGATTTTCTTCCCTTTACCAATATTATTCCCATTTTCCTTCTCCTTTTACCGTAATTCAAAAGAGTAGCAGAGGGTTTGGTAGATGAAAAAGTTAAGTCTTCCTAATAAGGAATATTATGCTTCATACTACCACAGTAAATCATCATTCATTGGGAATTAGGAGGAGTCCTTAAATGTGCATACAATGCTATTTTTTAAAGCTTTAAAGTATTTTACTCCAATTTTTAATTCACCAGTATATACCACACTGCTCTTTATAAATTATAGGAACTTTTTACAACTCATTTCTTTTTTAAATTTCAAAGGCAAGCTTAACTGCTCTTTTTTGGAGTCAATTGTTAGCCCTAGGATAACAATAAAAAAATAATTTTAGTAAACCACAAAATAACCTAGGGGTCTCATAAATGAAAGCAGTTTACAGAGTGCTTATTGACTAAGGCAGACTTAATGTTCCCTCAGTTCCACTAATTTGAGACATTTCTTCATGACTACAGGCCCCTGACTTCCAGGTTCTTAGACCACTCACTTTAGAAAACCTGAATTTGCACATTCTTTTGTACCTCTTTGAGATGTAAATCATTTCCCAGACTCTTGTCAGTTTTACATCTCAGAAATATCTTTCTCAAAGTCTTGAGAGCCATTACTTTGAAATGTAATCCTGGAAGACAGGGTTTCTCTCTCCCAGTCTGTGGGAGCATAGGAGACTAACTTTAAGAGAGAAGTTAGGATTAGCAAACACAGATGGCCTAATCACATGACCCACCCTTCCCTCAAGGTCCCCCAGTACTTTTTCACTAGCTCATCCTAGTGCTTAAGACTTCTTTGTCTTTTAAAAAAAAATCTATCGGAATATAGTTGATTTACAATGTTGTGTTTCAGTTGTATAGCAAAGTGACTCAGTTATATATATCTCCTTTTTTTTCCTTTTGATTCTTTTCCCATAGAGACCATTACCTTCCTTTTGTTTCCATGGAATTGCATTCTGTCTCTCTCTCCTTTTGCAACTGTCTTTCATAAAGTCTTCCTTGCCTTTATAATTCTGTTTGGTGCAATTTTTCTATGACACTATTTAGACCTCAAGTTTAACTGTAAAGGAGTCTGAATCAATGTACATAGATTTTTAAAGGGTTTTTAATGAACATTCTAAGGCATAGCAATGCCTTATCTATCTGCAATCACTATGTCTTAGCCTTTTAAGCCATGCCACATTTTTTTGTCTAGTTTTATCATTCATGATAGAAATTGTCTTAAAATGTAGTTAAGAAGCCTTCTATTTTTCTCAGATGAAGGAAACTTTGCTTCTCAAACTGAAATAGTTGTGTGTTTTGTGTATGTGTGTGGGGAATGTTGGTGATTAAACAAAAGTGCACATATAGAAAAGTTAAACACCAAAAACCATAGATGAAAAGTGTTGTCTTACTGTTCTAAAAATTGTTAAGTGTCCCTCTAAGCAGCATTTTAAGATTTTCTTTCTTACTCACCCCACCCCCACTATGAGGTTTCAATACCATGTGTCTGCTTATGTACTCTGACTCTTTGGAGTGCTATAAACTATTGTAATAACTAAGACTTGTTTGCCCCTCAGTAACCAAATTTTACATCCATGGGATGATATTACACATTGAAAATGCATGGATTAAAGCACAGAGTAAAAAATCACCTGATATTCTACATCACTATTTATATTTAGACATAAATCTTTTCAGATATCTTGCTAACAATGTTTTATATTTTTCTCTCATCTGTTCTTATGCTTTAATATATCCATATGGATATAAATAGACATCATCCTTTTCAAGTGAAAGTGATAGTCACTCAATTGTGTCTGACTCTTTGCAACCCCATGGACTGTAGCCTTCCAGGCTCCTCTGTCCATGAGATTTTCCAAGCAAGAATAGTGGAGTAGGTAGCCATTTCCTTCTCCAGGGAATTGTCCCAACCTGTGATTGAACCTGGGTCTCCTACATTGCAGGCAGATTCTTAAATCAATTTTCTGTGTCATGCATTCTTTCTTCTCCTGTTTTGTATTTCTTATAATGCTATGGTAAATATCATATTGTGCATTTGATATATTTTTAGACATAATTTCTGGACAAAAAGCTATGTCAATTTAATTTAATAAAACCTTCAAATTATATTTCTTTTTTAATTTAAATTTATTTATTTTAATTGAGGGCTAATTACTTTACAATATTGTATTGGTTTTGCTTTACCAATTTAAATTTCTTCATATTCTGCATGAGGAATCCTATTTACAATACTCAGTATTATCTATTTTTTAAATCTTTGCTCAACTTATAGGCACAGAGTGAACCCTCAGTATTGTTTTAATTTTTTATTATTTAATAAGCATTTGGGTTGTGTTTTTAAAATAATATCAACTATTTGCATTTTCTACAAAGATTTCCTTGATCTTGAACTTTCAGCCATTTTCCTACTTTTTTCTTTTTTTGTTCCTCCTTGAACACATTCTTTAAAATATAATCATCATGTACAATAATTCACTGTATAGTACAGTCCTTGTGGGAACTTTATATGACTCCATGCCCTTTCATATCACAAATTATTTTGCTTCCTTCTAAATTTATTCTATGTATAAATGAAGTTTCTGATAACTATCGATGTACTGGTACGTGTGAGCTTACTATTCACATATGATTCTTAAAATTCATAATAATTTTATGCAGACGTATTTGGAAAAACATTAAAGACAACTGCAGATCCATCATTATCTCAGGAAGACAATTCTTTTTTATAGTTAAGAACTCTTTCATTCTAATATAAATTTTCATACTGAAATTTTTAAACTTCTCAATTCCCTTCACTCCTCAACCACTTTTTCTCTGTACAATTTGAACTGACATATTTGGTCTCTTTTTATCTTCATCTCTTTTTTAAAAGCGTCATTAGACTAAGAAAAACACAGATTTTTTTTTTCTGTAAACAAGTACCACCTTAAAAAGAGATTTTATGGAAATATAAATATCAAGAAGATAACAAGGAGACTCTGAACATATCAGATTGATGTGTACATTGCTCTGGCTCCAGTTAGGCTTACTCCAATTATTTTTAGGTGCTGGTCATTTGAAGCAATACCTGTTTTCATAGTTGGCACGTTGTTTTATGTTGTCTATTGCTTATTTCTCCACACTATTTTAAAATAATATTATTTATTCATTTACTTTTGGCTGTGCTGGGTCTTCGTTGCTGCGGGCTTCTCTCTAGTTGTGGCGAGTGGGAGCTACTCTGGTTGAGATGCACAGGCTTCTCACTGCAGTGGCTTCCCTTATGTCTGGAGCACAGTCTCTAGAGCTCACAAGCATCAGTAGTTGCAGCACATGTGCTGAATAGCTGCAGTTTCCAGGCTGTAGAGCAGAGGCTCAAGTTGTGGCTCATGGGCTTAGTTGCTCCTCAACATGTGGGATCTTCCTGGATCAGGGATCAAACCCGTGTTTCCTGAATTGGCAGGAGAATTCTTTACCACTGAGCCACCAGGGAACCCCCTCTCCACTTTATTCCTAAGAATTGTTATTGATACCGTTTAATGCTTTGCTCATGTAAATTCCAATGTTTCCTCAGTATTTTTGTTTACAATAATCCATATCTTAAAATAAAATTGATGGCTAATAATTATGCTTTGGTTTTGATGACTTTTTAAGATAACCAGCTATGTAATTTTGGAGTACTTTGTTAAGTGCTAAAGAAATGGAATACTGTTACATTCTACAACACAGGAGAACCTTAAAAAAAATTATACTAAGTAAAATAAGCAAGTCACAAAAGAAAACCTATTATATGGGTATGAGTCTATTTGTATGAAATATCCAGGACAGGCAAGTTCATAGAGACAGAAAGTAGGTTCCATGAAATAAGAAGGGGGGATTGGGAAGTACTCATTAACTAGTATTTAAATATGTATGTTAGGTCCATAAATGCATTTTTACTTAGAATCACATAACATAAAATTCACTATATTGACTATTTTAAAATGGATGACTTTGTAGATTTTATTATCTTCACAGTGTTGTGCAGTCATCACCACTGTCTAATTTTAGAACACTTTCATTAAGCCCATGCTTCTTAATTCCTTCCTCCCTACATTTCCTGGCAGCTAGTAATCTGTTCTGTATCTATGGATTTGAGTGTTCTGGACATTTTATTCAAGTAGAATCATACAGTAGGTGGTCTTTTGTGACTGGCTTCTTTTCATTTAACATAATGATTTTAAGGTTCATTCATGTTGCAGCGTGTGAGAGTGCTCCATTTCTTTTTATGGCTAAATTATATTCCATTGCAAGAACTCCATTTTGTTATGGTGCATAATTATTTTTATATATTGCTGAATTATGTTAACTCATAATTTGTTAAAGATTTTTGTGTATCTGTTCATAAAGAATAGTTGGTATCCGATGACCCTACATGCAGGGCGGCAAAGGAGACACAGATATAAAGAACAGACTTTTGGACTAAGTGGGAGAAGATGAGGGTGGGATGATTTGAGAGAATAGCACTGAAACATGTACATTACCATATGTAAAACAGATGCGAGTTCCATGCATGAAGCAGGGCACCCAAAGCCAGTGCTCTGGGACAAGCCAGAGGGATGGAATGGGGAGGGAAGTGGCAGGGAGGTTCAGGATGGGGGGGGACACATGTACATCTGTGGCTGGTTCATGTTGATGTATGGCAAAAACCATCACAGAATTATAAAGTAATTATCCTCCAATTTAAATTAGTTAATTAATTTTAAAAAAGGATAGTTGGTATCATCCCACATGAAAGGAATGGAAAGCATTCTGCCTTCTATTTTTTGGAAGATATTGTGTTGAACTGGTACTAATGCTTCTTTAAATATTTGGTAGAATTCTCTAGTGAAATCATCTGGACATGGAGATTTCTTTTTTTAAGAGAGTTTTAATTATGAATTCCATTTCCTTAATAGTTATAAGGCTATTCAACTGATCGATTTCATATTAAGTTTTTGTATCGGTTTGTGTTTTTTGAGAAATTGGTCTGTTTCATCTAAGTTGCCAAATTAATATGTATAGAATTGTTCATAGTGTTCCTTTATTATCCTTTTGTTGTTCACAATGTCTTGGTGATAATGATTGTTTCATTTTTTATATAATAACTTATGTTGTCTCTGTTTTTTTCTTTATCAGTCTGCTAGAAATTTGACGATCTGATGGAGCTTTTCACAGAACAAGTTCATTGTTTCATTGACTTTTTTCTTACTTTTCTCTTTCTATTTTATTTTATTTATTGCCTTTGTCTTTTATTGTGTCCTTCATTCAGCTTGCCTTTAGTTCATTTTGATCCTCTTTTTTTGTACTCTTGAGGTGAAATCTTAAATTATTGGTTTGAGATTTAACCTCTTTTCTAACTCATGCATTTAGTACTATCAAATTTAATCTTAGCACTAGTTGGGCCTCATTCCATGAATTTTGGCATGTTGTGGTTACTTTCTTTCTTTTTTCTAGGTCCAAATAGTTTTTATATTCTTGAGACTTCTTTGACCCATGGATTGTTTAGTAGTATGTTGTATATTTTCCACATGTTTAGATATTTTCTTATCTTTCTGTTATTAGTTTCTAATTTGATTCCACTGTGGTCAGAGAACATACTTTGTATGATTTCACCTATATAAAATTTAAGTTTATGGTAATAATCTAAGATATGGTAAGTCTTGTTATGTGTTCCATAGGAACTTTAAAAATGGCTTTTCTAACCCATTTGGGTAGGTTATCTTATAAATTATTATTATATACTATTAACTGATGGTTTTCTGTCAAGTCAGAAGATTTGAATCTCTTGTTCCTGAAGAATCTAACCCCGTATATAACTGATGGTTAGTAGGAGTTTGTTGAGTTGCATAATCTTTTTGTATCATTTTCCTCCTTTCTGCTACCTCATCAACCTTTCCTGTCATCCGCTAAAATTTCCAGGGGAAAAGCAAGCAGCTAACAATGTGACCCCACCATGAGATTTGACTAGGCAGGGTACAGTGATAATGCTGCATAACAGACCACCCAAAAGCTCAGAGTTTGCAGTGCTAACGATTTATTTCATGATCAAGGGTGTACACTTTGGCCGTATTTTGACTGATCTTGTCTGTTCCTGCCTGAGCACTACTGAACTATGCAGGACTTCAGGTTTGGGGTTAGATTCAAGTCTCTTCCACATGGGTTTAATTTTTTAATCTATGCTGCAGGAGCAATAGCTATCTGGAACATGTTCTCTTCATGGCAAAGGGGGGAAGCTCCCAGGGAACTGGCAGAAACATGGAATATTTCTTTAAAGCTCAGCTTGTAATATTTACAGTGTG
Organism: Oryx dammah; assembly: GCF_014754425.2. Taxonomy (NCBI): domain Eukaryota; kingdom Metazoa; phylum Chordata; class Mammalia; order Artiodactyla; family Bovidae; genus Oryx; species Oryx dammah. Next base: position 105,292,758 of record NW_024070207.1, on the reverse strand, counting down.
ACTTCCACTGTCCATTGTTCCATTGGTCAAAAGAAGTCATAAAAATATCAAATGCTAATGTGTTGGAAATACATACTCTACCTCTTTCAGTGGCAGACACCTCAAAATCACATGGGTTTTGAGGCATAGAGGTAATTTTATTACAGTGGGGATTTGAAGAATTGAAAGTAATGATCCAGTTCACCTTTGACTTACTTTCTGAATCTCTTCTACTTTTTACTCTACACAAGGGTCAGGAAAATGAAAATTAACCCTCCACATGATAAAGATCCTTATTTGACTTAAAAGCTGTAAGGGATATTTTCCTTGACATACAATTAAGTTCTCTACATTACAGTTTGGAGAATTTGAAGAAATAACTAATGAGAAAGTGCTTTAGAATATACTTCATACTGCAGCAGCAACAGTGTATTTTTAAACCCAGCCTATTTCCTCTGACTCTTTTGGTTTTCCACTGTATGTAAGCATTTGATTGGGAGGATTGGGGTGGGGGGAATCCTTTGTAGCCTTCCACAGCTAAGCTAAATATAAAGACTTAAAATAGGATTCAGTTGTATCAATTTGACATGTGTATGTGAGTGTGTGTGCATGTGATTGTGTGTGTATGTGATTGTGTGTGTGTCTGTGTGTGTATGTAAGTGTGTGTGTGTGTGTGTGTGTGAGTGTGTGTGTTTGTGAGTGTATGGAAACGTTTGCACTTGCCATTTATTTTTGTCAAACGTTTTCTAGGAATCAGAAGTTTATAGACTGTTTGATACCTCTCAGATAGTTGTCACCCAATCCTATAGGATGATAATTGTCCAGGGTTTTTCAGGTCACTATTTGAATTTCATTTGAAGAGTCTCAATAGTCATTAAAAATACAACAACAACAAAACCCTGGGGAAAGAATTCTTATTTTAAATCCAGAACAGGCATGTACTACTGGGTATTTCATGTACTCACAGGACAACAGAGAACTTTCCTTACCTGCAGAGAATAAAGGAAATGGTTCCTCAGAGTCAATTCAGAATAGTAATTGGTTACAGTTGAGATAGTGGTTTTAATGACATGGACACTTGTTCCCCCAAAATTGATTTGGGACCACCAAGACATTAACACAGACTATTAAGCACAGAAAGAACCAGTGGTGACTTTCAATCACTTCTGGTCAGATTGATTTGAACTAAAACCACTAACCCGGAAGACAGGCACCACCTCATTATCAGTTCTCTTAGGTCAATGTCAAGCAAAATAAAAATAAAGAGCCATATATGAAAAGTATTTGTGTTTATAGGCATCATATGAATGACATTTGTAACACAATCATTAGAACAAAATAAAAGTAGCTGAATTGAAATTCAATTAGAACCTTTCTAATATTTGTCAAATAGAAAGGAGCAAACTTCACTAAAAAATGGAGACAATGTAGAACATGGTTATTGCTATTTAAATTTTGTCAGTTGGAGGGCAAGGAATATAGTAGAAGTATTGGCAGTAAATACACTTTTAAGTTATTAGTTTTTTCTTCTAGTTTTCCCTTCCATAATGACTTCCAATTTCCTGTAATATTGCAATAAACAATATGTAAGGAGGTCAGCACTGGATATGTGTCTGCAGTTGCTACGGTTGATATATTCTTCTCCAGGGATGTCTCTGTCATGACTCTTCTCTTTTCCCATCTTCTATCACTGTTGATTTGTCTCCTTCCTTTTTTTCTTCCCTTACCTGCTTTTATAGCTTTAACAGGGATGCTGCATACACTGTACCAGCCTCTCCTCCAAGGATCCCATTCCATATATCCAGCTACCTCCTGGAGGTGTTCACTAGGACACTAACACATCCATGTTACCTCAACATCTCCTCTCCCTCTTTTCCCATCCTTTGTCTGCTCTCCTCTTCCTTCAAGTTAAACAAGAAAAATTAACTCATTATTTCTTAATTAACTAGTTAGCTAATTCTGCAACCTATGTCAATATCTCCATTATCTTAGATTCTTGCCTCTTCTTTAACTCCACATCTCCTTTGTTACTGGAAGACAAATTGACGTGTATTTCCAGTTGTGCCTCTGGTTCTCAGTGTTAATGCTTTATTTGTTAATTATGTTAGTAGTCTTAATTCACATCTGCTTCATAGTTTCACTGATCTCACTTGCTTCAAATTCTTACTGACCAATGTCTAGGTCAAAAATGGGAAGCGCATGACACATGCTCCTTGGCAGACATTTGATTTGACCCTGACATTCTCTCCTGTTATTCCCAGACATAGCTTCAAAATGCATGTATCAGAAAGTCAAAATCAGAACAGTATCACTGGCACAGTGTGAAATCGCTCTGCAATCTTGGCCTAAATTATTATATTACAATGTAAAACACTCTTCTGCAGATATTTCTACTCTATGTTGTACAAACTTGCTTCAGATAAATCTGCCTAAAGCATACTTTTTTTGTTGTGTCATTTTACCATTCCACATGAATGTAATCATTGACTATGTACACTGGTGTGTGGAAATGTTTGAGAAGGCCTGATTAAGGAGTTGACGTGATTACTACTTCATGATTTTGTGTCGCTGAACTCATTGGTGCTAGTTTGGAAGGGTCTCCCGTGATCTACTGGGAGGAATAGCTCTTCACTGTACAGCAGAATACACCTTCTCCTATTTGGGGTAGAAATTTTCTCAACTCTGGTTCCGCAGACAAATGATCCCACCTGCTCAATTGTATCAGCAAAATTCTCACATCTTCCAGTTAGCTGATGGCACTGATCATTTTAGTATGAAAAAGGAGACATTCTTTCCCTTATCCAATTTTTTATATGAGTTGGATTTCACTGAAAAAAATAAGATAAAAATGTGCATAGTCTAGTATTTTATATAGTTTCAACACCTTTATTTTGAAATAATTGTAACTTAGAAAAATTTTCTGGAAACAGCACTTAAAGTTCCTGTGTATCCTTTGTCCACCTTCCCCCAATTTAACAACTTGTATAATCATAGTACAATGATTGATATTATGAAATTAACATTGATCAATACTATTAACTAATCTACAGATTTGTTTTGCAAAGTATTATGTTCAAATATCAGTATGTTAGCTATATTTATCTAAATTTGTTTCACTTAAATACTGCACTTAGACATAGTGATTCATCTTAATATTGATAAGTAAAATAATAAAAGGTCTAAAATAATGTTTTCACTTGGTACCCATTTTCAAAATTTTTTCTTACATGTTAAGTGAAAGTCGCTCAGTCGTGTCCGACTCTTTGTGACCCCACAGACTATACAGTCCATGGAATTCTCCAGGCCAGAATACTGGAGTGGGTAGGCTTTCCCTTCTCCAGGGGATCTTCCCAACCTAGGGATCAAACCAAGGTCTCCCGCATTGCAGGTAAATTCTTTACCAGCTGAACCACCAGAGAAGCCCAAGAATACTGGAGTGGGTAGCCGATCCCTTTTCTAGCAGATCTTCCTGACCCAGGAATCGGACTGGAGTCTCCTACATTGCATGCAGATTCTTTACTAACTGAACTATCTTACATGTTAGCTTTTAGTTGTATTATTAGTATTTATCTTAGTTAACTATTTGGATTGCAGATGGCAAACTTCATGTTTGATATGGGCATGGGTCTTTGTTCTTTACAGCCTAAACACTAAGAATCTTTAGCAGAATCTTATAGAGGTCTGTACACAGGAACTAGAGTCGCAGTCAAAGTGGAACTGGGGACTAGAAATTAATTAGGAACCAAAGTGTGCACACGTTCCCTCTCTTGCTCCCTCTCCCTCTCCTCTCACTCATGGTCACAAGTCGTCCTATTCAGTCCTCAGCAGGATTTTTCAATCTGTTAGTATGTCAGTTGTGTGCTCTCTTGTTCAGACCTTTTTCTATTCTAACAAATGGCCCCATAATGGCCACTCTAGTCAAAGTGAATCATTTTTCAGCTCTGTTATTCACCATAGACTGGAAACTCCCTTTGGTGACTCTTTGTTCAAATCCAAAAGAGGACTTTGTTGAATCCAGTTTGTTCCAGAAGCGGCAAGAGAGCCCATGCCCTGATACGAAAACAATATTCATGTCTGTTCTTGTGTCAGTTTTGCTGATGTCTCATTGACCAAAACAGATTACATGACCAAACCCAGATTCAAAGAATGGAGTAGATTTTACCTCATGTTAGAAGTTACGACAGCACATTGAAAAGAGATATCATGCAGAGATAGAAGAATTTATAACCTGTTTATCATACTAACATAAGAAATAGAGGTGTTTTCCATAGAATAGAAGTATTAAGGGCTTTCCTGGTGGCTTCAGATAGTAAAGAATTTGCCTGCAATTCAGGAGACCCGGGCTCAATCCCTGGGTCGGTAAGATCCCCCTGCAGAAGAGAATGCTACCCACGCTAGTATTCTTGCCTGGAGAATTCCATGAACAGAGGAGCCTAATGGGATCCAGTCCGTGGGGTCACAAAGAACTGGGCACAATTGAGGAACTAACACTTAACAAATAATTACAGAAGGGGATGTGAGCAAATGTTTCCCCAGTCGGGTTTGTGAATGGGCAGCTCCAGAATATACTTCATACAGTGACGTCAGCAGGGTGCTGTACTTCATTTATATTGATGTGGTTCATTTTGCTCATAGTTATAACATTCTCAATAAGAGAGTCATGAAATAGTTTGAGGAAAGTATATTAGTGAAAAGTGCATATTGTGTGTACAGCCAATCCTTTGATTGTTATCTAAGATCAAATAGCAATGACTGGAAACCATGTCCTCTGATGGCTATTCTGTAGCATAGATAAGTTTAAGATGTGGTGCCATTCCTGGTGTGAAAGAACCCACATTGGGAGGAAAAAACAAAAGATGAAACCATTATCACAGTGAACACTAATTGGGAACAGTACTGAAAAAAAAGAGAAGTTATTAAAACTTTCCTTTATAGTGACCCTTAAGTGTTGAAGATAAATTACACTTATTGGTTTTGCTAGACTGTTGTACTGGTACTGCCTGTATTGTGTTTTTTCTGTGGGTAATAGAAGCAATAAATTCCCAACAGTTAATGTATTGCTGTGTAAATATAGACAGTTCAGTTGTACCTAGTCCTGTGAACCTTTCTTTTCTGGAATACTCCTCAGATATAAATATTAGAATTGGACATATTCATGAAACAGAGTTAACTATAAGATCAACACGATGCCATACTTCTTTCTGTACACTAATAGACAAACATTGGTTCTGAAAGGCTTAATAGACTTTGAAAGAGTGACACTCCATTCTCCACTTTGCTTTAGAGTCACTCTTGTGGAGAGAAGGGAACCCATGAGTGAGCAGAAAATCAATTGCTGACTTTCTGGAACAGGTTTTACCTACCAGTAGGACACCATTATCTGTTTTGGAACCCTGCTGGCTTAGCCATTAGCTCCCTTTTCACCAAAAGGGTCAGGCCTTTGCTGCTTGTGAGTTAGAGGTTTTATAAATTATACAGAAATGCCCTTGTTTTTAAAAATGGAATTGCATCTAGAAATGTGTTGGTATTCCTTAGAGGTAGCTATTATCCAAGAAAATCTACAGTGAAGTAGACTATTATTGACCTCTACCTGGCCTGTTACCTGGCTATATTTAGAGTTTCGTCTGTAGAATTATTGCAGTAGTGTCAAGTGTTAAAAATAGCTCTTTAAGTTCATTTGAATCAGATGCTTTAGTTCTTTAGTTATTCTCTGTCCTAGTTCAGACACATGGGCCCTGAAAACACGTGGCCTAAAGGTTTAGATTTCTGAGTTTAAAAGGAACAATGACCCTTTGATTTAAAAAGGGAAAATGATTCTTTACCATGATATGATTCTTTTAATGAAGTTGCTGTTTTTCAAATATCATTTATTAATTCCAAAATCAATTTGAAAACCGATTAAATATCTTTTAATAGTTTCAGTATACTAATAGAAAATTGTTTCAACTGAGAGAAAATTGAGCTAGAAATAAATATCCCTTGAGTGGATATTGCCTTGAGTTTGAAATAATAGTCGAAAGCACCATAGTTATCCAAAATTTATTACACAGTACCAAATGATTCTCAAGATCTTTTGCCTTGAATATCTTTTTAATTTTAAAACTCTCTTTGAAATTTGTGACTCCTCAAAGCAAAGGCATATTGTGAAAAACAAAACAAGCAATGTGGTTACATATTTGAAGAATTGTGAAACATTAAAATTCTCCCTGTTGAGTGTGAACTTCATTTGATCACATCTGTGATTTTAAAAAATAAGCAAACACAAAAACAGCCTTGGATGGGCATTTTTAAATTAATTTATTTTTAATGAGTTGTGTTATGTATTCTGATTCCTAAATTGAGGAATATGAGATAATGCTTAGATTATTCTTCTTAAAAGCTAATAAAGACATTTTAGGGGGAAAAAAATTAACGTATGCTGTATTAATTAATCACCTAAAATGAGAGCCAGTTATAGTTCTTATATTTCCTAAATCATGATTAACCCATATTATAGCCAATGTAGCCTGATAACTGAGGGACAATACATACCTTCATTTCAGGTAGCTGTTTTCTTTCTGTAAGGCAATACTTGGAAGGAATGCTTCTTTGGAGTTAATGTACCTGACAGTCCCCAGCAGTAAACATATTAATCATCATTTAGCAACATTCAGGTAGTCATACACATAGTACACCTGGGGAGAAACCAGTTATATTTTCAGAATATGGCCATCTTCACAAGAGAGAATGCCAAGTTTCATCTGGAATGGTCTCAGAACATTAAAACCAGTGTTAGGCTGGAGCCAACTTGTTGCCTCACAAGGAACTGACTGACAAATTGTCCAAATCACCCCTTACATTGTGAAACTGTTGCTATACATGCACCAGCACACCACTGAATTTTCTAGGGTTTTTCCCAATGTTATTGAAAAATAATTGGTATATAAGCTTAAGCCTTATAGCATGGTTGTTTGAATCACGTATGTTGTGAAATGATTGCCACAGTAGTTTCAGCTACCATCCAACTTCTTACACAGATAGAATAACAAGAAAAGAGAAAAGAAACAAAAAAAAATCCTCATGGTGATGAGAAATCTTAGAATTTACTTTCGTAACTTTTTAATATGTTGTTCAGTGGTTGGTGTTAGCTATAGTCCTAAAATAAGTAGATTCTATATATGATTTGGAATGAATATTCATCTTTTATTTTTCTTACTGTGGACTTTCAGTTTAAGTTAGCAGAATCAGCGAAGCACTTAAAATAGTCTTTAAACTTGAAGACCGTGATGCATCTGTACTTGTCATATTTGTTACTACATCAGACTGCCTGGCCTCGTCCTCATTTATGTTCATGAGGTTTGATTGCCTAATGCATGTGAAAACCCTCTCAATTCCCCAAATAGATGCTTCATCTTGACTATAAAACAGAATTTCCACCTGATTAGTTTTCATTGTGAAGCTGCCTTTCACAGTTTTATATTGAGGCAATTATGTGAAACACATATTTAAAAAGGAATGTTTCATTAATTGCCTTCTGAAAGGAATCATAATAATTTACTTCCTCAAAAACAAGGACATGATTCTTAGTGTTTATCCATGAAGTTTATAATTTTATATATATATTTTTATAACTATCCTAGAAGCACTTTTCACAATAAGATGTTTTTGTAATTACCCATCTAAAGTAATTTGGCATTTGAAGCATTGATATTAAAGGCTGGACAATGACCATAGGTTACAGAGCTTTGCTTTAGCATTACTTGTTTTACTGCAGAATTCAATGAAAGGCAGGTATCTTGTCTCATGTACTTTACTACAGCAGTTATGAACAAGAGCTCTTATAATATTTTGTCACTTAAAATGTCCATACTTAGAATAGTTTAACTCAGAAAAACTCTTCCTTTAAGCTCCAATAACACAATTCTGCAATTCTGTTATAGGAGGTATCATCTGGCAATAAAACTGTTGACTTTCTCATCTCTTACCTACTCAGTGATAGAAAACATATATATATCATTATATTCTGGAGTCCCTCAATATCCATTGCAGAATAAATGAATGATGACTAAGAGCAAATGTTGGTGATACAAATAATAAGTCCATTCATTAATGAAAGACCTTGATAGGACTTCCATGAACACTGAGTTTATATATATATATAAAGTAAAGCAGAGTGGTCTGGGCAGAAAAGACTTTATGAGCAAGGTTGCTGAGGTGTAACTAATGCATTTGAAGTTCAATAGTAGGCCAGGTTGGTTGAAGCCAAGGTTCACAGAAGTTAATTCTGGAGGTTGAGTGGAGAGTTGGAGTAAAACCAGGTCATGAGAAATGTTGAGAGTTTATCCTGTTCGTTATGGGGAACCACTGAGATTTTGCTTAAACACTTAATTTTAGAAAGATTTCTCTGAAATAAATTGTGACAGGGGTGAAATTGAAGTCGGAGAAAAGTGAAAGTCTGAACTATTAAACTGTTAGTGCCATGAAATTCAATGTTATTTAAATGTGTTCCCATCCTCCCTGTAAAAATCTATAAATAATCTTAAGGCAAAATTATTCTCAAATATTAAATTGTTTTAGACCTTTTTCTAGGAAAATAATACTTCTAAATTCTATGTCCATAATATGGAGACTGAATGTAGCAAAGAGTCTCAATTTTATCACCAGCCAGTACAAATCTATTGATTGGACTAGTCAGAAATATGAGGAATTACAGTCAAAATAATTTTAAATATATGTTAATATTTACTGAGACTCATTGACAAACAAAATACAAAAGCAAGAGTCACGGAAGTGAATGCAAAAAAAGAAGAAAGCTATGCAGTGGGTAGTTGAGAAATTAAAAACAATTATATTATTATTAGATATTTCACTTCTCAGAGGGAATTAGTAATAGTTAACATTTGCCAAGCAGTACTATATACTAGGTATAGAATTTGTCATTTGCAGTTGTTTCAGCTCAAGCTGTTATAACTAATGTAGTATGTATACACCACTTCTTCTTTATCCATTTATCCATTGATGGACACAGAGTGTTTCTTTATCTTAGCTCTTATGAATAATACTGCAAAAAATATGAGAATGCAGATATCTTTTTGATTACTTGATACCTCCAACTTCTCACCAACACTTGCTGTCTATCTTCTTGATAATAGTCATTTTAAAATTTTTATTTTATTTTTTTAATTAGAGGATAATTACTTTATAAAATTGTGATTGGTTTTGTCATACATCAACATAGCATTGAGACAAATATATTACCATGTGTAAAATAAAGAATCAGTGAGAAGTTGCTGTATGGTGCAGGGTACCCAAGGCTAGTGCTCTGTGACAACCTAGAGGGATGGGATGGGGGGAGAGGTTCAAGAGGGAGGGACACATATTGATGGTAGCCATTCTAATAGGAGATATATATGTGTGTGTGTGTGTATCTCATACACATACACAATGGACTATTTATTCAGCCACAAGAAAAAGGAAATCTTGCAATTTGTGACAACATGGATAGACCTTGAGGGCATTATGCTTGTGAGGTAAGCCAGAGAAGGAAAAATATTGTAAAATACCACTTATATATGGAAATTAAACCTAATTTGCAGAAATAGAGAGTAGAATGTTCATTACTAGGGACTAGGGGAATTAGGGTGATGTTCAAGGATACAAACTTGCAACTACAAGATGAATAATTTCTGGAGATCTAATATAGATATAATATAGATCTAATACAGTGATTCTAGTCAACAATACTGTATTATATACCTGAAATTTGCTAAGAGACTAGGTCTTAAATGTTCTAACTGCAAAAAAGAAGTAATAATGAAGTGATGTGTTAGCGATGTTAGCTAAAGCTATGGTGGTAATCATTGCAATATGTAAATATATCAACATATTGTGAACTTTAAACTTACACAGTACAATATGTAAATTTTAGCTAAGAAAAACTACAAATAAAAAATTACATAGGAAGGAAGGGTGCTTTAAACAACAGACATTTATTTCTCATCATTCTAGAGCCTGGGAAGTTCGCCATCAAGGTGCTGGCAGATTTGGTTCCTAGTGTGAAGCACCCACACTTCCTGACATGGTGCATCCTCACATGTCAGAGAGGGAGAACTCTGGTGTTTCTTCCTCTTTTAATAAGGACCCTAATCTCATCGTGAGCGCCCTGTCTTCATGACTTCACCTAAACCTAATAATTTCCCAAAGGCTCCACCTCCAAATACCATCACATGATGGGTGAAGACTTCATCAGATGAATTTTGGGGAGTGGGAGACACAAACATTCAGTCCATAACAGCAGGTATTATCTTATTTAGCATTTACAACATTTCAGTTCCTCCCATTTTGTAGATAAGCACACTAAGACAGATTGGTAAATGACTTGCCCATGATTAATGGCTATGTGGTTGGAGGGATGGGGTTGTGAGATGGCCAGGATTTAAACTCAGAAGTTTTCCTAAGATTGATGCTCTTAACCATCCTCTGGGTCAAAGTAGAGTATTGGCAGTTTAATGATAATGGGGTAGCAGTAATGTGTAAGTGTGAGTGTGTTTGTGTGTGTAAGAGAATGGGTTAAGAGAGAGGGAAAGAACGTGCAGACTAAGATATAGTAATTTATCATTTTCACTATGAGATATGGGTGTGTTGTTCTAGAAGTTTAAAAAAAATTGTAATTTTAACTTGATTCTTTTAAACATGCCCACCAGGTGGTCATTTTGTAAACTCTCCCAGCTCTTCTAACTGTATCTGGACAGTGAAAACACATCTTGCTAAATCTAAATTGGGCTCTGTGGGTGAAGTGCTAGTAGTAATGTGTCCCTTTCATCCCAGAATCTCTCCTTAATAGTGAAGAAACATTTTGCAGTGTTGACTAATAAACAAAGCTTGTTTTAAACAAGACTAATTTATATGTACAACACACATGCACACATACAGAATATAAGGAGGAATAAAGTAATCTTATCTCATAAGACACTGTAGTTATATGCCAGTGTTCTTCCTATTGAAAATAAGAGCATATTTAATTGACTCAAAGGAAAAAAAAAAGGAATGAAATAACAAGGAAATGAAAGGAGAAGAGAGCCAGTAGAAGAAAGCTATATTAAGGGAGTTCGTTTGACAGCTGGTATGCTTCTTAGCTTTCCAATTTCTACTTCCTTGACAATATCAGCAATTTTATTATCATAACCTTAATGACTTGGGAAATGCAAACTGGTTAGAAAGTGTCAAGGTAGGAAGGAGATTTTCCAAATTTAAGGCTTCTAATGAGGGCTTCACTTGACAAATCTAAGTCCTTTTAGCATAATGGGAAGATATGTTATCAATTAGGAACATTTAGCTAATGTTGGAGTAAAAAATTTCAATACTTTACCATCTAGTAAGTGCTGAAATGGCTGCAGTGTGTTTAAAGGATATGATGGGTTTTAAAGACACCAGGACAGGAGACACACACATATGCACATGCATGTGTTTTCAAGTATCTATTATAATAGAGGGGTAGGCAAACTTTCGGAGAAGGCAACGGCACCCCACTCCAGTACCCTTGCCTGGAAAATCCCATGGACGGAGGAGCCTGGTAGGCTGCAGTCCATGAGGTCGCTAGAGTTGGGCACGACTGAGCAACTTCACTTTCACTTTTCACTTTCATGCTTTGGAGAAGGAAATGGCAACCCACTCCAGTGTTCTTGCCTGGAGAATCTCAGGGACGGGGGAGCCTGGTGGGCTGCCATCGATGGGGTCGCACAGAGTCAGACACGACTGAAGCAACTTAGCAGCAGCAGCAGCAGGCAAACTTTTTCTGCAAAAGGGTAGAGAGTAAATATTTTAAGCTTTGCAAGCCAAGTGGTCTCTGTCACAACTACTCATCTCTGCTGTTGAGACATGAAACCAGCCATGGACAATATGAAATCAAATGAGCATGGCTGTGTTCCAGTAAAGCTTAATTTGTAAAAATAAGGAAGGAGCTAGATTTTTCCCACAAGCCAGTTTGTTGACCCCTGATCTAAATTTTTTAATATATGATATTTTATTAATTTTTGAAATGTATATGAAATTATAATGGATGTATATGTAACTTTAAGCCTCAAATAGGTAAATATATATCAAATCATTCAAATTTTTAAAGAAATATTGAACATTTCTATATTTTATACTTTTGGCAGAAGTTATTTTATATTAATGTTTAATTCAAGGGAAAATCATTAAAATGAAGTGGCATCTTCATATTTAAAACCGCCTTAAATATATTCATGCTTGTCAGTGCCTTAAATAGAATCTGTGAACAATTCTCATAAAAGAGTTCCTAAATTATGTCAAATCAACTTGGAAAATAATCTCTGAGTGTTTATTTACCACTTTTTACATAAGATTAAGGTTCCAATATTTGTGAATAATAGCAAATTACATGCTGATCACTTGGTATTTTTCTTAAAAGAATCATAATGTCATTTGGTACACATGTATACCTGTGGTCGATTCATGTTGATATATGGTAAAAAAAAAATCCCAATATTGTAAAGCACTTATCCTCCAATCAAAATAATTAATTGAAAAAAAGAAGAAACTCTAAAAAAAATAAATAATCGGTAAGAAACAGTCAAGTTCAAAGGAGGTAAATGCAAAAAGATGGGGAAAATTTGTTTAGATATAAGATGGAAAACAGAGGAGCCTGGCAGGCCACAGTCTATGGGGGTTGCAAAGAGTCAGACACGACTGAGTGACTAACACTGGACTGGATGCCTGGTAGGAAAAAAGAACTAGTAGACGTTTTTCAAATATTTTAATCATAGTTTTATAGTGATCTGGGATGTAGAATTGAATTGTTTATGAATTAATGTCTAAGCAGTCATTTGTTCTTATTTAGGAATTTGAACTGGTGTCTACCTCTGCTTAAGTCTGTCTGCCTGTCTCTCTTTGTCTAGAGAGACAGAGACAGGCAGAGACATTGCTGTTATGTATTTGTGGAAACAGTGCTCTCCCACATTTATATCAGTACTCATTTTGCTTGTCATTACTCAGAACAAAAGGGTATTTGGTGCCTGAACAGAAAAAGAAAATTAATTTAAAATTAGAGCGGAAAGTAAACTTAATAAATATGATATTTTCCATCAGTTCTGTAATTTATTTTAATAAGGAAAGAATACAAGTTTCAATGCAGTATTGTTCTAAGGCTTATTATGCATATCAGGATATAGATTAATGTTTCTGAAAAGAGAAATACTTGTCATGGAAAAAGTTATGTAGTTAATGAAAGTCAAGATGACAAAATAAGAACTATCAAGTAATTACAAATAACCTAGGCATTTTGAAACCAGAATAACAAACTGATCAAGTGTCTGAAAACTCCATCTCTAAAAGAGTGAAGCTATCATATAAATAAAGTGTCATTACTTTTACTATTTTAAATGTTAAATTGTAGGAAACGTGTAATTTGCTTCACTTAAGAAGTTGTCTCTCTTCTCCAATTACATCTGTCGGTTTCAGATGAATTTTCCAGAGCTGATTCTTACTCAGGTTTAGGCAGTAAAATGTTGGGATAGAAAATGTGCCCCCTCCAGTGTAGTCACTCGTGTGTAGGAAATATACTACAACAAGCCACTGGGAAAACATCCCTCTGGAATGGTGGTTCCCTTGAAGCTAGTGCCAGGGGTATGCATGTATGCTCAGTTGTGTCCGACTCTGTGACCCCATGGACTGTAGCCCTCCAGGCTTCTTTGTCCATGGAATTTCCCAGGCAATAATATTGGAGTGGGTTGCCATTTCCTTCTCCAGGGGATCTTCTGGACCTAAGGACAGAACCTGCATCTTCCTTCATTGGCAGGCAGATTCTTTGCCCCTGAGCCACCTGGGAAGTCCACCAGGGATTGTACCTATCTTTTATTTAATTATCTCAAGGACAATTAGATAGGGCTGGGGAAGATTTTTGTAACTTATCAAGCAATTCCAGAAATTTTAGTTAGCAGTACCAAACATGGATAGTCTAGCTTTCTTAACATTTTGTTTGAAGATTCTTTAGGGTAGGGACAATTTTCTCCAAGGTCTATAAGGGATTTTTGTTTGTTTCATTCTCAGCTGTATCATAAGCTCCTACAACAGTGCCGGGCCCAGGGTAGACGCTGGATAAATATTTTTGGAAGTAACAAGCTTTACATTGCCAGTAAAACCTTAGGATGAACCCATTCTAACAAGTGCCTATTAAATTAAGTGGAAATAACAATTACAAATAAAGAACTACCATGCCACTCCCCACAGTGGATCTGCAAATTTACCCTTATAAAGCTTTGGAATATGTCCCTTTGAGAGTTTACACAGATTCTTTTTTTTCCCTACATAATGAGAAGCTGGATGCAATACAAATGCTGTAAGAATGATTTACCCTGTCTGAATATAGTCTTTATTACTATTACTTTAAAGAGAGGAGATAAAAGATACTTTTAGTTCACATGCCTGTATGTCAAGTAAAATATACTTTTGGTTTACAGATAAGTCATTGATTAGGAAAAAAATCCAAGAAACATAAATAATTGGATTTTTAGGTTATCATGTTTTGTAGTCTAGTTTCAACGTTAGTAGTTACCAAGGCAACAATCCTTATTAATTACGGCAGCCACAGAATTACATAGGGATAAATGTTAGGATTGTTGACTTCAAAATGACCATAAGATCATCCTCAGTAGCAGATCACAATGCAGTAGTTCTCAGCCCTGACTGTAAGGGAGAATCACCTGGAGGAGCTTTTAGAAAATTTTATCCTCAGACCCAGATCCTAGCTTAAGAGTCCACAGTGGTACCTGAATACCTGTATTTTTTTTAAAAAAGCAGCTCAAGTGATTCTTTTGTGCAGTTGTGGCTGAGAAGTTTTAGTGGTCTTCAAATTGTTTCTCTCGAATAACTCTAAAGGAATTTGGAAAAACTGTGTAATCTTTCACATTTTAAATATAAAACATTTCATCATGTATTTAAAGAGCTGCAAAGAACATAAGCTCCTTTGTATCATATATATGCTATAAATACATTCTTGTTGAAAGTTAGAAGCTGGATATCTTACTCATTTGATTTATGGAAAATGTCCTAAAATAAGATAATCTGAGATAGAGAACTTTTCCCAAAGTTTGTTTCTCAGATAAAATACGGGTCTATTCCTTTAAATATTTTTTTAAGAGAAGCTCTTAATGAAATCTTTCAAAGGACCAATGCATTCTCTAATAATTTCTTTGTTTGATGTCCCAGAGGGTTTTTCTCCTTGGAGCAATACCCATTTTGAATTAATTTTTGTAAATGGTGTGTAAGATAGGGGTCAAGTTTCATTCCTTGGCATGAGAATATCCAATTTTCCCAGCACAATTTATTGAAGAGATTATCTTCGCCTACTGCGTATTCTTGGCTCCCTTGTCAAATATTAATCGACCATATCATAGCTCAGTTGGTAAAGAATCTGACTATTGCAATGCAGGAGAACCGGGTATGATTCCTGGGTCGGGAAGATCCCCTGGAGAAGAAAATGGCAATACACTCCGGTACTTTTGCCTGGAGAATCCCATGGACAGAGGAGCCTAGTGGGCTACAGTCCATGGGGTTGCAAGAGTCAGACATGACTTAGCAACTAAACCACAACCGTATATACATAGGTTTATTTCTGTGAACTTTCTGTTTTAAATTCAGAGGAGGATGATTAGGAAAGACAAAAGGCTGATCACAGGCATATCATCAGATCAATTTTAGATATATTCAAAAGGCAAAGATCTGGACATGCATTTCCTTAAATATATCTATGTTTGTTATTTCCTGAAATCTTCACATTGTAGTATGTCTACCCATGTTGGAAAGTAGCAGCATTAGAGATGGAACTGGTAGTATGGTGAACACACTATTGGATAGGCATGAGAATTAGCCTGTCCCTCACTGAATCTCACAGTTGGCCACCAAGTGGATTGGTAGTTGGGAACAGTGAGCATTTTTGAATTAGAACAGTGTGTTTGGCACATGTCAGAAAAAGATAGAAGGTTAAAACTGAACAGTTCAGTTTAGTTCAGTCACTCAGTCGTGTCCAACTCTTTGCAACACCCTGAACCACAGTACGCCAGGCCTCCCTGTCCATCACCAACTCCCGAAGTCTACCCAAACTCATGTCCATTGAGTCGGTGATGCCATCCAACTATCTCATCCTCTGTTGTGCCCTTCTCCTCCTGCCTCAATCTTTCCCAGCATCAGGGTCTTTTCAAATAAGTCAGCTCTTCACATCAGGTGGCCAAAGTATTGGAGTTTCAGCTTCAACACCAGTCCTTCCAATGAACACCCAGGACTGATCTCCTTTAGGATGGACTGGTTGGCTCACTGTAGTCCAAGGGACTCTAAAGAATCTTCTCCAGAACTGAACAGACAGGCATCAAAGTATACATTCATACCAACAGAAGGATAATAAACCAGGAAAGTAACTAGGAAAAAATTCTGAAGTGTAGGAGAAAATAGGAGAATTAAAAGGTGAAATTGTTCAGTAATCAGCAAAACCATGGGCAATGAAAGATTATGATAAACAGGGCTAGAAAATCATTGAAAGATGCCATCACCAAATTGGTAAGAATATGTAAGGCTCCCTTCTCTTTCACTCAACAATCTTTCATGTTTTCCCTTTAAAGCAACAATAACCTGTCATACATAGTAAATGAATACCTGCAGGCAAAAGCAGGAAATGGATAATTCCATCTTTTTGGTGTGAAAGAGGAAGGCAGCAACAGAGAGGGAGATCCTGACATCTAAATTATGGTGAATGCTCAGAAAATTTACTTCTGTCCAATGAAAAGCCATAAAATCCAACTATAGATGGCATCGACCAGAGATACAGACCCACAGCTAAGGACATTTTTCATATATCTCTTTTCTCTGCAATATTTTTAAATAAAATATTTTATAGACTTTCCCTTTTTGATAAATTTTCTTGGTTCCTATTTTCATCCAAACAGAATCCCAACCGTTATCTCTTGAATGACTAAAAGTGTTTCTTAAGCTTTGAGTGCTACTTGAAGCATTGCAGAACATTTTTTTAAAACTCACATTATAATAAAGACTTTGATGACTTTTCTAAAAGGAAAAGACGTAGAGTGATAATTTTTAATTATTTAAAAGTGTGGAGACAGAAGAACTTTTACCTTGAAAGACTTTACTTTTGAACATCAAATAAATATAAAAGTCCCATGGTATTTGGGGGAGCATATTTAAAATTGCCCCTACCCCAGAAATCTGGATAAGGGTTAATATAAATAAAATATAGCACAATATTAATTTACTTAAGTATTGCAAAGTGTTATCACAAATACAAAATGTGAGTTCACACTTGAGGCCCTTATATTTTCATATTGCACAGCATTTGTCTTTTTAATTAAGAAAAAAAAACACATTTCTATTGCATTGCCATGGGGTTCTTCATTTAATTTCCTATTTAAAAGTAACTTCATTTCTCCTTTTAATTTAATTAAAAACGTGAAAATTATGAGAGAAAAAATGTTAAAGAAAATCCTGAGTCATCACTCTTTCCCTCTCTAATTAGTCACATCATTGATGACTGTGTGTCTAGAACAAAACACTGATACCCCTCACTGGGTGATAATGAGCCTTTGCAAAATTTTAGATCAGACATGAAAGGAAATGTATTTAGCCCTTTAAATGCAGTGGAACACTGGAAATTGGAATTTACTTGCTTTGCGAAAATTAATAGAAAACATATGTATACCTATGGCAGATTCATGTTGATAAATGGCAGAAGCCATCTCAATATTGTAAAGTAATTATCTTCCAATTAAAAATAAAATTAAAAAGGAAAACAAACAACCAAGGTATTTCTTTCCTTTGTGACCAGTTTTTTTTTAAATTATGGAAACAAAATTTCATATGTATAGAAGCCCACAGTCACCCTACCCGCAAAGGAAAAAAGAAAATGTTTTCTTATAACCCTGGAGTTAATATATGTTACAACATCTACTCTAAGTAGAATTTGGTTAAAATATTTTGTTGCAGTTTTTTGAAGTGGCACAACATCTTGCTTTTCAGAAGCCTCAGCTTTAGGACATGAAAGAGCTAAATGGTATTTGGTTTCTCATCATTGCCCAAGTCAGGGCAAATTTGCTGGGGCAGGAATGTAGGGAGATGGGGTGCTAGTAGCCATGGCTAATACCTAGAAAATTTATATTGATGCCATTCAGTTGGGTGGCGTGCGGTTGAATATGCTCTAAGACTTTTGGTTAAAGGAAAGTTGTTTACTGGGAAGTGTTCCACCAGAAATTTGCCCAAGTCATAGAACAGAAAAATGGAGAAATGAACCATTCATTTATTTAAAAAAATAAATATGTATTGCGCCACTACCAAATGCTGTCAGCTGCGCTAGGTGTGGAGGATACAGTAGCAACAACAACCAAATACATGCCAGTCATGCCAGCAGAGATTGCAAGGGGGCCTGTCTCTTACAGAAGTCTCCAAGGTTTCTAAAGCTTTAATACCACCCACTTTTTATTGACCTTTTATTGTCTTGTTTTGATTCATTAAGGAGAAAAAAAGAACATTTACATATGTGCATATTTTGATCATTATTTACATAAAGTAAACTATTTTCTAATAACACTAGAAAGTACATTGAAAAAAATGATTTATGGAAGAATCTTGAGCCCAAATCATCCCATTAAAATAAAATTTTATTATGCAATTTATGCCAGTTTTTATATGCCTCTGTTCTGAAAAGTTCAGTCATGCACCATAAATATTTTATTGCAGTAAGTTAAGTAACATATTTGAATAATTAATTCAACACCCTGAAGTATGGATTACTGCCAGATCAATAGAAGAATGTGTGCAAAAGGGATTGTACTACTTGAGTAGTCAGATTACACACACATGCATACATACATACACACTGTGTTTAAATGGATCCTTGGACCATACCAAACAACACTGAATTAAGCAATAGTTGGTGATTGTATGATGGTGATATTATATTACAAAAATCTGTATTTTACATATTTTCTTTAATTAGGACAATTAGTTATAAAACATTGGTATTTCCCTGATCAGCAGCATCTAGATCCTGGGTCAGAAAACTTTTAATATGAAAGGCCACATAGTAAATGTGTTTGACTTTGTGAGCCATGCAGTCTCTATCAAAACCACTCAACTTCAAGCCACTGCAGAATGAAAGGAGATGCAGACAACAAGCAAATGGATGAGCAGAGCTGGGTTCCAATAAGACACCATGAGACTGATTTGGCCTGTGGGCCACAGTTTGTTCACCACTGATCTAGACAACGTAAAAGTTGAAAAGAGGAAAGTGCAGTTTCCATTTCGGGAGACTGAAAAGTGTTTCATTGAAGAGGGAGCATTTGGGACAAGCTTGAAGGCTGGGAGGATTTTGGTGGCTGTGATTGTGATTTCTAGTGGAAAGAATGTGCAGAGTATGAGAAGCAGAACTGTCATGAACACCAAGTGGTCTGTTATGGGAGAAATGTAGACTCTGTATAAGGAATTGCTCTGCTGCTGCTAAGTCACTGCAGTCGTGTCCGGCTCTGTGTGACCCCATAGACAGCAGCCCACCAGGCTCCCCCGTCCCTGGGATTCTCCAGGCAAGAACACTGGAGTGGGTTGCCATTTCCTTCTCCAATGCGTGAGAGTGAAAAGTGAAAGTGAAGTCGCTCAGTCGTGTCCGACTCTTAGTGACCCCACGGACTGCAGCCTACCAGGCTCCTCCGTCCATGGGATTTTCCAGGCAAGAGTACTGGAGTGGGGTGCCATTGCCTTCTCCAAGGAATAACTCTAGAGAAGTTCAAATGTAGATTCGCTCATTTTTGACAGTGTTCAGTGTTACTATGAGGAATTTATACCTAATTTGATATACAGTGGCAAGTTATTAACTATTTTATATTACAAAGGGATCTTTATAGAAAACAAACTTGAAGATAGTCAATCTACGAATGATATAGAGTGCATTAGAGAAGTGGAGGACTGTGCACAAAAGGACACATTAGAAGACTATCGTAATAGCTTCAAAGGGAGATAATGAGGACCCTGCTTATTGGGGCAAGACAGTTTGGAAATAAGGGCTGTTAGAGTGAACTGTAACATTTTAATGATTCACAACTGGAAATTTAAATTAGTCCCAAGCTTTAGTGCCACTATATGCAGCTGTCCTGTTTCTGCTCAGTTCCTGTTTCTAGAAAAGTTCTCAATGAAACATCTGTCTTCTTTGAATCCTGTCCTCTGGCTAAGCCATTTCCTAGAGACAAAAACTTGCCTAGATTCCTGAGGCCCACTGTTTCCAGACCTTGTGATCTTGTAAGTTGCCTCTTTTCAGTGGAAAAGAGAAAAAAAGAGGCAACTTAGTGGAACGATGCCATTATGCTGCTAAGTTGCTTCAGCCGTGTCCGACTCTATGCGACCCCATAGACGGCAGCCCACCAGGCTCCCCCGTCCCTGGGATTCTCC
>NW_024070207.1:105017906-105272243 GCF_014754425.2 Oryx dammah | reverse complement strand
TTGCGACCCCATAGACGGCAGCCCACCAGGCTCCCCCGTCCCTGGGATTCTCCAGGCAAGAACACTGCAGTGGGTTGCCATTTCCTTCTCCAGTGCATGAAAGTGAAAAGTGAAAGGGAAGTCGCTCAGTTGTGTCTGACTCTTCACAACCCCATGGACTGCAGCCCACCAGGCTCCTCCATCCATGGGATTTTCCAGGCAAGAGTACTGGAGTGGGGTGCCATCGCCTTCTCCCGATGCCATTATGATGACCCTCAAAAAAGCTAGGGTTCCAGATCCAGTATGCGTGCCTGCTCAATCAGTCACTCAGTCATGTTTGACTCTTTGTGACCTCATGGACTTTAGCCCGTCAGGCTCCTCTGTCCATGGGATTTCCCAGGCAAGAACACTGGAGTGGGTTGCCATGTCCTTCTCCAGGGGATCTTCCAGACTCAGGGACCAAACCCGCGTCTCCTCTGTCTTCGGCATTGGCAGGCAGATTCTTTACCACTGAGCCACTTGGTCTTAGGAGCTTCTTGACAGTGGGGGGAACCCAGGCTTCCCACAGTCCCAGAGCCCTCAGCCTGCAGCTCAAGCCCAGCATGGCAGAGGTCCTCATGAATGATAATACATAATTATACACACACACACACGTGCGCGTGCACACACACACATGCACTATATGGAGAAGGAAATGGCAACCGACTCCAATATTCTTGCCTGGAGAATCTCATGGACAGAGGAACCTGGCAGGCTACAGTCCCTGGGGTCACAAAGAGTCGGGCACGACTGAGTGACTAACAACAACAACAAGTTGCCTCTATGAACTTTCAAGTTGATCAAGTCAACTCCCCTGACATGAGTGTGTAACTCCCTACCTTGGGCCTTGTAGCTTTCTGTCTCAACTCTTGGTGGTGGTGGTGGTCAGTTGCTCAGCTGTGTCTGGCTCTTTGTGACTCCATGGACTGTAGCACACCAGGATTCCCTGACCTTCACTATCTCCCAAATCTCACATTCATATTTGGAGGGCAGTGTTGTAATGACCCATCATATGGATTCATGACCACCAAGCCTGTGGTTGGGCAAATTCTCCCCACAGCTACTGTGTCCCACTCTGTCAAATACATGCCATGTACCATTTCTGTTTACTCTTTTCTCCTCTGAAAAATCACCCACACCACAGACCTGAATCCTGAGATATGCCATTCTTTAGCTCTTTTTTCTTAAAGAGTAAGAATTATAGACATTTGATGTATTCCCACCTATATAAATACTAAATCAAGTGTGTGACTTATCAAAAACTATTACAGACAATTAGAACTTATATTTAACATAATTTACAGCTGATACTGTCTGGTCACTGATCCATCAAACCACTTGCCAGACATGAATAACTCTTTGCCTACCAGCTAGAAATATCAGTCTTGCCTATGAAAAATAGAATAAATCTTTATAAAAAATACTAGAGATAAGAGATGAAACTATAAATGTCTAGAAAAACACATAGCAGATAATCTCTAGCAGATAATCTCTGTGACCTTGCGACAGACCAAAAGTTCTTTTCATACTAAAAGGGTGAGCGTTATAATAAAATATTAATAAATTAAATTTCATGCACATTAAACTCTTTTGTTCTTCAAAAGATATCTTTAAGGCAATGAAAAACTAAGGCACAGACTTGAAAAAAGTATGTGCAAATTATATATCAGATAAATGACTTTTATCTAGAACATAGAAAATGTATACAGCTTGATAATAAGAATACACAACATAAAAATAGGTAACAGTCACTTCACCAGCAAAGATCTACAAATGGCCAATAAGCACGTGAAAAGATATTCAACAGCATTAGTCATTAGGGAAATACAAATTAAAATCATATTGAAATATCACATCATGCCCACTACAGTGGCTGGCATCCAAAAGAATGACAGCACTAAGTATGGGCAAATCAATAGAGAAGCTAATGTCCTCATACATTGCTGGTACAAATGTAAACCAGCAGGGGACATAAGAGATGCAGGTTCAATCCCTGGGTCGGGAAGATTGCCTGGAGGAGGGCATGACAAACCACTCCAAAATTCTTGCCTGGAGAATCGCATGGACAGAGGAGCCTGCTGGGCTACAGTCCATAGGTCACACTGACTCAGACATGACTGAATTGACTTAGCACACACCAGCATACACACATAGCCACTTTGAAATGAACATTTATTATAAAACCCAGCAGCTCCACACTTAGATATCCACTCAAGATACATGGAAGCATGTCCATACGAACACTGGTACTTAATTGTTCAGACTTATATTATTCAAAGCAGCCACAAACTGGAGACTCTATACTTTCATTAACTAGTGAGTGAATAAATGAAATACAGTATAAGTACACAATAGAATGATACTCCATAAAAAAGTATAAACTGCTGATACATGTCATAACATAAATGAATCTCCAAGAAGATAATGCTGAGTTGAAATAGTCCAGTCACAAAAGACTACATATTGTATAATTTTTTTACATAAAATATTCAGAAAAGAAAAAACTAAAACAACAGAGACCAACCCGATCAATGGGTGCCTCTGGCCCAGGGGTAGGAGCAAAGATTGGCTACAAGTGGGTATGAGGAAACTTTCTAGGGTGATGGAAGTGTTCTAAAATTGGGTTATGGTGATGGCTGCCTAGATGTATAACTTTACTAAAATTCATTGAACTGAATGCTTAAAATGGTGAATTTTACTGTATGTAAATCACACCTCAGAAATGCTGTCTAGAAGCTATAGACTGTTGTTATCAGAGGATATATTTTAGTTTAAAAGACAATTTTTGTATTAAAAAAAAGCTGTTGATAAAACTTCATCACAAAGATTTTAGAATGTCTCAAATATAAAATAGTGCATATAAGTGCATTATAAGAGAGTTAGTGTATATAAGTTAGAGAAGGCAATGGCAACCCACTCCAGTACTCTTGCCTGGAAAATCCCATGGGCAGAGGAGCCTGGTGGGCTGCACTCCATGGGGTCTCGAAGAGTCAGACACGACTGAGCGACTTCACTTTCACTTTTCACTTTCATGTATTGGAGAAGGAAATGGCAACCCACTCCAGTGTTCTTGCCTGAAGAATCCCAGGGACGGGGGAGCCTGGTGGGCTGCCGTCTGTGGGGTTGCACAGAGTCGGACACGACTGAAGCGACTTAGCAGCAACAGCAGTGCATATAAGTAAGGCATCTTTTTTGTAGGCGTGCATATTGCAAAATTGTATAGTTCTGTTTATGACCCACAAAATGAAACTTTTTATAGAGGAACTATATTCATAGTTTTGAAGGGAAAAACAGCTCACTGAAATAAAATATTGCTTGGGGAATTCTTTCTTACTGCTTGTCACCAGGCATTCTCACTAGCTTATAAGTTATAATTGCTCTGTGATAAAGGCATGTGCATTTCCTTCTCTCTTATAAAAATTTTAATGAGAACTCGAAGTGAACTCTCACTGAACCTATTTTCATTCCAAAATCTGACGATTTTAATCTTATGATCCTCCTGAGACCCGGCACTGTGGTCTGTGACAGCATGAGTACTTCATAATCATTCCTCCTGTTTGGAGAAAACACCATGAAGCATCCATCATTCCCTCTCTCTCTGCTGCCTCCAGGGAGCCACAGCCTCTAGCAAGGTCAGTAATTGCAGTTTTGGTTGACAGTTCCAGGCCAAGTGAAGCACACCTAACTGGTGAAGTCCAGCCACGATGGGTATTGACTGCCTTCCCTTCAGTTTCTATCCTCCCACTTAGTTTGGCCTCAAAATTCTTCCTTAGCTATGTGATATATGGCTTTGAATCATCTCACAGGAGATTCCCCAGAACAGAGAAAATGAATTGTTTCTCTACAGCCATGTGTATGTGTGCCTGTTGGTATTTGGGGCACAATTGATCTAACAGTCCTAGGATAAATCAAAGGTCTTTCCCGTGAGTGTCACAAAAAGATTGTATTGGAGCTTAACATTTAATATTAAGTTTGGCGTTTCACTTCATTGGAGATGACCTGCATAAAATAAAATATTCAGCCATGTGGATTAAGATGGCGTTTGGGAAATAGACATGTTTCATTTTGGTAATGTTAAAATTTTTAACTACCATAGTGGCCTGTGCATAGAAAAATAGGTGTTTTAGAGGCAATTCAAATAATTAAAATGTATCTACTCTTTTATTTCTTAATAAATGCATAGAGAGATTCACACAAGAAATAATAAAGGAATACCACATGCTTTATGAAAAGGAACATATTAGCAACACATCTAGCCTTCATAATGCATACAATATTGGTTGATGTAGATTTAGAAAAAAGATAATTTTTTTGTGTGAAATACTGGTGAATTCCAGAAAAAAGGAATGCCTTTAAAAGTGATATAGTTGAACTTTCTAACTTAGCATTTTGTGCTTTACTCATTTGAGTACACATGAAAATGCTTGCAGAAACAAACCCAATTAGGGACAGTCTATGGCTGCCTAGAGATCCTACAATATCTTTAGGTTTCAAATAAGTCCAGATTTGAGGTTTTTCTTTCCGGACTTCTGTTTCTGGGCTTAGCTGGAGCTATAAAAATGGACTTGCTTGAGAATAACTTAACTACTCATTGTGGAGGAAATTTTAATTGAATTTAATGAAAGGCTTAAATTAAATATTAGTATAGTTATAATCATTATTCCAAAATTATTTGACATACCTTCCATCAAGATGTGGAGTCTGAGCAGGCTTGTGTGCTCTAATCAATAATAATAATACTATATAACTTCTAAGGCTACTTTATAAATGGCTATTTAGTTTCTACCTGGTTCTCTTGGGATGTGTACTCTGGAGAAACCAGTTACCATGTATAAAACTACCCTGAGACTACCATTTGGGGAGGCCACAAGTGGGCATTGCATTCCACAGCACCAGCCAACAGCCAGCACCAAGTACCAGTCCTGTGAGTGAGTCACCTTGGATATCCAGCCCAATCTAGCCCCTGAATAACTGCAACCTCACCTGGTGTTGGACTACTGTCCCATGAGATGAGAGGTGCTGAGGGAGAGCTGCCCAGCCAATTTCTTCCCAAATTCTTGTCCCATGAAATGTTGATAATTTAATATATTTGTAATGGTAAAACTGCTTTTACTCTCTAATTTTGATATTTTTTATATACTTATTTTGGATATTCTTCATGCCTCATATTCAAATAATAGTTGAATTTATATTATGGACCCATGTTCAACCCATTTACCATGACACTTAAAAATGCCCCAATCATAGTCTTTGTCTTAGAAGAACTAAATTGTTAGTAGAGTAGATACAGGATCACCAAGTATCAAAATTCTGGCACAACCCATTCACATGACATTCTGTGTAAATGGTGCCTCCTTGAGTTGTGAACTGAGATGTTACTGGGAAGATAAGATAAAGAGCTGTTTTAGCAGTAAGCATTATTTTACTGGTATGTCTCAGGGATTGCTGCATAAGAGTGGAAAGGAATAGTATGAAATTGTATATGTTTTCAAACTTCTTTGTTGTTGACAAGAATAAAAATCTAGTTAAAATATAAAAGTAACTAGGAATATATTTTTAATATATTTTTGAAATTTAGAAAAATCAGAATTTTATATCCCCTGGTGGCTCAACAGTTAAGAATCTGCCTGCCAGTGCAGGAGACACAGGAGATGGAGGTTCGATCCCTGGGTCAGGAAGATTCTCCTAGAGGAGGGCATGGCAACCCACTCCAGTATTATTGCCTGGAGAAGCCCATGGACTGAGAATGGGGTGGGCTACAGTCCATAGGGTTGCAAAGAGTCAGACATGACTGAAGTGACTGAGCACGCACACACACCATATGCAATAATTTGTAAATGTTTATGATGCTCTTCTAATACTTCTAGACACTTCACTGTCTCGTGAGAATATGCCAGGTTGACTGACTAAATATAAAAGTTCCATCCTTGACTGTACATCGGAATCACCTGGGGACTTTAACAACCAGTTGATGTCTGGGTTCTGTCCAGAGGGAATCAAATTTAATGGGCCTGGGGTACACCCTGAACTTTGGGATTTTTAATAGCTGCCAGTCTATTCTAACGGGCAACCACAAATAAGAACCACTGATATGTTTCTTGTTTTAATTCAATAATTCTCATTGTTGAGTGCTTATTATATCATCTGTGGAACTTCTAAAACTATCAGTGACTTGGTCGCATTTCCAAATATTCTGGTTTGATTGTTCTGGGGTTGGGCCTGCTTTTTGTGTGATTGTGATTGAACTTCTACCAACATGTTCATCCTGGGCTTGTAGATGAATGTTTATCTCTCTATACACGCACTTCTCAGACAGTCACCACCTCATTACTAATAGGGCACAGCTAGGATTGCCAGCGGAGAAGGCAATGGCACCCCACTCCAGTACTCTTGCCTGGAAAATCCCATGGATGGAGGAGCCTGGTAGGCTGTAGTCCATGGGGTTGCGAAGTCACGACTGAGCGACTTCACTTTCACTTTTCACTTTCATGCATTGGAGAAGGAAATGGCAACCCACTCCAGTGTTCTTGCCTGGAGAATCCCAGGGACGGGGGAGCCTGGTGAGCTGCCGTCTATGGTGTCGCACAGAGTCGGACACGACTGAAGCGACTTAGCAGCAGCAGCAGCAGCAGCAGCAGGATTGCCAGATTTTGCCAAGAAAATGCCAGGATATTATGCCTGAATAAATGATTTAACATAAATGATGAATACTGTTTTTAGTCTAAGTATGTCTGATGCAATATTTGGCAGACATTTGTAATAAAATAATATCCTCTTTAAAAAATCTAGAATTCAGTGTTATCTGGGAACCTGTATTTTATATGGCAGCTGTAACACAGGTTTTAGGCAAGAGACAGAAGCAGACCCAAACAACACATTAGGTGATGTAAGATCACATTGGATTTAATTCATTCTCAGGGACAGAGTTAGAATACTCTCACTGTCCCCTAACAGCCACGGAGTAATCATTCTATCACATAATATTTTTTCTAGTTATCATCATCTGTAGCCTATTCTTTATTGAGCAGAAGCAATGGACAAATGTAGGAGAAAAAGAGGAAAGAGCTAAAACCTCCTCCTGCCAAGAGTATTAAGTCTATGGGCAGCAAAAACAGGATAAGGTGAAATGATGAGAACGCACTTTATGACTAAACCCCCAAACATACAAATAAACAGACCATACCTTTTGAGTTTCAATTGCTAGTACTTGGACAATTTCTGAAATATTTTTATTTAATTATAGAAGATAGAAAAAGATTAGTGCCAAAGTTCTGATCTCTGGCAGAACTTCATAGCCTTGGAGGCTACTGTGAAACTCAAAGATTCTCTGTCCCATTTACAATGACAGCATTTCCCTCAGAGTTACAGCACTTGCCGGCAAATACCGTCTCACATTTGCCAAGGGCTTGCATTTCCCATGCTCACTTTATCATTTGTTCTTCTCAGCAATGCTGCAAGGCAGGCAGGTCAATTATTATGACATCTACTCTATAAATAAGGAGAATATGACTCAGATTGCCTTGTCCTAGAGTAGTAGTGGGCTTCCCTGGTGGCTTAGATGGTAAAGAATCTGCCTGCATTGCAGGAGACCCAGGTTCTATCCCTGGGTTGGGAAGATCCCCTGGAGAAGGGAATGGCTACCCAGAGCAGTATTCTTGCCTGGAGAATTCCATGGACAGAGGAGCCTGGTGGGCTACAGTCCATGGGGTCGCAAAGAGTCAGACATGACTGAACGACTAACACCTTCACTTAATTCAGAGCTGTATTCCTCCAACTGTGGTCCCCAGACAAGCAACCTCTGCATCACCTGAGAACTTGTTAGAGATGCAGGTTCTCAGGTCTCACTCCAGACTTACTGACTCAGAAACTCTAGGGTGCACCCAGCAATTTGTGTTTAACAAGCCTTCCAGGTGATTCTCTTCTACATTCAAGCTTCAGAACCTCTGCCCTGGAGGATGTAGTTAATAAGTGGGCTAGTAAGAAACAGAATTTCAATCCATATCCCTTGAGGACATTAGTAGTAGGATTTGCATGATTTTACATGGTCTCCAGGTTCAAGAGGGAGAGGATACACACACACAGACACACACACACAGAGACACACAGAGTTATGGCTGATTTGTGGTGTTGTACAGCAGAAGCCAATAAAACACTGTGAAGTAGTTATCCTCCAATTAAAAAAGAAAATAATAAAAAAGAAAAAGAAATATATGAATTTAAGGAAGGCTGAATCTAAACCTAAATGTTTATAAGCACATTTATTTGGTTATGTCCAAATTCATTGATTTATAGAAAGATTCCTAACAGCTTTTCATTTACTTCAGGATAAAGTTCAAATTTCACCTGAATAAAATTTCCTCCAACATTTAATATCTGCCTGCCCTTCATGCATAGGCCGAGATCCTAACTTGAAACATTACTGTTAAAATATTTACTTGTTGAATTTCTAGTTTCTCTTTCCTCACTGATTTTTAAAATCTATGAGGTCAACTGTGGTGCCACACTACCTGGGCACATCAAAGTAGGCATTAAATCTTTCAAATAAATTAATAAACACTAGAATGGAAGAATGTGTCCCACATGTGAGGGTTTCCATTGGCAAGACTTGCCTTACCAGAAGTATCCTATCCTATGGCAATGATGACCCTGTATGCAGGACAGCAAAAAAGACACAGATGTGTATAGCAGACTTTTGGACTCAGGGGGAGAGGGAGAGGGTGAGATGATTTGGGAGAATGGCATTGAAACATGTATAATATCATGTAAGAATCGAATTGCCAGTCTATGTCCGATGCAGGATATGGCACGCTTGGGGCTGGTACGCGGGGATGACCCAGAGAGATGTTGTGGGGAGGGGAGTGGGAGGGGGGTTCATGTTTGGGAACGCATGTACACCCGTGGTGGATTCATGTCAATGTATAGCAAAACCAATACAGAATTGTAAAGTAAAATAAAAAATAAATTTAAAAAAATTAAAAAAAAAAAAAAGAAAAGAAAAGTCCATTGCTTGGCCCCCATGGAAATGCTCATTCTCTGCTTGGCAAGATCTCAGCCAATGGGAAGAAAAATGGTTGATTGCATCAATTTACCCAAAGGGATATATGTTAGTGTTTAAGTGTTTAAGAGGAAGATTTTATATTGTTTACAATAGGGAGAAACTGGAATTAAGGGTTTGATACTTTTGTAACATGGTAATTTTTAGATATATTAAGTGAAATTAGGTTCTGCATAAAAGTGTTTATGAAGTAATCTCTTCATTTATAAGATGAGAGCAATAAGTAAACACATCTCAGAGTTGTAATAGCAGTTAAGTAGACTTTCTTGTTAAGAGCCCAAGGACAACACAGTCAGATATACTTATGATTATTAATGTTGTTGTTAACATCATTATCATATCTGGATGAAGAAATTACAAGCAGTCTCCTTGTTTCTTCCTAAATTATGACACTTTGCCAAAAATATGTGTTGAGTTTGTTGTCAGATACAAACAGTTTAAAAAGGAAAGCTACTTGATTCAAAGAAAGTCCTAACCCAGGAAATTTTTGAGGTAGTCCATTTTGACTCTTTTCTACTTCCTCACTTTTCAAAACTCCCAAGGTTGCCCTTGTCTGCCTAATTCTTGATGTGCCTACTTGACTGGCTGTGAACTAGCTCTTACTAAATCCTTTCCCAAGGATGAGGTTAGTTATCAGCTCTCTCAAGGATTATCATTTTCATAAAGATGCTCTAGGAAGAAAACGTCCCAAGCAGCTGTTTATTACCTGGAAGGTACCATAGAGTCTACCTAGTTCATTCCTCTCATTGTTCACATGAAGAAGCTAAATTTGCCAAAGGTAAAATTTGTGCAATAAAATACTAGAAGTGTTTGGACTAGAACTATAATTTCTTAATTCCTTAGCCTTTCATACTCTTAAGAATAATTTTGAGCACTTTATGAAGAGTGTTTGAAATCTCATCATGGAAACTGTTCATCCTGCTGTCTCTATTTTGATTTATGGTGGAATTTTGTGTTTATGAGAGAAGTAATGTTTCAGGGACCTGTTTTCTGACTAAGAGAAAGTGTTGATTCCTTTTCCCTTCAATGTAGGAAAAGTAGGAAAAAATAATATGCAAAAGTTTAAGGAAAAATACAAACTGACCCCTTAGCCAAGTGTCTATATTAATGTGTTCAGTCAGGGGGTTAAAATACTTCTATAATTCTCAAATGTTAATCCATTGTTTATTCTACCAACAAAGATACAATACTGATTGCAGTTATGTTTTAGGGAAAATATTTCTCGCAGCCACTTCTTTACTCTGCTGTCTTGGCTCATCACAGTGACCTTTAATTCATTTTCTCTTGTCTGCTTTGCAGACATTATGAAACCACTATATGGTGTCTATTGAGCTAAAGTCAATTAATCACAGGGTGACTTTTAAAATCAAGATTAATAATAGGCTATTTCATAGCCAGAATACTTGATTAAGATGGGCACATTTGTGGTTCCTCTCAAGTTCAGAAATAATTTAGTCAAATTCCAATATCTCAGATAACTTTTTCTCTTATATAATTTGCCTAACATGAACTGCTCAGATAAATGGACTTTCCTAAACTCCCACCAGGGGTTCCCAGAAATGTTTTACAAAATCGCTCCTCTTGGCTACCGGTTACCTCTAGATAGAAGCATCTTTCTAAGCCATGAAGCACTGGCATCTCCCCAGAAAAGGTGGGTAGAGGAAGTGAAAAATAAGAGAAAGTCTGTCTGAAAAGATAACAGCATCTGTCATCAACATTGTACACATCTCAGCCATGGCCTTGTGGTGGTGGAAGAAAAGTGGTTCTCTTTTTCTCTCTGTTTTTGTGCCAAATTTTCTCTTCCTGTCTGCCTGAATCCACTGATGTCCTTGGTGGGAGGGTGTTGGTTTATTAGTAGATCTAAAGCATTTCATATTCATATTCTGCTTAACAATATGATGCTACACCTTAGCAGTTTAGCAAAATGGCAATTCTGTTTGTTTAATAAGCCATATAATGTGCTGCATCAGCAATTTGATTTTGCTGGGTAAACTAAGAGAGCCAGTCAGCACTGATGAAGTTGAATTTTACAGGTCATTGCACCATCCTGTATTAAAGAAATCCAGGACACCCCCATGTACATATACATTGTAGCTAGGGGCTGAATACATTTTATACATCCTTTCATTTTCTGTTATAAGGAAAAAAATATGAAGCCCATACAGCTCCTATAGAAATCAGTGTTAAAATTCTGTTGCTACATTTCTATTCCCCATATGGACCCTTTCCTAGCATTTCTACCTTAAACACAACTGCCTCTGAATTACCAATATATGCCTGAATAGATGACAATTTCCAAACTCGACTTGGAAAACACAGTGCTAATCCTGATGTAATAAAGTTGAAGTACAAGGAGTTGTTATGGGGTCAAATATATTCTGCTCTCTGCTCTCTTGAGACCTTATGAGAACCACATCCTGATATCCTTGCTTTATTGAAGAGGACTGGTTTATTTGATACTAATCAGAAGATGGACGCCATATCTCAGCTCTCTCAATGACTGATTTTTCTAAATCTAGTGAAAACATAGTGTAGATTTCTCCTATAACACTAATACAGTTAATGATAGGAAAACCACAGAATGAAGACTATAAGGCTAACTTTCACTGCAAGAAAATAGTTGACTCTTTAGCTCTTTAAGGCAAAATTGTTGCCTTGTTGCTGAGTTAGAATTAATATCTATTTTACCTCTCAAATGTGGTACCATCTGAGTTTCACTGAAGCATCTAAGAACATACTAGTTGGATGAGGTGCAGTCTTCCCAATTACACGTTTGTCCTATGGTCCCCCTCTTTGGGAAGATATACCCATATAGGACTCTTTCTCATTCCTACTTTAGTCATGTGAAAGAGAACACTTCTTGTTGTTGCACGTAACTTCATCAGCACCTTGCTGAGACATGTCTCACCCTCACAAGTCCCCAAGTTCATTTATTGCTTAGATTTCATATGCTGCTTTGAATTTTACGTTAGTGACTCAGTAAAGGCTTTTTATTCCTACCTTATCAGAGCCCCTTCATGGTGGTAAATCATACAGTGATGTAAAAAAAAATAATAATGGAAAAAAGAATTATGATTCATATAACCTATTTTTCAAAAAAATTTTTGAAATGTTAACAGGTGATACCTCAATAGCACATACCTCTCCAAGCACAACCTAATATCTGTCATTTCCTTTATAACCAAACACCAGTCTTATAAAAACTGAGATATAATTCATATATCAGAAGCTATCATTTTAAAGTATACAGTTGAGTGATTTTTAGTGTATTCACAAAATTGTGCAGATAATCACCCCTAATTCCAGAATATTTTATCACCCCCAAAGAAATCTTTTACCCATTAACAGTCATTTCCTATTCTCCTTCCTACCCAACCCGAGGCAACCACTAATCTTTTTGTTTCTGTGGATTTCCCTATTCTGAATATTTCATATAAGTGAGTTTATGTAATATGTGGCTTTTAATGTCTGACTTTTTCCCTTTTATGACTGAATACTATTCCGTTGCATAGATATACCTCATTTCATTTATACATTCATCAATTGATGAAAATTTACATTGTTTCAGCTTGGAGGCTTTTATGAATAAGGCTGCATAACCATCCATCTTGATAGCTGTCTATATGCACTGTCATCTCTTAATTTCCTAGTCATTCCTCCACCTGCTTCGTTTGATTTTTGCTCCAAGCACTCACCTAAAGACTGTCTCTGGTATCACTAGCAATGGCTATGCTAGCAAATCTCAACCACTTTTTAGTATAGCTTGTCCCAACTCCCAGCTGCAGTTGACACTGTAGACAGTGTCTCTTCTTCCTTTGACATTTGTGACACCACGTTTTTATGCTTTTCCTACTCTGAGGACAGCTGTTTCATTTCTGTCTTTGAAAACTCAACTTCTCTCCTTGGCCATTAAAGTACGATTTGTTCAAGACTGGATCCTTGGCCACCTTTTCTTTTCGTTCAAAAGTCTCTTCCTAGGCAAAGTGATCTCCACCTGTGCTTTCAACTGTCATCTGTGAACTTTCAACAATCATCTATGCATCATCTACAAATTTGTGCATATAAGTTAAATTTCTGGGTAACACATCTGTATGTTCACTGGTGTACTGGAGTATTTTAAAGATACCTTAATCTAGTCAAAGCTAAACTCATTATCTTCTTTACACAAGAGTAGTCTTTTTTTTTTAAATTTGTTTTCTGAATGGAATGACTTTCCTTATTCACCCAGCTTAGGAAAGCACAAAATAAAGTATCTTCCTGAAGGTCCCTGTTGGAGTGGTTAACAGCTTTGGAGACTGACTGGGCTTAGTTTCAAGGTCTGTACATACTCCCTGTGTGAACTTGGAGATGTCACAACAGTCCTGTGCATATTGCCTCTTTAGTAAGACAAGTAATCTTCAGAGTGGTTGAGATGATTACATTGGTTAAAATTTTAGTGACGACTAGAATCATGCCTGACATGAAATCAGAACTTTAAATGTTCACTCTTCCCTCTGACTCATCTCCCATTTCTAGTACTTTATTTCCTAAGTAGTTCTCAAATTCCTCAGCTCACCTCTATTTCTACCACCTTGTAACAAACTCCCATTACGACTCAGATTCATTGGTGTCATCTAAACTGCTTACCACACTTTGGCTAAAATCACCTTTTTAAAATCCACACTACTATATATAAAATAGATAACTAATAAGGACCTACTGTATAGGACAGGGTATTCTACAGAATACTCTGTAACGGCCTGTATGAGTAAAGTGAAGTCGCTCAGTCGTGTCCGACTCTCTGCGACCCCATGAACTGTAGCCCACCAGGCTCCTCCATCCATGGAGTTTTCTAGGGAAGAGTACTGGAGTGGTTTGCCATTTCCTTCTCCAGGGGATCTTCCCAACCCAGGGATCGAACCTGGGTCTCCCGCATTGTGGGCAGATGCTTTACTGTCTGAGCCACCAGGGAATCATCTTTAAAAAAGAAAGTGTGGATACATATGTATAACTGATTCACTTTGCTGTACACCTGAAACTAACAAAGCATTGCCAATCAACTGTACTCCACTAAAAATTTTAATATATGAATTTGAGACTGGAGAGGGGCAAATCCACCCATAACATCTGATTGGTGCCCCACCAACCTCTCCAGGCACAAATATACTTCATGTTCTCTAAGATTTTCTCCCTGTCACCCATAAATGAGCCTTACTTAAATGGGCCACAATATTCCCACCTTTCTAGAACTCTTTCTGGAAGAGTTTCCAGAAATAAACTCAATTGAAAACGTATTTCCTCAATTGGAAACATTCCTCATTCCATCTTCCCCATCCCCAAGCCATTCTTCCTGACTTATTCCTTTCATCATTCAGATTTGAAGTCAGTGCATTCCCTCATCTCCTAGGCTGGGTCACTTGGATTATGAATTTATCAAAGAATGCAACCTCTAAAGCATTTATGTTGATTTTTAATGGTACATAAGTTTTGTGTCTTTTTCTCCCCCAGTCATGTCTATTTCACCCTGAACAGTTTGCTTTGCCCTTTGTACTATAAGTCCTTTTAACCATACAATGGGAACTGAATCAGTATTTCTTAAATGTAAACAGAACTATAGTATTGTCCTTTTAACAAATCAATATCCATGCTATTTATTACACACAGTCTCTTTTTACTCATTCCCTCTAATAACATTCCATGCACCTTGAATCCTTTCACTTGACTGCATCTTTTGCTTGAGGGAGGATTTGAGAAAGGACACATTTTTATCAGATGCTCTATTCCCAACACAGAGAGGTTGATTGAAAGATTCTTCTTTGTTAGATATTTGTAATATTAAACTGATTATTACATTAAAGGTGATTTCCAAGAATAACAAAGTCAAGCCCTTTGTTTCTGTCCCTCAAATCTTAAAACAGATTGCTAGTATGTGTATATTTGTGTATATGTGTATATTTGTGTATGTCTATATTTGTGTATACATTTTGACTTTCTCAGAGACATATACAATTCAGTCTCTAATAATGCAATTGAATGTGAAATTTGAAGCTGAAGTCCAAGCCAAAGTTGGAATCCCATCTCCTATACTACTCCAGCTGTGGAGCAGATTGCCTGATGAACTAAATAGCATTTACCTCGTAGCGTTATTGTAAAGATTAAATGAGTTAATACTTTTGTAATTAACATGTGGTAAGCACCAGATAAGTGTTACCTAGTGGAAGAATGAGGAGAGGGTTAGCAGGAGTAGTAATCTTTATAGAGAAGTGTCTCTCCAGCTAGAATGATGTGTTTTTCCCTTCTGTATCCCTCACAAGAAAGAGATCTCTTTCTGTCATCTTTGCATCCTCAGGACTTGGCACAGAGTAGGTACTCAATAAAGAGTTAGTTCTATTATCTAGTTTTTAGTTGTTTATGCTTTTTATACCAGTGGTTATCTGTACTTTACTGCAGGTCCGGAAAAGACATTACACTTTAATTTGGGTGTTGATTTGTCATCAAGACAAATCCTTTGAATATATGCCTATTTGAGATAAGTAATGCAGGATGTTAATTAGTACTCCGATACAGTTGATGTATATTTTATAACCTGAGGTACTCCTGCTTTTTAGCATCTATGTGTGAATTAACATTTAGAGATATGAGTAATTGTTTTAATGAAAATTTCACCTCTACAGTACTCCACTTTCACTTCATTGTGAATGCAGTTAGGTTTGCCATAGCCTTCTCCCTGTGAACCTGTAGATAAGGCATGGAAAAAATTATTACTTTCCCTATAATCCTTCTGCTGAAATATGATAGGAAAGCACCAATGAATTTAGGATCGTTAATGTTCTCTCTGAACTGGAACTCTTTAAATCATAAAATACCACATAATATATTTTTATTACAATGTTGACACTATTTCAGAATGTGTGTTTTAGAGCAAGTTTTATACAAGTTCTTACAACATATGGATATATTCTTCATTTCATCTTTCAATTAATGTGATGATAAAGACAAACTGTTTATTTCTGCTACAGATGTGTTGTTTTCCTGCCATTAGTTGCAAGTTGCCTGCAATAATTTATCACACATTCTGAAGTGATGTTCTACATAAATATTTAAGTTTGTGCAAAAGTAATTGTGGTTTTGCATTGTTGAACTTTGCTATTTGATATCAGAATGCATTCTTAAGTAAATGTTGTTATACATCATTTTTAATGTACATTTCATGCTTTATGTTATTTTGCTAACAACTTATTACTTGCTGTTTATTTTATATATGTTTTAGACTAGGGAAATGATGTTAGACAAAAAAACAAATTAAAACAATTTTCTTATTCAAGTTCAAAATGGGTCATAAAGCAGCAGAAACAACTCGCGACATGGACAACACATTTAGCCCAGGAACTGCTAGTAAATGTACAATGCAGTGATGGTTCAAGAAGTTTTGCAAAGGAGATGAGAGCCTTGAAGATGAGGCACTCAGTAGCCAGCCATCGGAATTTGATGACAAATCATCAAAACTGATCCTCTTCCAACTATACAAGAAGTTGCAAAAGAACCTCAGCATCAACCATTCTATGTTCATTTGGCATTTGAAGCAAATTGGAAAGGTAAAAAAGCTTGATTAGTGGATTCCTCATGCATTGGAGAAGGAAATGGCAACCCACTCCAGTGTTCTTGCCTGGAGAATCCCAGGGATGGCAGGTCTATGGGGTCGCACAGAGTCGGACACGACTGAAGCGACTTAGCAGCAGCAGCAGCAGCAGCATGAGCTGACCACACACACACACACAAAAATTCGTCATTTTGAAGTGTAGTCTTCTCTTATTCTATGTAACACCATTTCTCAATCATATTGTGACGTGCTATGAAAAGTGAATTTTATATTTTTATATGGCAACTGGCAATAACAAACAGCTCAGTGGTTGGACTCCAAAGCACTCCCCAAAGCCAAACTTGCACCAAAAAAAAGGTTGTGGTCACTGTTTGGTGGTCTGCTGCCTGTCTGATCCACTACAGCTTTCTGAATTCTGGTGAGACCATTACATCTGAGGAGTATGCTCAGCAGATTGATGAGATGCACCTAAAACTGCAGTGCCTGCAGCTGGCATTGGTCAACAAAAAGGGCCCACTTCCTCTCCATGGCAATGCTCAACCACATGTTGAATTCAACCAAAAGTTGAATGCATTGGGCTATAAGTTTTGCCTCATCCACTATATACCTGACCTCTCACCAACCAACTACCACTTCTTCAAGCCTCTCGATGCCTTTTTTTGCAAGGAAATCATTTCCACAACCAGCAGGAGGCAGAAAATGCTTTCCCAAAGTTCATCACATCCTGAAGCACCGATTCTTACGCTACAGGAATAAACAGTTAAAAAAAAAAAAAAGTTTCTCACTGGCAAAAAAGATGTGTTGATTGTAATGATTCCTATATATTTTGATTAATAAAGATGTGATTAGCCTAGTTATAATGATTTAAGTTTCATGGTCCAAAACTGCATTTACTTCGTCACCAACCTAATAGTTTCCTTTACGTTTTTCCTTCAATATACATCTAATGATGTTTACCTGCATATCAGAATTTTTCTTTTGGAAACTTAGCATGACTACATTTTAGTTTCATTAGAATGAAAA
Organism: Oryx dammah; assembly: GCF_014754425.2. Taxonomy (NCBI): domain Eukaryota; kingdom Metazoa; phylum Chordata; class Mammalia; order Artiodactyla; family Bovidae; genus Oryx; species Oryx dammah. Next base: position 105,254,568 of record NW_024070207.1, on the reverse strand, counting down.
AATATTAACAGATAGACTTAAAGAATAAATTTTTTTAGAGTTTCTCTCCTCAAAAATTGGAGCTCTTTAGGGCTCATAATGGCATCTTTGTCTTGATGTAGCAGCCAAGGCAGAGCAGAACATAAAACTGACACTAAGGTCATTACCTGAGCCGGATGGATTCACTATCTCTCTGACTGAAGATCAGAAACTGAACAAGATTTCTCAAGGCACCCACAAATTCTGGGATTGTGTGACTTTTTGGCTATTGAGCATAACAGGACACAAGAGGACCATGTTCTTAGAAATCACGTAGAAGGAAAAAGTTAGCTTACATCAAAGGCAAAAGCAGTATGTGGATCTGAAGTTCGATAGTGGTGATAGTTAAGGGTATCTTGTGAATAGTATCACCCCATCTTTGCTAAGGTAATCCTAGGCATTTTCCTCTCTGTATTTCTATAATAAATTAATGCTGCTATTAACACACTTACCATGTTACATTATTGTCACGTGTTTACATGAGTTTATTGTAGGTAATCATCCTTTATCTGTTCTATGCAGGACCTAGCAGAGTATCTGGTACCATACATATCAATACTCATTAGATTAGTGAGCTAACAAATTAAGTGTCTTACCACATCAATAACAAACAATAAGCCCAGAACAATCATTTTGTTCAAAACATTTGATGTCTTAACATTAACTGATTTTTGTAGTCAATTGTAAGTTCCGAGAGGTCAAGGGATATATTAAACCACATCTTTGAAATTAACTCTGTACTTGAACAGAGCAGGCACTCAAAAGTACTTTTTGAAAGAAGTAAACTAATTATTACAATAATAGCTTTCATTTATACAACACCTACTATATGCCACCCAACATTCTAGGTACTTTTTGTTGTTGTTGTTTTTTTAACATATGCCTTTAACTAATACACAATATGGATTCTACATGATATAGATCAGCTGTACTTTCACAGAAGCTATGATTCATTCATAAAATGAAGAAAAAAGGACTGATCTCCTAGGATGTTTTGTGACGATTAAGTGAGGCAATGCTTGCAGCATACGTGGCCTAGACTGGCAGAGCAGAATTGCTTAAGATATTTTAGCTATTATGACTATTATTGTTACGACTGTCATCTCTTCCAATAGTGGATAAGTTAGGCTGTAAATTCAGAGGGCTCGAATAGAGAAATCTAATGAAGTCTGTGCAATCAGCAAGATGATAGGTGTACATTTTAGCCCCTCATTTCCACACCTTCTACTTCATAAGGAAGCACCATTTTCCAAGATTTCCTGTCAAATGGCACTTAACTAGCTCTTGGTATATGTATATACTGCAGTTCTGAGTAGACTGAAAACAGCAAAAATGGTAATAGGTAACACTTCGTTTAAAAAATATTTATTTATTTATTTGGTTGTGCCAGGTCTTAGTTGTAGCATGCAGGAACTTTAGGTGCAACATGTGAGATCCAGTTCCACAGCCAAGGTTTAAACCTGGATGCCCTGCATTGGGAACTTGGAGTCTTAGTAGCTAACACTCCTTTAGTGATTCTCTCTGCCTGAGACAGTATCTTCTGTCCACACCCTTCACTCTCTGTGTGCCCTCCCCTTTATTAGTTTCATGCTACCAGACATTTTATATATTTAAATTTTGAATTTCTTTATTCTCTGCTTCCTCCCCACCCCTTGTAGACTGTAAAATCTGAGGACAGGAGATCATTTGATTTCCTCACTTAATGTATTCTCAGCATCAGCCCTTAGTGTAGAGTATCTTTTAAATGAACAAAAGAATATGGATATTCTTCATACTCATCATAAATGATCAGTTCATTCATTCATCATAGCTGTTGAAAAATGTTTAAAACAGTAAAATTTCACAACCTTCTCAAAAGATTATATCAGTTCAGTTCAGTTCAGTTGCTCAGTCATGTCTAACTCTTTGCAACCTCATGGACTGCAACACAGCAGGCCTCCCTGTCCATCACCAAACTCCCAGAGTTCACTCAAACTCATGTCCATTGAGTCAGTGATGCCATCCAACCATCTCATCCTCTGTCATCCCCTTCTCCTCCTGCCCTCAATCTTTCCCAGCATCAGGGTCTTTTCAAATGAGTCAGTTCTTTCCATCAAGTGGCCAAAGTATTGAAGTTTCAGCTTCAGCATCAGTCCTTCCAATGAATATTCAGGACTGATTTCCTTTAGGAGGGACTGGCTGAATCTCCTTGCTGTCCAAAGGACTCTCAAGATTCTTTTCCAACACCACAGTTCAAAAGCATCAATTCTTCGGCACTCAGCTTACATTATAGTCCAACTCTCACATCTGTACATGACTACTGGAAACACCATAGCTTTGACTAGGTAGGCCTTTGTTGGCAAAGTAATGTCTCTGCTTTTTAATATGCTGTCTAGGTTGGTCATAACTTTCCTTCCAAGGAGTAAGCGTCTTTTAATTTCATGGCTGCAATCACCATCTGCAGTGATTTTGGAGCCCCCCGCCCCCAGAAATAAAGGCTGTCACTATTTCCACTGTTTCCCCATCTATTTGCCATGAAGTGATGGGACTGGATGCCATGATCTTCATTTTCTGAATGTTGAGCTTTAAGCCAACTTTTTCATTCTCTTCTTTCACTTTCATCAAGAGGCTCTTAGTTCTTCTTCACTTTCTGCCATAAGGGTGGGTTCATCTGCATATCTGAGGTTATTGATATTTCTCCCAGCAATCTTGCTTCCAGCTTGTGCTTCATCCAGCCCAGTTTTTCATGATGTACTCTACATATAAGTTAAATATGCAGGGTGACAATATTAACATACCCCTTTCCTATTTGGAAACAGTCTGTTGTTCCATGTCCAGTTCTAACTGTTACTTCTTGACCTGCATACAAATTTGTCAGGAGGCAGGTCAGGTGGTCTGGTATTCCCATCTCTTTCAGACTTTTCAACAGTTGTGATCCACACAGTCAAAGGCCTTGGCATTTGACTAGAAGTAGATGTTTTTCTGGAACTCTCTTGCTTTTTTGATGATCCAACAGATGTTGGCAATTTGATCTCTGATTCCTCTGCCTTTTCTAAATCCAGCTTGAACATATGGAAGTTCACAGTTCACGTACTGTTGAAGCCTGGCTTGGAAAATTTTGAGCATTACTTTGCTAGTGTGTGAGATGAGTGCAGTTGTGCCATAGTTTGAGCATTCTTTGTCATTTCCTTTCTTTGGGATTGGAATGACAACTGACCTTTTCCAGTCCTGTAGCCACTGCTGAGCTTTCTAGATTTGCTGGCATATTGAGTGCAGCACTTTCACAGCATCATCTTTCAGGATTTGAAATAGCTCAACTGGAATTCTATCACCTCCACTAGCTTTATTCATAGTGATGCTTCCTAAGGCCCAGTTGACTTCACATTCCAGGATGTCTAGCTCTAGGTGTGTGATCACACTATTGTGATTATCTGAGTTGTGAAGATCTGTTTTATATAGTTCTCTTGTGTATTCTTACCACCTCTTCTTAATATCTTCTGCTTCTGTGAGGTCCATACCATTTTTGTCCCAGGCACAAGGATTATATGGCTTATGACAATTTAAAATGCATATAAACTTTGATTTGATTTTTTCCAATTTCAAATCCAAAGGAAAAAAGCTTAGAGGGTGGAAGATTAATGCACAGTTTTAGTCATTCCAGCACTGTATTCAATGGATAAAATTGTCAACAATCTAGATTATGTTTAAATAGTTAATGTTCACTTATTCTACAGAATATTATACATCAGTATTGGAAAGAATGGAGCAGGTCTCTGTATTTTTTAAAATTCCCATTCATAGCAGAAAGATAAACGGAATCCATCCCTCCTTTTTAAAATTGGGGTATAGTTGCTTTACAGTGTTGTACAACGAAGTGAATTAGCTATAATTCATACATACATATCCCCTCCCACTTGAGTCTGCTTCCCACCCATCTAAGTCAACACAGAATACCAAGCTGAGCTTCCTGCACTATACAGCAAGATTCTTATAGTGGTTTGTTGCTGTTGTTAAAAATATGAGCTGAAAAAATATTGTGTATAGAATAATTCCTCCCCCTATAGGCTCATATTTTTCTCTCTTCCCTGTTTTCACTTTTGCCATATTATTTTCCTCACATCTAGTTTCAGGTGCTTGGGGGTGACCACTATTGTCCATTCATCCCGCTAGTGACAACCCCATTTCTCTTTCAGTTCTTAAAGTAGTTTTATTTTCTGTTCTATAGGTTCTGTTTGACTCACCTCTTCCTCTCTTGTTTGGCTTCAAGCCAACCACTTGGCAGAAGTCAATCTCTCTTTGCCCTTCCACTCTTCCCTGGTCACTAACAAATATTCAGGGACCTTTTCTTGTCCAGATTCAGTGGCTGCATTCTTTATGACCTGGAAGCTCCCTTTAGTACTGTGGGCCCCAATATTTACTTTTGAGGGAGTAATGAATTAGTTTGCTGAATTGACAGTTTACTGACTATACGTATCCATGTATGCCTATGCATGTATGCATATATATATATATATATATATATATATATATATATGAATGCTGCTGCTGCTAAGTCACTTCAGTCGTGTCCGACTCTGTGCGACCCCATGGATGGCAGCCCACCAGGCTCCCTGTCCCTGGGATTCTCCAGGCAAGAACACTGGAGTGGGTTGCCATTTCCTCCTCCAGTGCATGAAAGTGAAAAGTGAAAGGGAAGACGCTCAGTCATATCCGACTCTTTACGACCCAGTGGACTGCAGCCTACCAGGCTCCTCTGTCCATGGGATTTTCCAGGCAAGAGTACTGGAGTGGGGTGCCATTGCCTTCTAGAGTTACACTATTACAATCATTGATCATATATCGAACTCTACATTTGATCAACTGCTTCAAGTCTAGTCACCATTTGCGTTGAAGGCTCAGTCATATACTTGGTAATGTAAGAAATAATAATCTTGTGTAACAATCAAAATACAAATGGTATAGTTAATAAGATTAGTGGAATTAATAATAAATCTTTTAGCCATGAGCCTCCCACACCAGTTTTTTTAAAAAAAGATTGTCAAGACTAGGGAATGGGTCACTTAGAGCAGAAATCTGATTTTTCATGTGGTTCAAATGTATATATGTGTATATATATATATATATATGAATATATGTACACAAATACAGTATATTATAATATATGGTATGTATATTACAAATAAAATCTATGGGTCTGAAATATCATTTATTACCAAAGAAATGTGTCAGTCTAGCCTGGTGTACTCATTTTAATATTCTTCTATGTCTGTTCTCTTCATTAAAGGAATAAAATTATTTGAAAAGAAAAGTTAAATTTATCTCATTATATCACTTAATGTAATATTTGTGTTGGCACTTTTGCTTTTGATGGAGATAATTTCTAATATGCATAATTAAAATTTCAGCCTTTGCAGAGCTACTTATTTTGGGGGAGGTGGGTAGAATGTTTTAATAAAGGTAACCCCTATTTTGTGTGTGTAATAGTAAATATAAATAAGTAAATTTTAAAAAATAAGTTAAGTCTTATCATTTTACCACAATACCAATAAGTAGTTTGATATATATTGTTTTCCTTTATTCCTTCTATCCTCTAGTGGAATTTCAGTATTTTACTACTTGATGTTTTTTGACAATACATAATAGCTACTGTAACAAACATAAGAGTTTGCTATTAAATATACTTCTGTACTATCATTTTATGACTAAACAAAAACACCATTTTTATCTTAATGTTTTTACTTGTTCCAGTAGGTTTCTTTGTTATATTTTCTTTACTGTAAAAGTAAATATTAATAGCATTGGTCCTCAAAACAAATTATACTTAGTGATTCTATTTTATACATGATCCACTTTCAGATTTTGTTGATGCTGAATTTTTAGGTATTTGATGATATATAACACAGTATTCAGGAACCAGCCAATTATGTGACTTTCTTTTTTTACATTCTCTGCTTCTTTTGGCTAAAGTAAATACGTCTTTAGCAACTAGATAAAATGATAGTCATTTGTCAATTAATGCTGACCTTTGAAGTTTAGTATAGAAGTTCTTTTGACAAATGGGATGCACATGCCAAAGCTTTTGCATTAAATTGCATCAGCATGATAAATTTAGTCACTACACTTCTTTCAAAAATAACTCTTATAGGCCAACTAGCCTTCAATCATTTCAAAAATGCAGTAACATATTATAGTCCAAGGTGCTAGCAATCCATGCATCCATCCCTTATTCCAATAACTGAGAGGGTGCATCAAGAACTTTTGCAGCCACCCACATTTGAAGATCAAAGCCATAAGACATTCTAAGCTCAGAGAGCCCATAACAGTTGCCTGCTTAGCTGAAATAAAGGTGTCAGTCTGAAGAATCTGCCGTAGGCCCTATCAATTCTGTGCAACCAGATTCCAGGAGGAAGACTGGGAGAGATCTGGGGGACTTTGGGTAGATGTGATGGTGATAAAGAGAGGCCATTCCATTTTCATCCCACTGTTCATGTGGGAAACTAAGCAGTGCTTTCTGAGCAAAGCAGTTAATTGGCTGGCTTGCTCCTGCTTCCTCAAAGTCAGCCATCATTTAAGAAGGGCTGTGTCCCTAATATGAGAATCTCCAGCTACATGGTGAGTTCCTGGAAGAAGAGACATCATGGAGACAGAGACAGGCCAAGAAGCGCCTAGGCCACAGACTTGTATGTAAAGTGGGCACCTTAGAGGGAATCCTTCTGGTAAGCTGCTCTAGCTCATACCACAGATAAGAGATGAATCAGCAGAGAGCTTCCTAGATTCCAAACCCACAAAATTGTGAGCAAAATAAAATGAGTTGTTTTAAGTCAATAAATCTTGGATTAAGTTTTCACATGAAAATGGATAGCTGAATTAAAACATACTTATGAATTATTCTATCATGTCATCTAATATTGTCAGGCAGATTTTCTCATGAAAGCCTTGAGCTTCTGGGACACAAGAGAAGAAGGAGGAAAGGGTAGATATGTTTACATGTATAGACTTCTTCTTTTACAAAAAGTTAAACAGGAACTTGTCTAACATTTATATTTTAAAAAATTTTAAAAAGTTTTCCCTTTTATGAAAATAATGTGATAATATGGAAAACTTAGAAATAAACATGAACAAAAACTGAAATGAAAATTGCTGCCCATGTTTTCCATTCATTATTTACCACTGTTAATGTGGATTAAACCTTTAAGGCTTTTTTTTTTTCAATATAGGTGACTATATCTGATTATACCTATGTGTTTAGCAGAGGCAGTATCACATAACAGTTGAAGACCAAGGCTCTGGAACCAAACTGTTCAAACACCAGTATCTTCTCCTCTACTATACCTTATTGGCTTTGTGACCTTGGCCAAAATTCTTAACCTCTCTGTGCCTTTTACATATTATACATATAGGTATGATACTAGTATCTACCAGTCACAGAGCTACCTCAATTATGAGGATATTTCACCACTTAGATTTATACTTTCTAAAGAACTTAAAATGTGCCTGGCATGTGGCATGTACAAAATTAGCATTTGAAAGTACAATAATTATATTTGTAAAGAAAAACCAAATCATGGAATATATAGCATTTTGAAACATCCTTACTTCATTCAATAATATAGAATAAATATTAATCATTAATAAATACATATTTTGTGGCATCAATTTTTAAAAGCTGTATAAAATTTTATTATATAGATATAATTTAGTTCCCTATATTCAGACATTTATGTCATTCCACTTTTACTTAAAGTACATTTTAACTCTTATTATGTGAGTTTTTAAACAAAAGTAGGTCAGCTTGTATAATGAATCCTCATGTAACCATTTAGTTCAGTTCAGTCTCTCAGTTGTGTCCGACTCTTTGCGACCCCATGAATCGCAGCACGCCAGGCCTCCCTGTCCATCACCAACTCCCGGAGTTTACCCAAACTCATGTCCATCGAGTCGGTGATGCCATCCAGCCATCTCATCCTCGGTCATCCCCTTCTCCTCCTGCCCCCAATCCCTCCCTCAGGGTCTTTTCCAATGAGTCAACTCTTTGCATGAGGTGGCCAAAGTACTGGAGTTTCCGCTTCAGCATCAGTCCTTCCAATGAACATCCAGGACTGATCTCTTACCCAGATACAATAATTAGCAACACATGGCCATTCTTATAGTTCATTTTAAATACTCATTTTAAATCGCCAACTCTGATAAAACTAAAATGATAGCTGTGTCTTAAAGTATAAGAGCCTCCATATCTTAAGGAAATGCTATTAATTCTTTGTGTTTACATTAGAAAGCACACTTAAGAGCCTCAAGATACTAGCTTTTATCTGATGCCAAACATAAAATGGTCAGTTCCCCTTATTCAGCTCCAGTGCACAGCCTTCATTATATCTTGTTTCCTCTGATATATCGAAGAAGAAAATGGAATAATTTAAAAGACACCAGTGGGATAAAACACTATATTCCTAAATTTAGTGACATTTTCGGAGCTATTTTAACCAGTGTAATTGAAATCCTCTTGTTCTCCACTGACATATTTTAGAAGTTCATATGTTTAGAGTCTGAAATTTCATTCCAAAAATGATAGAGAGCCTCTTGAACTCGGTGGAGAGTTACTGAGCTGAATTATGATGGGCAAAGGCTTCATTGAGCTTGAGGAAGTCTGTATGCTCTTCCACATGGATTAATTTCACAATCTATCCTAGACAGTATGGTGTGTAGGTAGCTAGTGTGAAAAATATCATGTCATCGACTTCCATGTGCTACCACATTACAGTTGAAGCCGTAAATTCTGAGATGCTATTTTCCAGGCAAATATGTTTCTTTGAAATTATAGTGGTATGTTCAGTAGCATGCAGAAAGAAGTTAAAATTATGGGAGGGAAATAAACTCCCCTAGTCATACTACAACTGTGAAGCTGTAATAAACGGTTATTAATGTAGAAATACCTGGTATTTGTTCTTATGACACATACTATAAACATTTAATACTGTTGTGAGTATTACATGAAACCATTTACTAAAAATACTTATTGAGCACCTATATTGTAATAGGCACTGTTCTAGCTGAGGATAAAAGAGGGACATTTCTTTCCTCCAGAATCTTGCTTTCTATAGAGAAAGACAGATACACAATAAATAGGTGAACAAATAATCATATCAGTAGATCTACTTTCTACCCTAAAACATGTTAAAAATTAACTTTTGCAGATCCCCAGTGGTTCTTGTGATCAGTGAATGCTTTTACCAACTGCCACTAGAACCCTCCAGCATGGTGCAGTGTCTCTCTGATTCTGTTTCATCATCTAAAAATACATAAACAGAAAAACAATAGCTTTTTGTCAAAGAGGTCCATTTCTCTCTTAAGCCATTCAGAGTACTGAATCAAGAGCTGCTTTACTGGGAAGAGGGGGTATGAAGAAGCTGGAAAATCAGCAGGTAAGATTCTTGGAGGGCATTCAAAGCATGAAGTTCCTACTAATTGTGTGGAAGACTACATCAAGATTACCTATGAACTACCAGGGACACCTTGCCCATAAATCCGCCCTGCTGGCTCATGTATAACAATTCTGTATGCCTCACTCACATACATACCCCATCGTTTGGTCAGTTCTGGATGCACAGCCAGATGAAAAGCAGCAAGAACAAGCTTTAACAGACACTTAATGAGCATGCACAGAAAGCAGGCCCAAACCTATGAGCCAGGGAGAAACAACAGGTTTGAAATTTACCACCATCTTTGGGAAAACAAAAAGAAGACCTGGCCTGCTGTGTTACAGGATCAGGAAAAGGCATATAAGATGAAGAATTCTGTCACAAGAGGGAGTAAGAAGCATGGAGCATATATATCCATTGGTGGTATGAGAAAGCCTCAGAATCAGTAGGAGGGATAATGGGAAGATAGCAATGGAAAACGTCAAGTAAATGAAAAATCACGGAAACATGACACCACCAAATGATCACAATAATCTTCTAGTACATGTTCCCAAAGATATGGAGATCTAGGATTTACCTGGTAAAGAATTCAAAGTAAGATTTTTAAGGAAACTTGGTGAGCTACAATAAAACACAGAAGAATAATTTAGCAAAATTAGGAAAACAATACATGAACAAAATGGGAACTTTAACAAAAACATAAAAATAATTTTAAAAGAACCAAACAGAAATGCTGACAGATAAATGAATGAAATTTAAAAGGTAATAATGAGCATCATAAGCAGAATGGATCAAGCAGAAGAAACAATCTACAAGTTAAAGACAGAAACTTTCAAATTATCCAGTCAGAGGAGAACTAGGAAAAAGAATGAAAATGAGTGAAAGGAATCTACCTGATCAATAGAATATGATCAACATAAACAATTTATGTAGTATTGAAGTTCCAGGAGAAAAGAGGGAGAAGGGGGACACAAAACCTATGTAAAGGAGTAATGGCTGGAGAACTTCCCAAATCTGCAAAGAGATTTGAATATCTAAGTTCGTGAAGCTCATAGGTCACCAGACAGGTTCAACTTAAAGTTATCCTCTCCAACACACACTGTAATAATAAACTGTCAAAAATCAAAGACAAAGAGAATCTTAAAAGCAGCAAAAGAGCTTGTAACTTACATGGGAACCTCCATGAGACGATCAGTGGATTTCTCATTAGAAACTGTCCAGGCCAGGAGAGATTGGGATGATATATTCAAAGTGCTGAATAAAAAAGAAAAATGCCAATCATATTCTTTTGAACAATATTATCCTTCAGAAATTAAGGAGATATAAAAACTTTCCCAAACAAGAAAAGAGCTAAGAGGCTCCTTTACCACCACACTTGCCTTAAAAGAAATGCCAAAAGGGGTTTTTCAAGCTGTTCACTGCAGCATTATTCATAGTAGTCAAGATGTTATTAGTGGATAAGTAAGATGTGGGGTATGTGTATGTGTGTATGTGAAATTATTATTCTGTGAGAAAGAAGAAATTCTGCCATTTTCAACAACATAGGTCTGAGAGCATTATGCTAAGTAAAGTCAGACAGAGAAAGACAAGTACTGTCTGATATCACTTTTGTGTCGAATTTTAAAAAACATAACTTGGAGAAACAGAATAGAATGGTGGTTTCTGGGGCTGGAGAGTGGAGGAAATTGAGAGATGCTGATCAAAGGGTACAAACTTATAAAGTGAATACATTCTGGGGGTCTAATGTACAGTATGATGATTTTAGTTTACAATACTGGATTATATGTTGGGAAGTTGCTAAAAGGGTAGATCTTAAATATTCTCATCATACATGCAATATCAATTAAGTGAGGTGATGGAAATGTTAACCTTATTGTAATCATTTTGTAATATATGTATAAGTACATAAAATCAACATGTTGTATGCCTTAAGCTTACACAATGTGATATGCTAATTATATCTCAGTAAAGCTAGAAAAAAAAGAAAAGCAAAGGACATCCTTGTGTAACTTAGAAAAAGGAACTTCTTTTCCTGGGAAGATGAATTTCATTGAGTGAGATATGACTGGATTTCCACTCCCATCACCCTTTGGCTAGATCTCTTGTGCAGAGCATGGCTTACCCACCTGATACTGAATGTGGTCTAGTCCGTTTCAATCTAGTATCTTCTTTCTCTTATGGCATTTTACCCATTGTTATCTAGCTTCTCTTTTTGAAACTGTTTATTTTTTTCTTTCATGTATAGTATTCCCAAGGGTTTCCTGGTTTATTCACAAGGATGTATAGATAGAATCCAAGTCCTTAACTAGGTCTACATCTGTATTGCACAATTCAGTAGAGAAAGACACCACTGAGTCACATAGCCCAACTCCATGCTTCAGAACATATGCTTTATTGATACATGGCATCCAAAGCAGAATTAAGTTCTTATCACCCATAGTGTTCGCTTGGACAACTCTAACATGCTAACCAATGGAAAAAAGGATTCTGAGAAGTCTAACCTTAACAAAGTTTTTAAAAATTTATTATTTTTCCATTAACCCATCTTTTAGTGCTCTTATAAAATTACAAATTTTGTGTTTATTCTATACTGACCCAGTGTACCAGTACTACAACCATTTTATCTTCTTTAAAGAGTAATTTACAAAAAATGTATAATTTTAATTTACAATTCACCTAATGACATCACTATCATTATATTTATAAGGGGATTTATCGTCTATTATTTTAAAATATTCTGATAAATTTGTAGTTCTTACATCTGCTACTATAATTTCATAGTTAGAATAGCACATGAGACAGTGGTTGTACAGATACTTATTAGAATAGGCTTAAGAGTATACAAGAGAAGAGATGATTTCACTGGCCTTTGGTTTTCTCACACAAAAATTACTTCTTTGAAGATCTGTACAGTGAAGAGTAGAGCATTTGGCTGGATAATGCTATCCTCTTCAATGTCATTATCATTCAAGACCTTCCCTGGCCCCTAAGGTTAAAGAAGTTCAAAGATCACCTTATTTAATTCTCTGCATAGTACTCATTAATCTCTGATATTCTGGGGGTGATTTACTATTATTTAATTTTTTTTTGCTATCTTATTTTCAAGAGGGTAGGAGACTTCTATTATTTGTTAATTGATATATTTCAAATGTCTGAAAAAGTTCCAGGTAAGTTATATAGAGTCACAGTAAAAATTTTGGACAAGAAACTAGTGTTGGTAAGAATATGGAGGAAAGGGAACCCTCGTGCACTGTTGGTGGGAATGTAAATTGGTATAGCCACTATGGAAAACAGTGCAGGGGCTCCTCAAAAACAAAACAAAACAAAAAAACAGAACTACCATTGTTGCTCAGTCACTCAGGCGTGTCTGACTCTTTGTGACCCCATGAATCGCAGCACGCCAGGCCTCCCTGTCCATCACCAGCTCCTGGATTCCACCCAAACCCATGTCCATTGTGTTGGTGATGCCATCCAGCCATCTCATCCTCTGTCGTCCCCTTCTCCTCCTGTCTTTTATCTTCCCCAGAATATGATCCAGCAATTCCATTAGTGGGTATTTATCCAAAGAAAACAAAATCACTAATTCAGAAAGATATATGTAAGCACTATGTCCATTATAGCATTATTTACAATAGACAAGATATGGAAGCAACCTAAGTGTGTATCCATATATGGATAAAGAAGGTATGACATGTAGATAGACACATATGTACACATATACATACATAATACACATACACACATGCATACATATACAATGGAATATTACTCGGTCATAAAAAATGAAATCTTTCCATTTGCAACAACATGAACCTGGAGGGTACTATGCTAAGTGAAATTAGCCAGTCAGAGAAGAAAAAATACCATATGATTTCTCTTATATGTGCAATCTAAAAAGCAAAATAAACAAACAAACAAAACAAAATAGGAACAGATTCTTAGGCATAGAAAGCAAACTAGTGCTTGCCATAGAGGAAGGGGGTTGGGAGACAGATGAAGTAAGTAAAGGAGATTAAGAGGTACAGACTTCCAACTATCAGATAGGTAAGTCCAGAGGATATGATGTACACATAGAGAATATAGTCAATAATATCATAACAACTTTGGTGATGAGTGGTAACTGGTCTTACTGCAGTGTACATCTCATATTGTATAAAAGTATTGAATCACTATCTTACACTTGAACCTAATAATATTTTATGTTAATTATAACTCAATTTATAATTGTTGAAAAAGTGAATGAATATATTTTTTAATTGTCTTAAAAAGAATATTTGAAAAAATGGAAGCAGCTCCACAAATATTTGGAGTAATGTATCTAGTTTGATTTTGTATTTCAAATTTTAATGTAAGCAAGACTTTGTTCTTCTTTTTCTTTTCTAATATTTTTCTTTTGTTACTCTACAGCATACCAAAATTTCCTTAGTAAAGGGAATTTTTTAACCTTTCATTCTTCCTAAAAGTAGTAAGTATTTACATACAGACACACAGAAGTGTTTGTGAGTAACACATTTCTATCCAGGTATGTGTGTATTATGTACTTTTTATAGCTATAGTTGTTTATGAATGTGTTTCTCACCACATATAGTCATTTTATGTCCTTATCATTATCATCATTGTTTATAGATAAATATGTGGTAATTATGTCTCCATCATTAAGTTGCAAATTCCTTTTGGGCAGCAAGCATCTTCTAATGAAGAAATTAAAGAAGTCAGAACCATTAAATTAAAAATGATGCTTTCAAATACACTTTTGAATGTTCACCTCAGTGTTCTAATTAAATTATAATTTCAGTATACATATCTGCTTATCTGGATGCCTTTAGCGATTTGAAATGACTTACTGAGTATTCTAACTCATCCCACATTGAATGGAAGCATATAAAAATTGTCTGCTATTCAAATGTGCTTTCAGAAGCTATAAATAGAATACTGCTTGCTGCCAAAGGTGAATTAATTGTGATAAAGCTATTTTGATAAAAGTTATTCCTCACTTAAGTGAAACATGAAGTTGCTGATTTATTTCTACAGCAGCTATGTTGAAAGCTTAGTATTCAGTAACAAACTTATACTTCAATATATGTCACCATAATTTTTTTAGAAAAATAGAAAAGCCCTTACATTTGATTAGCTTCAAATGATGCTTCATTGATAAGTGGAAATAATTCAACAAAAGAACCTAATTGTGTAGAACAAGTAAATATTATACATACAGTACTCATTTGCCTACAATTACACAGGTAATGTCTGTATTTAGTTTCTTAATTTCTCATTATAAGACAATTGCATCTCATCTAGCAGTATTTAATTGCATTGTTTCTATTGCTAGAATAATAGCACATTCCTGTTTTTAAGATGTTGAATGACAAATAAATTTAGATTGTAATCACTTGTTATTCCTTCCCTAAGCAAAGCCACTCAAAAGTTTCAGTTGCAATGAAAAAACTTATTTCCTACTAATGATGCCCAAATGGGAGCACTCTAGAAAAGACTGTATCTTGTCTCACATCCTCTTCAATTATAGTTGTAACCATTATCTTAATAAGTCTAGTTGGCTAATAACGTTACTGTTTTCTAGAAATGTAACTCTGGAACCTTATAGGGGCCTCTCTGATGGTTCAGATGGTAAAGAATCTGCCTGCATTGCAGGAGACTCTGTTTTGCTCCCTGGGTTGGGAAGATCCCCTGGAGAAGGGGATGACTACCCACTTTTGCCTGGAGAATTCTACGGACAGAGGGCCCCAGTGAGTTACAGTCTATGGGGTCACAAAGAGTCGGACATGGCTGAATGACTAACTCTTTGTAGGGCTTCCCTGGTGCCCCAGTTGGTAAAGAATCTACCTGCAATGCAGGAGACCAGGGTTTGATCCCTGGGTCAGGAAGGTTTCCTGGAGAAGGAAATGGTAACCCACTCCAGTATTCTTGACTGGAGAATCCCATGGACAGAGGAGCCTGGTGGGCTACAGTCCATGGAGTCGCAAACAGTTGAACACAACTTAGTGACTAAACCACCAAAACTTTATAGTATTTCATCTCACATCCCAAACCCGTATAATAATCTTTCTTTCTTTTCCCAACCTTATATGTCTGCACTGGTGAATGTTAGGAGTAATACATGTGTCTGATTCATAATTTCTTATCTAGTTCTCATTCAACCTTAATATAAATTCTACTGAGACAAGACTGTTAGATAAGATGATCACATAGCTTCTGAGTTATCGTTTAACAGTAGATTAAGTCTTATTCACAGCTAATATTTACATGTGCCTTTCCCAATTTATTTTCTGAATGATTCACTTTCTCCTAATGTTTTGTGAGATGTCATTATTTTTATTACTGCCATAACAAATTACCACAAACTTAGTGGCTTAAGGAAGACAAATTTATTATCTTACAGTTCTGTGGGTCAGAATTATGACACAGGTCTTGATATGGTACGATCAAGATGTTGGGAAGGCTTCATTTTCTTCTGGTATCTCAGGGGAGAATGTTTTCTTACCTTTTCCAATTTCAAGAGCCTGCCCAGATTCCTTGGCTTATGGCTTTTCCCTCCATATTTAAAGCCAGCAATGGTCAGTCACTTTCTTCTCACATCACATCACTTGACCCTTCTCTTATAATCACATTTCTCTCTGACTGCTGCGAGAAAAGCTTCTTTACATTTAGGGTCTCATGTGATTACATTGGGCCCACCTAGGTTACCCAGAATAACCTTGCCTTCTTAAAGTCAGTAAACCTTAATCACATCTGAAAGTCTCATTTACCATGTAAGGCAACGTATCCATGGGTTTCAGGGATGAGTGCATGCATATCTATGGATATTTTTGGAGGAGTTGATATTCTGCCCACTATACACAGTCTCTTACTAATCGTTGTATCTAATGCAGCTGAGTGCTTTCTATGGATGACATGCTGTATTTCATAAAATATGACATTTGGCTTATGAAGCCAAGCATTGCGATCATTACTAATTAATTCTGGAAAAAGTTTGAACACAGTTAGACTTCATTTTCAGCCCCAGCTTTCTCTTGTTCTTTTCTCATTTATTTATTTATTTAAATAAAAATGGATGATAGAGTAATTTTTTTTCTTTTTGCAGTATTGCAATGCAACATTGAAGAAATTGCCAATTTTGTTGATGAGCAGAGAAAGGCTGAGAGTCCAGTTAAATTTGTATCCATTTAGGAGCAAGAGCTCAGCTTTTTCTTACTGGGGGATTCTCCATTTTCAGCCCAAGAATTATGGGAGAATTGGTTTTATCTGGTGAGAAAGGAGCTCCAATCTCTAGGCAGCTCT
The DNA here is from genome assembly GCF_014754425.2 of Oryx dammah. Taxonomy (NCBI): domain Eukaryota; kingdom Metazoa; phylum Chordata; class Mammalia; order Artiodactyla; family Bovidae; genus Oryx; species Oryx dammah. The sequence continues at coordinate 105,237,859 of NW_024070207.1, read as the reverse complement.
TGTTAACTAATATCGTAGATAACACTGGTATTGAATAAAGGCACTTTTACAAATTTCTATCATTTGATTTGTTTAATAGTCATAGTAATTATTAATATTAATTCACATTTAATATTCACATGTTTCTTGGATAGATAATTAAAGTGTAAGTCAGACTGATTTATTCTGGCATTCTTTAATGAATGACACCCTTAATATCTGTACCTTTTAGGAATATCTCTCCTTTATTTTGCAGTATTTTACCTGCCTCCCACTTTCTTCATTGCTTTGTGCATTTGGTTAAATAAAGCAGGATGCAAAGTATGCAGTTTACTTTTCAACCATTTTGATAGTTAGCTCAGAGGAAAAAATTGGTCACTGCTTGTTGAAAAAAACAGCATTTCTATGTGAACTTATAAGTTAAAAAATCAATTTCCAAAAATATAGCGACATGTTGAACATTCCCTTATATTTTAGACAACCCATTTTGAAATGAGTGTTATTAGGTTCAATCAGTTCTCATTTAGTTACCTTTTGTCAAAAAAGACTGCCAAGTTGTACTGTTAAAATTAAGCATGTTATTTACCTTTTTTTTTTCCTAAAGCTGTTTTGTGTGACTATTTCTGTATAAGGTTAATGTAATGAGGTTCCTGAATTTGTTCCTCTCAACATCTAATCTAACTAGTGCCTTAAGGAGGGTAACTGCTTGTATTGTGTCTCTTTACTGAAATCCCTTTAGACAGGCTTAAGATAGGCATATGACTCTAAACCAACTAAATGCAGAAACTTTAACTTTACTTCTTTCATCCTTAAAAAACCGATCATCATTTTGTTGATTAACTTTCATTTAAATGCTTATTTTATACTGTATTTGGACTATGCTTCATTAAGCCTCAATTTCCATTTAAGTTTGTTTGTGTCTTATTGCTTAAGTTCCCGTGTCTCAGTTCGCTAATGAAATGTTTTCTAACCTGTGAAAATTCAAAAGAGCTCAAAGACCGATTTAAAAGTACATTTCAGGTTTCTAAAAGAAAAATTCAGGTCTTCTGGGGTTATGGTACACTGCCAACCATAAACACCATTCTTACCACAAGCTATAGTCATTGAAGTCTTTTGATTTCCAGTTTCCGTATGTTAGAACTACCGATCTGATAATGACATCAATTGCAAGTGCCTTATTATTTCTCTTTGTATCAAAATAGACAGATTTTGTATCAAAATCTTTGTCACTTGATCTCGAGACATCTCCAAATTCATTTTGGAAATATAACTAAGCTGTGCTTCCCTTGTAGCTCAGTCAGTAAAGAATCTGCCTGCAAGGCCGGAGACCCAGTTCAATTCCTGGGTTGGGATGATCCCCTGGAGAAGGAAATGGCAACCCACTCTGGTATTCTTGCCTGGGAAATCCCATGGACAGAGAAGCCTGGCAAGCTACAGTCCATGGGGTCACAAGAGTCGGACACAATTTAACAACTAAACCACCACCACCATTTGTAGAAAGTGAATATTAAGTGGTATTATATACATATATACACACATATTTAGGTAAAATAAGAGGAGAGTGCACAGGTACAGATAAAACATTTATTGCTGCTGCTGTTGTTATTTCAAAAGGTATATAGGTTCAGGTTATGGAGTAGTTTGGGGAAAAGACAGTAGAAATAAGGACACAGAAGACAGTAGAGTTTGTCAGTCTTGTGTCTCTATCTCCTAATCCCATATCTAGGTTAATGGGGCTTTACATTGAATCACCTTTCCAGACGAGGGTTCCAGTCCTAGCCAAAGTTACTTTCTCCACCACTTATGCCCAAATCTCTCTTACTTAAACTCTAAATAGAGATTGTAGTGCCTTAGAGGTGAGGTATGGCAAGCCAATAGCTCAGTGGTCACCAGTCCCTATTTCTGCTACTTTTGCCTTGTTTATAGACTGCAGTTCTTCTTAGTTCTGATCTAGAGCCCTACATTAGATGTCTCTTCTTGTGATATATTCTTATTTTTTTTCCTGCAGTCCCTATGTAAGTAGATCTGAAGACTGCCAATTGTTGAACATCTAAGTAAACTTAGCAGATGACCCGACCCCACCCTAATCTTTATTATATTTAACTTTTATAAAAACTGTCTTTTAATATATCATATACATTGTAGATAACAAGTTTCATTATATTTATTGTTAACATAAATAACAGTCCACTCAAAGTAATTAGCCTCCAATTAAAAAAAAAACTTCTGAATTTACCATTTACCTGTTATAAGGTACTTCCTACATGAGAATATTAAAATTTGCTGAACTAAAAACTGTGTTTTTCTCAATACAATCTCCATAATTTGATAAAATTAAATCACATAGTTTAATGTAAGACTTAACGCTAGTTCATTTTAGTAGAAGTATCTCCACTTTTATGCATTCGTTCATGAAAATTTTGAGAAAAATGCCAAATGAAGTTTTCACTACTGACCATTGAAAGAAGGAAGCACTAGTATAAATTCCTGGTCCTCCAAAAGCTTACAATTTGTTGGGTGAAACATACTGGCCATAAATAGCATTCATGAATTCCCAGTGACTGGAAATACACATAATACTCCATTTAGAAGTGACATCTAGTTGTGAACTTCTCTCGTGGTAAAGTGGATAGGAGTCTGTCTGCCTGTGCAGGGGACATGGGTTCGATTCCTCGTCCAGGAAGAGACCATATGATACAGAGCAGCTAAGCCCATGCACCTGGAACCTGTGCGCCTGCAGCCTGTGTTCTGCAACAAGAGAAGCCACGACAGTAAGAAGCCTGTGCACTGCAAGGAAGACCCACCACGGCCAGAAAGAAAAATAAAAGCTGGTTGTAATAAGGTTTGGGAAATATTTATACTTTCAAACAGCAGAACCTTCAATATTCCAGACTCATAGGACATGAGAGACAACATAATACTGATAATGAGAGTCATTTTGATGAGTTCCCCATGTTTAAAGCTAAACTACGTCCACTTATAGTGAAGTTCATAGTTTCACGTTTTTTTCATATGTTTTGGGAAAACCTTGGAGGCTTTTAAGTTATTTACAATTGACATGTCAGTTAAATGTAGAATGTCCTCTACTTTGATCACTGTTTAATGTAGGATTTTGTGTATGCATTAAAAGACCATTTAAACTGGTTGTTTCTTAACATTTCTTATTAATAACAGATATTTTGTCATTTACTCTTTCAGAATTATGTGATTCTCACTCTTATATTCCCTCATGCCTCTATTTACTTGTCACAGTAACATAATTCCCTATGCTCCATTTTTAAGAGTTATCCATATGTTGAATAATATCTTTCCTCAAATATAAAATCTTTTTTTTTCTACTTAGTCTTCATCTGATTTCCCTTTGAAACCTGATCTTTACCAAGACACAGGTTCCAATGAGTTGCTAAAGCAATTTCTAAACTTTTTTTTGTTTTAAACAATAACTCTACCTTTAGTTTTTAAAAAATTTTATTGGAGTATAGTTGATTTGCAATGTTGTGTCAGTTTCAGGCACACAGCATGCACACATTCTCTTTCAGATTCATTTCCTGTATAGGCCATCACAGAATATTGAGCATAGTTGCCTGTGCTGTTCAGTCCTTGTTGGTTACCTATTTTATGTATAGTAGTGTGTGTCTGGAAAATCCCATGGACGGAGGAGCCTGGTGGGTTGCAGTCCATGGGGTCGCTGAGAGTTGGACATGACTGAGCGACTTCACTTTCACTTTTCACTTTCATGCATTGGAGAAGGAAATGGCAACCCACTCCAGTGTTCTTGCCTGGAGAATCCCAGGGACGGGGGAGCCTGGTCGGCTGCCGTCTATGGGGTCGCACAGAGTTGGACATGACTGAAGTGACTTAGCAGAAGCAGCAGCAGCAGCAGCAGCAGCAGCAGTGTGTGCATCTTAATCCCAAGCTCCCAATTTATCCATTCCCCATACATTTCTCCTTTGGTAACTATAAGTTTGTTTTTGGAATCTGTGAGTCTGTTTCTATTTTGTAAATAAGTTCATTTATCATATGATATCACTCATATATGGCATATATATTTTTAAGATATAAATTTATTTTAACTGGAGGTTAATTACTTTATAATATTGTATTGGTTTTGCCATACATCAACATGAATCTGCCACAGGTGTACACGTGTTCCCCATCCTGAACCCCTCTTCCCCCTCCCTCCCCATACCATCCCTCTTGGTCATCTCAGTGCACCAGCCCCAAGCATCCAGTATCATGCATCGAACCTGGACTGGCGATTCATTTCATATATGATATTATACATGTTTCAATGCCATTCTCCCAAATCATCCCACCCTTGCCCTCTCCCACAGAGTCCAAAAGACTGTTCTATACATCTGTGTCTCTTTTGCTGTCTCACATACAGGGTTATCATTACCATCTTTCTAAATTCCACATATATGCGTTAGTATACTGTATTGACGTTTTTCTTTCTGGCTTACTTCACTCTGGATAATAGGCTCCAGTTTCATCCACCTCATTAGAACTGATTCAAATGTATTCTTTTTAATGGCTGAGTAATACTCCACTGTGTATATGTACCACAGCTTTCTTATCCATCTGCTGATGGACATCCAGGTTGCTTCCATGTCCTGGCTATTATAAACAGTGCTGCGATGAACATTGGGGTACACATGTCTCTTTCAATTCTGGTTTACTCAGTGTGTATGCCCAGCAGTGGGATTGCTGGGTCATATTTTTCTTAAATGATATAAATGAACATATTTGCAATACTCTTTATTTTTGTTACCATAATTTTATTTTGTTGTACTCATGATTTCCAATATTCATTGATCACACATTGGAGTTTATAGTTTTCCTTTTCATCAGTTCAGTTCAGTTCAGTTCAGTCACTCAGTCATGTCCGACTCTTTGCGACCCCATGAATCGCAGCACGCCAGGCCTCCCTGTCCATCACCAACTCCCGGAGTTCACTCAGACTCACGTCCATCAAGTCAGTGATGCCATCCAGCCATCTCATCCTCTGTCGTCCCCTTCTCCTCCTGCCTCCAATTCCTCCCAGCATCAGAGTCTTTTCCAATGAGTCAACTCTTCGCATGAGGTGGCCAAAGTGCTGGAGTTTCAGCTTTAGCATCATTTCTTCCCTTTCATAGATACTCTTTAATGTAATCTTGTATCTCATCAGGGTTATTTCATACACCTTTCACTGTCTTACTACTAGAAATCACAATTGAGCAACTTTTTGAAGCATTTTTTTTTCTTTTTCATATTCAGAATGTGAAGTTGTCTTTTTAAGCAATAACATCTTTCTGTAGTTTTGGTAATGGCACTGAAGTGAATAGAAAACAATGTGGAAAATATATTAAGAAATAGTTTAGGCATACATCATCAAATATAGAATAACACTGGAATAACACTAACATTTGGCAAAGCATCTTTTGAAGTTATTATTGGCTTTTCCTGTTTGTCTACTTTTGTCTTGTTCAATTTATTTTACACTCGTAAGTTTGTAGACATTTCTAGTTCAGCTCATGTTATAGCCATTCAACAATTTCAACATCTTTAAAGCACCATTTAAGTTTATTTTGCTCATTAAGAGTTGCTACTTCCTTAAACTTTATGAGACATTTGAGGGAAGAATAGGTGTTGACAGTAATTAATATTCTTGCATGTAGCAGCTACATAGCAATTATTTATTTTTTAGAGAATTATTTTCTCCATTAGTTTGTTAAAAAATATTTCATTCTGTGATTTTCTTCAGGATTTTCAGTTTTGTAACATTAATATAGCTATAATTTATGTGTAAGCTGAATTCATTTCATTGTCTGTTTATGCATCCTCTTGTTTTTCTTCATTTTGCTTATGTTACTTTCCATATGAAAAATACATAACTGTCTCTTTGACTAATTTCCTTCTGAATAAAAACTGTGTGTCATTCTTTACCAACTCTAGGGGAAGATGTAATCACTTAAGAAAGTACATTATGCCATTACTTGCATTGTGTTTTAAAACCACTTTTATTTTTATGCTATCTTAAATGCTAATTGGTTCATCTTAAATTTGATGAGACTCCATAGTTTAATAGTTGCCAGAACCAAATGTTTAATTAATCAAGGATACAGCTGTCAGAATTTTCTGACATGGGCTTTTTCTAAAACTTCTTAAAATAAGAAAGACAGACAGACAGACACTAAAATAGTTACTGAGAAGTCACTGGAAAATTTCTTACTAGCTACTTGGCAGGCAAATAAGGTTGCTCTTGCCAAAGGCGCTAACTATGCTGACATGTTCAATCAAGAAACAGTCATTTATATCAATAAAGATTGAGTTCCTCTCTTACTTCCCCTTTGACAGTCATGATTTTTCTGTCAGTGCATGTCTCCTTTACTTCAAAATATGGGGCTCCCTCAACCCCTTTTTATGGCACACCCAAGTTCCATCCTGCTGTGCTCTGAGTGGCTGCAAACAGTAAGGGGGTGCAATTCCTGTGAAGGCTTTGCAGTTTACCTTGTCTATTACATTCACTAGCACTTAATTCACTTCTACTTCATTTATTTTGTTGTCCTCTCATTTTTCCCTTATTTTCCTTTCTTTCTTTCCTTTCATCTTTATTTCATTTCTTTCTTTATCCCATTATTTAAACCTAGTCCACTCATTTTGTCATTCTTAAGGAATTCACTCATTTTTTGTCCATTTCTTTAGTTTTGATCATTTAAAAAATGAGTCCAGGTGAAATATGCCATAGGTTAGACACAAAAATATTGAATCCTTCACTAAAAATGCTATTTCTGTTGATTAACATTAAAGATCCTGTCCCATAAATTTTGGAATAATTATTCTACTACCTAGCCATATCATGCTTCATTCTGGATATGTGTAAGTTGCATATTTAGGCATTAAGAATATCATTCAATGACAGATATTATCTTGAGAAAACCTTTTTTGTTGAGAAGAGAAACTATAAATTTTATTGAATATACATCAAAGAAATGATAATTAAACAGTTGAGAAGTGGTAAATTCAATGAGAATTCAAAAATTAGTGAGAATCATATCACAAGTGTTCCTTATTGACTAAAGCAGCTAGTGATTTTAGGATACAAAAATATTAGTGCATTACTTTTATTATTTTGTAAAATGTTATTCTAAATAAGAAATACTAAAGATAGCATCTGAGGTCCCCAAGATAGCAGGTTTGAAAATTATCACTGCTAATTGAATTTTATTTGTGATATAAATGCATAACTATATAAATAGGGCATATTAAAAAGCAGAGACATTACTTTGCCAACAAAGGTCTGTCTAGTCAAGGCTATGGTTTTTCCAGTGGTCATGTATGGATGTGAGAGTTGGACTATAAAGAAAGCTGAGCGCCGAAGAATTGATGCTTTTGAACTGTGGTGTTGGAGAACACTCTTGAGAGTCCTTTGGACTGCAAGGAGATCCAACCAGTCCATTCTAAAGATCAGTCCTGGGTGTTCTTTGGAAGGACTGATGCCAAAGCTGAAACTCCAATACTTTGGCCACCTCATGCGAAGAGTTGACTCACCGGAAAAGACTCTGATGCTGGGAGGAATTGGAGGCAGGAGGAGAAGGGGACGACAGAGGATGAGATGGCTGAATGGCATCACCGACTCAATGGACATGGGTTTGGGTGACCTCCGGAAGTTGGTGATGGACAGGGAGGCCTGGCATGCTGCAATTCATGGGGTCACCTGAACTAAACTGATTGAATCTGGAAGGATTTGGTTTGGGTACGTGTGTTGGCCAGTTTGATGGCATGTTTAATCAAGAAAAAGACATTTATATCAAAGAATTGTGCTTAGTAGTGAAAGTCACACCTTCATGGATCAGAGCCTTGTCATGGCAGAGGGATTTGCGTAACTCAGTGAAGCTATGAGCCATACTGTGCAGGGCCACCCAAGACGAATGGGTCCTAGTGAAGGGTTCTTACAAAACATAGACCACTGGAGGAGGGAATGGCAAACCACTCCAGTATTCTTGCTGTAAGAACCCCATGAACAGGATGGAATGACAGAAAGATATGACACTGGAAGATGAGTGCCCCAGGTCAGGAGGTGTCCAATATGCTACTGAGGAAGAGCGGAGGGCAGTTACAAATAGCTCCAGAAAGAATGAAGCAGCTGGGCCAAAGTGGAAACAACAGAGTTGTGGCTATGTCTGATGGTGAAAGTCCAATGCTGTAAAGAACAATGTTGCATTGGAACCTGGAATGTTAGGTCCATAAGTCAAGGTAAATTGGATGTGATCACATAGGAGATGACAGGAGTAAACACTAACATCTTAGGAGTCAGTGAACTAAAATGGACATCAATGGGTGAATTTAGTTCAGATGACCACTATCTCTACTACTACGGGCAAAAATCCCTTAGAAGAAATGGAGTAGTCCTCATAGAAAAGTCCCAAATGCAGTACTTAGGTGCAATCTCAAAAATGACAAAATGATCTTGGCTCGTTTCCAAGGCAAATAACATCATAGCAATCCAAATCTATGCCCCAACTACTAATGCCAAAGAAACTGAAGTTGACCTATGAAGATCTACAAAACCTTCCAGAAATAACACCAAAAAAGATGTCCTTTTCATCATAGGGGATTGCAATGCAAAAATAGGAAATCAAAAGATATCTGGAGTAACAGGCCAGTTTGACTGTGGTGTACAAAATGAAGCACGGCAAAGGCTAGCAAAGTTTTGTCAAGAGAATACACTCATCATAGCAAACACCCCTTTCCACCAACAACACAAGATGACTCTACACATGGACATCACCAGATACTCAGTACCAAAATCAGGTTGATTATATTCTTTGCAGCTGAAGATGAAGAATTCTATACAGAGCTAGTGGAGGTGATGGAATTCCAGTTGAGCTATTTGAAATCCTAAAAGATAATGCTGATAAAGTCAGCATTCAATATGTCAGCAAATTTGGAAAACTCAACAGTGGCCACAGGACTGGAAAAGGTCAGTTTTCATTTCAATCCCAAAGAATGGCAATGCCAAAAAATGTTCCAACACAGTTGAGTACAGTTGCACTCATTTCACATGCTGGTAAGGTTATGCTCAAAATCCTTCAAGCTAGGCTTCAGCAGTGCATGAACCGAGAACTTCCATATGTACAAGCTGGGTTTAGAAAACACAGAGAAACCAAAGATCAAATTACCAACATACGCTGAATCATAGAGAAAGCAAGGGAATTCCATAAAAATATCTACTTCTGCTTCACTGACTACATTAAAGCCTTTGACTATGTGGATCATAGCAAACTGTAGAAAATTCTTAAAGAAATGGAAATATTAGACCACATTACCTCTCTCTTGAGAAACTTGTATGTGGGTCAAGAAGCAACAGTTAGAACTGGAAATGATACAATGGACTGGTTCCAAACTAGGAAAGGAGTATTTCAGGACTGTATATGGTCACCCTTTTTATTTAATTTCTATGCAGAGTAAATTATGAGAAATTCCAGACTGGATGAATCACAAGAGGGAATCAAGATTGCCAGGAGAAACATCAACAGTTTCAGATATGCAGATGATACCATTCTAATGGCAGAAAGTGAAGAGGAACTGAAGAGCCTCTTGATGAAGGTGAAAGAGAAGAATGAAAAAGCTAGCTTAGAATTTAACATTCAAAAAACTAAATTCATGGCATCTGGTCCCATCACTTCCTGGCAAATAGAAGGGAAAAAAGTGGAAACAGTAACAGATTTTATTTTTGTGGGCTCCAAAATCACTGCAGATGGTGACTGCAGCCGAAATTAAACGATTCTTGCTCCTTGAAAAGAAAACGATTACAAACCTAGACAGCATGTTAAAAAGCAAAGACATTGCTTTGCTGGCAAAGGTCCATATAGTCAAAGCTATGGTTTTTCCAGCAGTTATGTACAGATGTGAGAGTTGGACCATAAAGATGGCTGTGCACTGAAGAATTGATGCTCTCAAGTAATTGTGCAGGAGAAGACTCTGGAGAGTCCTTGGACTGCAAGGAGCTCAAACCAGTCAATCCTAAAGGAAGTCAACCCTGAATCTTCATTGGGCTCCAGTACTTTGGCCACCTAATATGAAGAGCTGACTCACTGGAAAGACCCTGATGCTGGGAAAGATTGAAGGCAAAACGAGAATGGGGAGGCAGAGGATGAGATGGTTAGATAGCATCCTTGACTCTGTGGACATGAATTTGAGTAAACTCCACAAGATACTGAAGGACAGTGAAGCCTGGCATGCTGCAGTCCATGGGATTGCAGAGTCACACACGACTTAGTGCCTGAGCAACAAGGTGAAGGCTAGTACAGTCATAGATTCAGCCAGAATATTCAAATGTTCATGGCATACTCTGGCGATTACGAGCTTTAAGGAGGCTTTGTTGCTACCCTTTTAAAAATTATCATTCATGAAGTTAAAGTATGGCATGTATATCAGCCTTGTGAATTTGTTGAAAATACTATTTATGTTTTATTTGTTTTGGATCCCCTCCTTGAACTATTATTTACTTTCTCTTCTATTACACACACACCAGACGAGATTCATTGTAGGACAAACAGATTTAGGCTGTAGGTCAAATATAAATATGTAGTACAAATAAAAATATATAGGTCAGTCCATTTATCATTCTCCTTTAGCAGTGGAAGCCTTAATGTAATCGATTCTACAATCCTAGTACAAATGTACCTCCAAATATTCTTATGCTAGGTCTCTGTTTGCTTCCTCCAAGTTAATGTGAAGTGAAAGTGTTAGTCGCTCAGTCATGTCTGACTCTATGACTCCATGACTGTAGTCCACCAGGCTCCTCTGTGCATGGGGTTTTCCAGGCAAGAATACTGGAGTAGGTTGCCATTTCCTTCTCGAGGGGATCTTCTTGACCCAGGGATAGAACCCAGGTCTGCTGCATTGCAGGCAGATTCTTTACAATCTGAGCTATAGGGAAGTAATGTAGCTAGCTTTAAACCCTACATTAAACAAACCAACAATGACTTTAATTCTGCTCTGCCTGTTGAATTGTAATCTTGTCATATTTATTGTTAAGACAACTACATGTGTTATATTCGTAGAAGGACTTGAAGTATATAACACCCTCAAAAGCTTCCATTCTGTGTAGTAACAATAGTGTGCTCAACAAACCAGGTTATCAGTTGTTAATTTCTCTACTGACAATTTTAAGCCAATGTTTATAGTATAGGTATTTGACATAAAAGTAAGCTTTAACTGTGGCTGTTCTAATAATGATAATCCTTATACTCTTTAAATTTTTATAGAAAAGTTTGTTGACAATTGTATTATTTGGGAATTTCATTGATTTCTTTTAAGGCTTTGTTTCTCTGGCCAAGAACTATTTGGAGATTAGTCTATATAAGATCAGTATAAACCTTACACCTTATACCTGGAGAATCTCCAACTTATTTCCTTAGAAATGCTGTAAGATTCAGGAACTCTAAGTAGTGTCTTCCCATAGATAACAGTTTTGATGACATGAATCTTTATTCTGCAATCAGTCCCCTTCCTCCATTGTTTATTTTTAAAAATTTTTTTTTAGCTTTTAAAAATTTGTTATCTGGGTTCTTTTCTCTGTCCAGCAGAAATTGAAAGTGAAAATGTTAGTTGTTCTGTCCTGTCTGACTCTTTGCAACCCCATATACTGTAGCCCACCAGGCTTATCTGTCCACGGAATTCTGCAGGCAAGAATATTGGAGTGGGTAGCCATTATTTTATCCAGGAGATCTTCCCAACCCAGGGGTTGAACGCAAGTCTCCTGCATTGCAGGCAGCTTCTTTACTGTCTGAGTCACATAACTGTTATCTAAGACTGCATACAAGACACATGTAAATAAATGAATTCCTGATCCCAACTCAGATGGACAGAATCCAAGTATCCAACACTAGGCCCCAGGATTGGGAATCCTTTTTGCAATTTGCAAAATTGAATCTTATATCACCTACAAGGTTAGAATCATTGTAACCTAAGCCATGATATGGGCTTACTATCTCTTCAAGGAAGTGTGTCTATTGAAAAGGCTAGTTTAATTCCACTGGTTATGAAATGAAAATATTTTGTAATGTAATTTCTAAAAGGTGATTCAGTTTAGTTCAGTTCAGTTGCTCAGTCATGTCCAACTCTTTGCGACCCCATGAACCACAGCACACCAGGCCTCCCTGTCCATCACCAACTCCCGGACTCCACCCAAACCCATGTCCATCGAGTCGGTGATGCCATCCAACATTCTCATTCTCTGTCATTCCCTTCTCCTCATGCCCTCAATCTTTCCCAGCATCAGGGTCTTTTCCAATGAGTCAGCTCTTTGCATTAGGTGCCCAAAGTATTGGAGTTTCAGCTTCAACATCAGTCCTTCCAATGAACATCCAGGACTGATCTCCTTTAGGATGGACTGGTTGGATTCCCTTGCAGTCCAAGGGACTCTTCAGAGTGTTCTCCAACACCACAGTTCAAAAGCATCAATTCTTCGGCGCTCAGCTTTCTTTATAGTCCAACTCTCACATCCATACATGACCACAGGAAAAACCATAGCCTTGACTAGACAGACCTTTGTTGACAAAGTAATGTCTCTGCTTTTTAATATGCTGTCTAGGTTGGTCATAACTTTCTTTCCAAGGAGTAAGTGTCTTTTAAATTCAGGGCTACAATCACCATCTGCAGTGATTTAGGAGCCGCCCAAAATAAAGTCAGCCACTGTTTCCACTGTTTCCACTGTTTCCCCGTCTATTTGCCATGAAGTGATGGGACTGATGTCATGATCTTAGTTTTCTGAATGTTGAGCTTTAAGACAACTTTTTCACTCTCCTCTTTCACTTTCATCAAGAGGCTCTTTAGTTCTTCTTCACTTTCTGCCATAAGGGTGATGTCATCTGCATATCTGAGGTTATTGATATTTCTCCCAGCAATCTTGATTCCAGCTTGTGCTTCCTCCAGCCCAGCATTTCTCATGATGTAAAGGTGATTAGTTTATATCTATTAGCTATATACAGTATTGCTAAAGCAAAATTTTGCTGAAGCTAAATTAAGTTCCATATTTGTTCCTGAGCCTCCTGATAATGAAAGGAAAAAAGGAAGCAGAGTTAATTCTAAATGCAATGTATCATCTATGTTGAATTTTTTAAGTCCTTTAGGACTGTTGACCCCTAATACACTCAAAAGGTCAAGACACCAGAGGTGAGTCCACTCTCATAAGTCCCTTAAAATCAACCAATATAGCATGGAAGAAGTCTTTCCAGAAGGAAAAACTAAAGTAGAATTGGTGGAGAACTGGAGATTTTTATGTTAGTATTTCTAGGTACACTCATGTCTTTTGGTAAATTTGTTACATTAATCCCATTCTCTTTTAATATAGGAAAACTGACAACTGGTACCTATGAACTGAGAAAGTAACCTGCACTTCTTTATTTTTGTTAACATGTATTAAGTACTAGCCATACTACATATACTTAATGCCAGTCACCAGGCTTATTATCCTCATAAAAATGCTGTGGTAAGCAAAACAAAGCTGTAGGAAATATATATTAAGAATTTTTTTTTTTTTACAGGGGATTGGCTTGTGCAATTTGGAGACCTGGCTTTACAAATCTAAAATATATAGAGCAGGCAGTTAAGAAGGGCTGGCTGGAACTCTTGGACATGAAGTGAAGCTATAGTACACAGAGAGTGCTATAGAGTAGAGGCTCAGGGGAGCCTCAACTCTGCTCTTTAAGGCCTTTTACCTGATTGAATCATGCCCACTCAGATTGTCCAGAATAATCTCTCTCACTTAAAGTTAAATGTGGACTTTAATCACATCCACAAAATTCCTTCCAAGCAATACCTATAGGTATAGTGTAGCTACAGTGTCATACAAAACTAACCATCACAGACGAGTACTTTTTTTGTTGTAATATCCCAGATTCAGAAAAAAGACTTCGAAAAAGTTAAATTGCTACAAGTAGTAAGTGATGAAACATGATTTGAACCCAAGCCTATCTTAACCTCAGAGCCCATATTGTAAAACCCAGATGCTAAACAGGAAAATTGACATTTGACCATTTACCTGTTAAAGAAATGATTTCTACACACATACAGGGACACACATGTCCACACCTATCCATGGATGCTACCACCACCACCACTCTACTACTATTCATGCAATAATGATAAACAGAATATTTAGGAAATTTGAATGCACTTTTTATTATTGTGGAGATTGGCTAGCATTTTCATTAAATCAAGTTAATTTTCTTTTTGGAAGTCAGGAAAAATGATCTGTTCATTGTGAATTAAAGAATCTTGGAAATAATTTGACAGTCAATCATCATTTCATAAAACTGAAATAAAATGTCAAGAGTAGACTCTTAAAGTCAATAGGATCACTCATAGTAATTACTGTCAGTTTAAATTGAAGAAAACAGAATGTGATTTCTATCATTATTGGAATTAGGTAGTAAGTGAACTACAAATACGAATCTATAAAGTATTGTGTTTAATTTATTGAATTTCTGCATATTGGCTTAATAGATGAGTGGCAGAAATTTGTAGAACAGTCACTCTAACACCCTTAGCACATAGAGTAGGCAATAGCAACTAAGAAAGTATTTATTATTTTATCATTAGTGACTGAATTCATGATACATTTTATTCTTCTGTATGTATTCAGACATGGTACTCTAATTTACTCTAGCTCTGAAATACGTATGTACTTTGAAAAACAGGAGAAGCTAAATGGAGGACATTCACTCCCCACAGAGTGCTAAGATATGGAAAAGCAAAAAGAGAACAAAAAAGAGTACAATCAACAAAAAAACCCTGTGAAATGTGACTTTTGTTCTGAAGTTCTGTGTTTTCCAGAGACACAGTATTTTAGCTTGCTCTAAATCATTTGTGCATACTTTGCTTCACAATTTTACCGTTTTACTTTTGTTCAAATATCAGAAAAATTCCCAATTAGACCAGACATGTCTTCAAGTAGAGTCCCTGCTTTGGTTGCCTTTTTTGAAAAGTCAGCTTTATATAAAAAGCAAGACAACATCCTTCCTACAAACGTTCATTTTTTTTTTCCACTAAGTCTTTGCTCAGCATGAGATAATGCCCATAGACTACAAGAAACTTTTCTTTCTAGACCCCAAATTACCATCCAACACTTATATCCTTTTACTTTCCAACACAGACATCTTCTTGTCATACTGGACTATTCATCCTCATCACAATTCTACACATTCCTAGAGCCGTACTTCCAGTCACACTGTTGGCTTAATATTCTCTTTTCCACATCAAATATCTGTATCCTGTCCATTCCCAATTTCAAATCTTAAGAAATTTCCTCTAGTCTGATCTCTCCTTTCACTAAGTTCAGATAGGAGACTAAATCTGAAAGGAACTTAACAGTAACTCTAGAGCTATAAAAGAGAAGACTATAAGGCAAGTATTTTTGTATTCCTTGAGTCTGTGAATGGCACCAACATGCACTCAGAAATCTTGGTAGTCATCTGTAATTTCTTCTTCTTCCTAACTCCTGGGAACTCTTCAGACCCAGTCATAGAAGAGGATTTCCAGGATTGCAGTCTGTTTATTTGTTTTACCTGCTGAGATTCTATGTAATAATTTTTTTCAATAAGGGTTTGCATAGTTAAAATAAATCTGAAAAGAGCTTGAAGATAACAGGTATCTGATTCTTGAATTCCTTATTTTATAGTCAAGTCAAATGATCTGTGTCCATGGAAATTATGCTTGAAAACTTCTGGCAAAGGGGTACTCATTTCTTTCCAATGAGGTACAGTCTTTGAACAATTTTGAAGGGTTAGAATGTTCTTGTATTAAGACTCGACTCTATGTAATCATTATCATTTTTTCTTTACTCTCCTATTCCCTTATACTAGTCTCTATAAATTTGTTCAGAGTAAGGATAGGTTTTTATTCTCCAATTGCTAGCATGATATTGGCCATGTTAATAGATGTTAAAAATATTTTTCAATACAACCTGTGCTTGAGTTCTTTCACTCTCCTCCCCATTCTTCTCCTTATGAACCATGGTTTGTTTATGTGCCTCAGGGGGAATACACAGGTATAGACTTATCTTTATAATCCCTGATGCAATACACTCACTATAACAAAATTATTGTATTTTCCAGAAAGGCAGCCCATGTTCACATTTGCTAATATTTCATAGCTTCATCACCCTGTTGACAATAATTGTGCTTGTACTCAAAACCAAACTATACTACTACTGCAGCTGCTACTACTTATTTTTTATTTTTATCCTGAATCATATCTTCCTTACCCTGTTTTTGTATCTTTTGTGTTCTGAGATCCAAATGTACAATATGTTTTATTCTTGTTAAATTTATGCTACTATATTAGGTCTCACTAAATCCCCCTCATCAAGATCATTTTGTATTTTTATTCTGTTATCCTCTATTTGGTAATCCACCCAGATTCACATTACTTGGAAATTGCATATTTATTTATTGTATGACTTTATGAATGTCATTGACTTAAGATATTTTGATGAGAATATAAGAAAGGCTTGAGGCCTGCCATTATAACTTTTTCTCTCTCTTTCTATCTCAAATAGATTCACTAGCCATACTGTTTTACTATAATATTATATACTTATGCTGTATTTCTATATATTACATATATATTTATACTCTATTACTATATACTAGTGTATATAGGAATACATCCTTAACTGGTTCCTTTCATGTAAATAAACTGGTGGAGAGATTTGTGATAGGAATATAATGAAATGACAGGCCTTATTCAAAAGAAAAGGATTGATAATATAAATATAGCACACTTAATGTAATCATATAAGACTTCAGGGAGTACATAGCACATGCATACTGAAATTATTAGTTGTCTTTATTATGTATATTCTCTCCTTCTAATTGTTAATTATTTGACTATACTTCCTAAAGTCAAGTAAAAGATTTCAAGAGAAATTTGCAAAAATATTATAACTTCATTATAGAATAAAATATATTCCCAAACATATCAGGAGTAGTGTAGAACAATTAATTTAATGCTAAACAATATTCTCAAGACATAAAATGATCTGTACTCTCTAAAGTTTGTACGATAAAACCCCTAAAACTCGTTAGAGATGTTTACTGTTGCTGAGGTTGTTTAATTATTTGTTTTGGAAAAGCTTAAGGATACTTAAACCAGTAAATTTCACAGACAATTATATAGGCTTGTCTATTCATGTTGTTAAATACTCACATAATGCTTAGAGCTTGCCATTTGTCACTGATTGTCTCCCTGTGATCAGGTGTTCAGCATTGTATATTCAAAAGAATAAATGACTCCACAGTTCATGGATCATGAAAATAACCACTCTTTAATTGTCAGAATATAGATAAGCACTCTCTTGTAAACTGTATTAAAACCAAACATTTATGACATCTTTTCAAAACAATCCTTTACTCTCCAAATGATTTTCAGCTATTGGAAATTCCATATTGTTTGTCTAACTTAATGACTCATGAATATGTAACCTAAAAGTAAAAACATTAACATAATAAAATAAATAATGTCATTAAATTACTAGTGATATGGTCCATTTGTGTTAATGGTCTGGATTTCTAGACGAGTAATCATGCCCTCTTGTCTTAATTCTGTTTCAGTTACAAATCTTGCTATCTAATTTAGCAGAAAATGTCAGTTTAAAAATATATGTTGTCTTACTTATGACAAAGTAATTGTTTTCACTGAAGTAATTTGGAAAACATAGGAGAAGCATAAAAAGTAAGAAGGAGGACATCCCTGGTGGTCCAGTGGTTATGACTGCACTTCCGCTGCAGGGGCCACAGGTTCAATCCCTGGCTGGGGAACTAAGTAAGATCCTACATGCCCTGTGCCACCCCCCCTCCTCCTAAAAAATGGTAAGAGGGAAAATTTGTCACCATCCCATTACCTAAGACTACCACCTATAATTTTGAGAATGCTCTATATCAGTATAATTATAGTTTCTTTTTATAAAATGTAGATTATAATCTTCATACTTCTAGCTAACATTCTTTTCTTGCTCTTAACAGTGCATCTGAACACCTCTTGGGCTAGAGCAGAATTTGCTTACTAATCTCCTATTGATGGGTGCTTAGGTTAATTTTAAGCTATTGATGAAAGCTAAAAGCTTGATGTTTCTAAAAATGCCATTTTAAATGAATGGATAAAACTCTGAGCCTGGTTCTGTACAAGAAATATATATTTATCTTATACACATTCAAAAGAGCCCATCATTTATTCTCCACCTAAAATTGTAGAATTATGTCAATGTTGTAATGAAACAAATGGTTAGCTAGAATAATTTTTAATGCATTCTGATGGAAACTTGGAGATGCCTCTATCAAAACCTAGATTTGGACTTTGAAATTACTGCAGTAATATTGAATATGTCTAATATTCTTTAACACGCAAGTAGCTTTTTATTTTTTTAATATAAATGTATTTATTTTAATTGGAGGTTAATTACTTTACAATATTGTATTGGTTTTGCCATACATCAACATGAATCTGCCACAGGTATACACATGTTCCCCATCCTGAACCCCCATCCCTCCTCCCTCCCCGTACCATCCCTCTGGGTCGTCTCAGTGCACCAGCCCCAAGCATCCAGTATCATGCATCGAACCTGGACTGGCGATTCATTTCACATATGATATTATACATGTTTCAATGCCATTTTCCCAAATCATCCCACCCTCGCCCTCTCCCACAGAGTCCAAAAGACTGTTTTATACATCTGTGTCTCTTTTGCTGTCTCGCATACCCTGTATGCAAGTAGCTTTTTTAAAAAAAGGATCTAATTAATTGGTTCATTTATAAAAGCACTGGGTACCTTACCAAAAGAATCAAATGTCTATTAATATCCTCAGTTAATGTAAGAATATTTTTTACTAAATATCATTAAAAAATAATCAAGTCTTATAAAAACAGTCAGTAGAGTTTACCATGCTTCTTTAGTTGAATATAATCTTCCTTAATTTCTGGAAACTTCTTTAAAATGCTACTGATCTTAACCTGGTTTGACCTAACATTTAGTATATATGTATTTATTTTTCTATTTCTATGGATGTAGGTGATTTTCAAGGTTGTATTGGTCCATAATACTAACACAATTGTAAGCAAACAATTAATTACAAGTGGGAAAATGTTAATGTCCAATCATGTTTTCATTATATAGTAAGAAATATATGTCTGTATAATATTTGACAGGTTCAATTTTGTCATAAAATTATAAAATTTAGATATAAACTGTCTACTGAAATATACAATATCTGTCCTAGATTTACCTGAATACCAGAAATTAAGTTTACTAAAGTAAATAACTTTGGAATTTTTTTCACACATTTTTCATATTTTGTTTTAAATGAGACACATTTGTATCATACATATTTAACTGACAACACAATTATGTGCTGAGTTTTCATTTTTAAAATGTTTTTACCTAAGAAATAAGCATGAAGACACACAAGTTTCACTGCTAAATGCGGTTATATTTATCCAAATGAACATATTTAATAAAAGGACACTGTAACTGATTTTAAAATCAAAATTGACTTGTAAAACCCAAAGAATTGTAGTGAAATCAGTCAAGTTGGTTGTACTTAACTGAATTTCTTTTTGTCAGGTCCTTGACATTCACTATTTCTCTTAAAATGTAATACTCTCTTTTGCTTTCTTTATACAAATGCTGTGCATTGTAGTAAAAGCTGTCACCTCAAAACAGATACAGAACCAGTTGTATTTCTAATAATTACATTTTTCATTGAAATATATTGATCCACAGTAACTCTTAGTCAATATTTCCTGGGTAAAGTCAAATTAAATAGTAGCAGTGAAATTATTTGGATATATGTATTTTTTTTTTTACTTTATTTTACTTTACAATACTGTATTGGTTTTGCCATATATCAACATGATTCTGCCACGGGTGTCTTTTAATGAATATCTCTTTTTAAAAATAATTTTTATTGAAGTATAGTAGATTTGCAATATTGTATTAGCTTAAGGTATACAGCATAGTGAATCAATTATATACATATACACTCTCTTTAAAAGAACTAATTATTTTAATTGGAGGCTAATTACTTTACAATATTGTAGTGGTTTTTGCCATACATTGACATGAATTTAAAATTATTTTCCCACGTAGGTCATTACAGAATATTGAGTAGAATTCCCTGTGGTATACAGTAGATCCTTGTTAGTTATCTATTTTATATAGCAGTGTGTATATGTCAATCACAATATCACAATATCCCTTCCTGCTTTCCCCCCCGGTAATTGTAAGTTGTTTTCTTTTTTCCTCTCCATCTGTGAATCTATTTCTGTTTTGTAAATAAATTCATCTGTACCATTTTTTTTTGGATTCCACATATAAGTAATATTACATGATATTTTTCTTTCTCCGTGTAAATTACCTCACTCAGTTTAACAATCTCTAGGTCCATCCATGTTGCTGCAAATGACATTTTTTCATTACTTTATGACTGAGTAGTATCCATTGTATACATGTACCACATCTTCTTTGATTATCCATTCCTCTATTGATGGGCATTTAGATTGCTTTTATGTCTTGCCTACTAGTGTGACAATAAATGTTGGGGTACATGTATCTCTTCAAATTATGGTTTCCTCTGACTATGTGCCCAGGAGTGGGATTGCTGGATCATATAGTAGTTCTATTTTTAGGTACTTCCATACTATTCTCCATAATGGTTATACCAGTTTACATTCCCACCACATGTATGAGAGTTCCCTTTTCTCCACACCCTCTCCAGCATTTATTATTTGCAGATTTTTTAATATGACCATTCTGACTGATATGAGATAGTTCCTCATTATAGTTTTGATTTGCATTTCTGTAATAATTAGTAATGTTGAGCATCTTTTCATGTGCTTTTGGGGAAAATATGTCTTTCTTGGGGGAAATGAATGTCTTCTTGAATGTCTTTTTTGGGGAAATAAGTATTTAGATCTTCTACCCATTTTTTGATTGAGTTGTTTGTTTTTTTTTGATATTGAGCTGCATGAGCTGTTTGTATATTTTGGAGATCAGTCCCTTGGTGGTTATTTCGTTTGCCAGTATTTTCTCTCATTCTATGGGTTGTCTTTTCATTTTGTTTATCGTTTGTTTTGTTTTGTTTTTTGCTGTTAAAAAGTATTTAATTAGAACCCATTTGTTTCTTTTTGTTTTTATTTTCATAATTATAGGAGGTGGATCAAAGATATCTCTGTGATTTATGTCAAATAGTGTTCTGCCTATGTTTTCCTTTGAGTTTTGTAGTATCTGGCCTTACATTTAGATCCTTAATCCATCTGAAGTTTTTTTGTGTGTATGCGGTTAGAGAATGTTCTAATTTAATTCTTTTACATGTAGTTGCCCAGTTTTCCCAGCACCACTTATTGAAAAGACTGTGCTCCATTGTACATTCTTGCCTTCTTTGTCATAGGTGGACATACATGTGTGAGTTCCTCTCTGGACTTTCTATACTGTTCCATTGATCTGTATTTCTCTTTTTGTGCCAGTACCAAAATGTTTTGATTACTGTAGTATAGTCTGAAGTCAGAGTGTCTGATTCCTCCAGCACCATTCTTTTTTCTCAAGATTGCTTTGGCTATTCAGGGTCTTTCTGTTTCTGTACAAATTATAAAAATGTTTGTTCTAATTCTGTGAAAAATGCCCTTGGTAGTTAGATATGGATTGCATTGGATCTGTAGATTGTTCTGGGCAGTATAGTCATTTTCACAATATTGATTCTTCCAATCAAAGAACATGATATATCTCTCCATCTTTTTGTATTTTCTTTGATGTCTTTCAGTTTTCTGAGTACAGGTTGTTTGCCTCCTTAGGTAGATTTATTCCTAGGTATTTTATTATTTTTGATGTGATGGTAAAATGGAAGTTTCCTTAATTTTTCTTTCTGATCATTCATTGCTAGTGTATTAGAATGCAAGAGGTTTCTATGTATTAATTTTATATCCTGCAACTTTACCAAATTCATGATGAGTTCTAGTAGCTTTCTGGTAACATCTTTAAGATTTTCTATGTCTAGAATCATGTCATCTGCACACAGTGATAGTTTTGCTTCTTCTTTTCCAAGTTGGACTGTTTTTATTTCTTTTCCTTCTCTGATTACCATGACTAGAACTTCCAAAACTATATTGAATAAAAGTGGCAAAAGTGGACATCCTTATCTTGTTCTTCATGTTAGGGGAAATGCTTTTAGTTTTTGAACGTCCATTGTTTTTGAAAAATGGCTTTGTATACTTGCAGACCTTTCCATTGTAAATTTAATAATCCTGTTGTAAACATAATACTAAATTTACTAATATTTAATATAAAATTTAATTTGGATAACATTTTGGTTAAATGTGTATTCTAATTATGGTAGATATTTACAGGGTGAATAATTGATATTCTAAAAGCTTTTTCTTAAAAGTTTTACATCGTGCCACTCACAAGTAAAGGCAGAATGTTCAGTGACTTTGGGTATCATAATGATTGTTTTTGATGAAAAGAATTAGGACCCTCATTTTGACAGGAAAGGATATATAATTCCCTTTGCTCAGAAGTCTGTGTCCTTCTTTAAGTTAAATCACTTAAAAATTATATTCCCCATTTATTTTTATTAAGATATTTGTTTCAAACTAAAGTATAAATGTGTGGTTTTTTTTTTTTTTGGATTTCCAAACTGATTGCTGCATACGGTATTAAAATTCTTGCAGTTATTATTCTTTTAACATTTTCAGAAACCTTTCTGAAAAATATATTGAGCCAAACATGTGCACATGTATTTTCTTTGGGTTCATGAAACAAATATCAAAGCATTTAGAACATAAACGTAGTCTGAATTCCTGTGGAAATCTTTTTAATGGATTAAGAATTCCCAGGAAAGCTGGAGAATTTTTGTTGTTGTTCTGGTGAAAAACATAGGTTTGGCCTTTGTTACTGTATAAAAACCACATACGTGACACAAACCAAGTGATCTTACTGTCTACCTGTAGCAATCTTGCTGTGTTGCTGAAGTAGCCTTTGAGTGGGTTTGCTTTGGTTATTTGAAGTGAGATCTTTGGCGAAGTTAGTTAAATGAGTTGCAGTCTCCTTCCTTGGCCCTGTCAAAATCAAGAGGGCTAATATGAACAAAACTGTTTGAAGTGCCTCACCCCAGTGATCTCTTACTCAACTTCAACTTCTACAGCAAACTGTGGAGATGTTTACTGAATAGAATTTAAGTAAAACTTTTGAAGAGGTGGAGAGAATGAAGCTCTAATATAAAGATATGAAAAAAAAAAACAGTAGCAAAATAAGCATATGCTTAAACACAGTAATGGCCTACAGAGAGAAAGATATCTTAAATGATGTCAAGGATATTTCATATTAAGGTAGTGAGAAAAATTTCTCAATTCAAGGAAAGTCATAGAATTGCCAACTCAAGAAATTTTCAAGTTATCTCGAAGATGGGTTTTAGGAATAGTTAAATGAATGAGTTTAATTTCAGTGGTGCTGTGATTCCCTCACAGCCCTTCTGATTCTAGGAATTTATTAATTACCTAGTTGCTTCTGTCAATTTAGTTCTACAGTAGGTACAGCAGAAAGTGTAATACAAATCTCCATCATGGACATATCTAAATTGGGCTGTAGGAAATACCTACACATCTGTTTTCATTGTGTAAAAGAATGATTGGACTTCCCGGTGGCTCAGCTGGTAAAGAATCTGCCTGCAATGCAGGAGACCCCACTGCAGGTTCAATTCTTGGGTTGGGAAGATTCCCTGGAGAAGGGGATGGCTACTCACTCCAGTATTCTGGCCTGGACAATTCCGTGGACTGTATAGTCCATGGATTCACAAAGAGTCAGACACAGCTTTCCCTTTCAAAAGAATGGTTACTAGAAAATATAAAGGTATAATTTAACAAATTATGGAAAAATTGTATGTTGATATACTGTAATGCCTTTTAATATACCTATTTATACTTTTAAAGAAATGTGAAATATGTTATACATACAAAATAGTGTATGTGCCACATACAGAAAGTTTTAAAAATAACAAAAATGAACTTTGTATCAGTCATCAGTTTTTGAGAATAGAGCAGTATAATGCCTCACTTCATAAACACCCTGGGGCATGACTACCTGGATCTCAACTCCCATTTTCCTGTCTGACACAACTAACTTTATGTGTAACTACCATCCTATTTTTGTGTTACTCATTCCTTTCCTCTTTAGTTTTAAAATATTGTATATATTAACTAAAAAATACATAGTTTAATTTTGCTAGTTTTGTTATATAAATGTGTTCATTTGAATATATTCATTCTTCGGTGACCTATTTTTTATTTACTGTTTTTCGGATAATGCTATAATGGTGGCAGCATCAATATTTATTTGTTTCTATTGCTGTATAGTATTTAATTGTAT
The DNA here is from genome assembly GCF_014754425.2 of Oryx dammah. NCBI lineage: Eukaryota > Metazoa > Chordata > Mammalia > Artiodactyla > Bovidae > Oryx > Oryx dammah. Next base: position 105,213,480 of record NW_024070207.1, on the reverse strand, counting down.
CAGTATACCACAATTTAATTAACTATTCTACTGTTGATGGACATATGAGCTATTTCAAGGTTTTTTTGCTATTAATATTATTATTCATAACAATGCTGCTAAGACTATGTCTATATTTGTCTCTTGGTGTACATATGGAAATATGTCACCAGGATATGAACTGCTGAGTCTGTGTGCATATTTTGAATTATGTTAGGTAACACTAAATTCTTCTCCATATGCTTTACATACCAGCAAGCATTTTCAGCCACATATGTAACTGGGCCAATTGCCTTTGTTTGACCTTTGTACTTTGTTATTTGTCTTAAGCCTCTTGATTCAAAGGAGTATATTACATATTCTGCCTGCAATACCTTTGCTAGTAATACTGCAAATATCTTCTCTTAGTTTGTGACTTGTCATTTTATTCTCTTTGTGTTACCTATAATGAAAATCAGTTTTTAATTTTATTCTACTAAAATTTATTGTCCTTTTTCTTTCCAGTTTGAACTTTGAAAATATTTTAAAATTTTGTTTTTATTAGAGTGTATAGCTTAAGTTTCATATCAGTAAACTATTTACCAGAATAAGACTATTTATCTAGAATTGTAACATGTACTTTTATAAAAATTGTTAGCATACACACATATGTAAAAGTGAGATGGCTTCCCCAGTGGCTCAGTGGTAAAGAATCCACCTGCAATGCAGGAGTTGCAGAAAACACAGGTTTGATCCCTGGGTTGGGAAGATCCCCTGGAGGAGGGCTTGGCTACCCACTCCAGTATTCTTGCCTGGAGAATCCCATGGACAATGGAGCCTGGCAGGCTATAGTCCCTGGGGTCAAAAAGAGTCAGACATGACTGAAGTGACTTGGCATACACACACACACACACACACACATATATAATCTCTCTCTCTCTTTCTCTCTCTATATATACTTACACACATATATATACCCACACTTTTAAACATACACACACAATTGACCTTGAATATCGTGGGGAAGGGGCAGTTAGAGGCATTGACCATCTCCAAAGCTTAAACCTTGAGTATAATTATAGCTGGTCCTTCGTGAACATGACTCCCCCCCATTCATGGTTCTACATCAGTAGATTCAGCCAGCTGTGGATCATGTAGTACTATATTATTTACTTTCAAAAAACTTTGCATATAAGTAGAGCCACACACTTCACACCCAAGTTGTTCAAGGGTCAACTCTACATACACACATAGCAAAGTGTCTTTTAAGGTTTTCAGCTTAAATTTTCATTTATCTGCCTTATGCATGAACTGCCTTTTGCTAACTTTATTACTGTAGCCAGCTCCTGAAAACACTTCTACCTGGCAGAAGGGGTAGTAGCTGTGGATTTTCAGTTGTTTGCGTTTTCTCTTTGATAGATACTGTGATTTTTTTCAGCATCATGAGAGAAACTATGGGATTTTTAACTTTATGAGACATCATCATGCTCTTGATTTATTGTTCTTTGGACAATTGATTCCAACTCAAATGTCCCATGAAATAAAATAATACATTCAGTGCAATTTGTTTTAGTAATTATTGTGTGGAGCAATCTTTTGACTGTGCCAATCAAGTTTTACTTTCTAAAGCTCCTTCCATTAGTGCTAATGTGTTTGGCTCTTTTTTTTTTTTAAATAAATCCAGTAATCATTGGGTAGTTGGTGAGGAGGAACAGATTAGAAGATTGTTCATTTGTATTTTCAGAGTGATGAAATAGGATTTTTGTCTTTAATGAACTTTTGTTGGTTGGTTTCTGGCAGAGTGTATTTTTGATTGTTAAAATGCTAAAGCACTGACTGTAATTCATCCAGAGAAACAAGGAAGGGTAATTGTGATTGGTTAAACACTCAGTATAGGTTAGAGAGTGTTCTGGCCATCTTATCTCAGATATTCTTTATTCATGCATGCATGCATTCAGTCAACAAATATTTTTGAGTACTTTTCTATGTGTCAAGTTCTGTTACAGGAATTGGAATAAAGCAATGAATTAAAAAGAAAAACAATCTTATCCTCATGGAATTTAGGCAAAAAATATAATAGATTATTGGCTTAAAGATATGTAAAAGTTAACAAGTTCTATACAAAATAGCATATGGTCCTGCTTCTCATATTTTAATTTACATGTGAATCACCTGGAGATTTTGTTACAATGCAGATTATTGCAGTTGTTTTTGAGTGGGAGCCTGAGATTCTGCATTTCTAGCAAGTTCCTGAGTGATGCCAGTGCTGCTAGTTTAGGAACGCATTTTGAGTATCTAAGACTGTACAGCAAATGGTAGGTGGAGTGTGGGGATCAAGAGTAGAGAATGAAAGGAAGACTGGCTTCAATTTTATTTTCTTTCCTTTTGATTTATTTTGGCCAGGCCACACAGCACATGGGATCTTGGTTCCCTGACCAGGGATTGAACTTGCAACTCGTATATTGGAAGCACAGTCTTAACCGCTAAACTGCCAGGGAAGTCCCTGGTTGCAATTGTAAATATGATGATTAGGATGCACCTTACTGAAAAGGTGATGATTCAGGAAGGATATGAAGAAGGTGAGAGATTTTAGCCATACACTCAATCTATGGAAGTATAGCCAGACAATACAGAGGCCTTAGATGGGAGCATGCTGGCAAGGAGGCCAGTATGAATGGAACGGAATGAACACGTATAGAAATAGTAGAACGGATTTGAGAGGCAGTGGATGGGGGCTGAACTTGCAGACCATTTATTAGTTCTTTGCCTTTTACTTTGTAATGAGAACTCACTCTGGAGTTCTAGGCAGGGGAGTGGTGTGCTGTAACTTTTGTCTAAAAGATCACTTTAGCTGCTATAGAGACAAACTGTTGATGGGCCAGAGTAGAAACAGTGAGACCAGTTAGGCTTCCTCAAAATGTATGCTGACTCAGACAAAGGTTATAGCAGAAAAGATGATGAGAAGTGGTCATATTTGGAATCCACTTTGAAAGTAGAGGGAGTACTGAGAGGGATTCCCTGGTGGCTCAGATGGTAGAGTCTGCCTGCAATGTGGGAGACCTGGATTCTATCCCTGGGTCAGGAAGACCCCCTGGAGAAGGAAATGGCAACCTACTCCAGTACTCTTGCCTGGAAAATCCCATGGACAGAGGAGCCTAGCAGGCTTCAGTCCACGGGGTCACAAAGAGTCAGACACAACTGAGCGACTACATTTTTACTTTTCACTTTCTTTGAAAGTAGAACCAAATGAACTTTTTGACATGCTAGATGTAAGCTGTGGAAAAAGAGAAAAGAGTCAAGGATGATGACAAGGTTTGAGCCTAAGTTTTTCGAAGGATGGCGTTATTATCAACTGAAGTGGGAAAAAGACTATGTTTCCAGAAGCACGTTAGAATTTCAGTCTGTGTCTCATTGTGTCATTTAGTCCTCCAAGTGGCTAGGTGGAGTCTGGAGGTTGAAATTTGCTGTCTCATAACATTCTTATAATCTTCTGCTGTTAATCCTTTATCCTTGTTTTGGAGTTGGGAAAATATGATCAGAGAACTTAACTAACTGACTTCACTGACAAATGGGGGAATGGAAATTCAAGAGCGTATCTGTTTAGCTCTGAATGTTAACACTCTTCCACCTGCTTCAGTAGTAAACCAATCAGCACTGGTCACTGCAACTGGTTATGCCTTAACTCAGAGCAAGTCGATAGTATTCTTAGGCAGGGAAATAGAGTTGGCTGTTCATCTTTTTAGCTGGCTTGTTTGCTTACTATAGACAGATTTCTTTAGGGCAATACTTGGCAGGTTTCCATGTGTTCTAGAGTGCCATGCTCATGTAAATGTGACTCATGTTTTCCTCTATCACTCTTTTCTTTTACAGCTTACTAGGGGAGAGAATAACATGGTCTGTGATCTAGGTTCATAGTGAAGAAATCTGTGTTTTCTCAGTTTTAGAAGGGTAGAGAAGCGGGTGGATAATATTGGAGCTTCCCTATCCTCCAGGGAGATGATTATGAAGAATGTTCTGCATGGTTTCTCTGAGGTCTGCCAGCAGGACTGAGCCCCAGTTTCCCAGAGCAGCAACCCACTAATTAATATCATTTACTGACTTTCCTTGGGGCTTCCCTGGTAGCTCAGCCAGTAAAGAATCCACCTGCAGTGCAGGAGATCCCGGGTTGATTCCTCGGTCGGGAAGTTCCCCTAGAGAAGGCTTAGGCTACCCACTCCAGTTTTCTTGGGCTTCCCTTGTGGCTCAGATGGTAAAGAATCTGCCTGCAATTCGGCAGACCTGGGTTCGATCTCTGGGTTGAGAAGACCCCCTGGAGGAGGGCATGGCAACCCACTCCAGTATTCTTACCTGGAGAATCCCCACGGACAGAGGAGCTTGGTGGGCTACTGTCCATGGGGTCTCAAAGAGTTTGACACAACTGAGCGACTGATCACCCACACACATTGACTTTCCTTATTTCTATCCCCACCTCATCGTTCCCATTCTTCACTTCTTCTTGGGATCACCTCCCAAATAGACTGTCTGTACCCAGGAGCCTGTGTCTGGCTAATGTAAGGCAAGTGATTGTGTAAAATGTGCTTAATTGATCTATCCAGAATAGTTATTTCTGATTTCTACTACAGCACCTGGCAAACAGTCTCAAAAAATATTTGCCAGTCACCAAATGGCTCCAACTTTCCTTAATAATCACTAAGCAATAATAGTATTTGGTGTTATGGTTATTTTAGGCAAATCCATTTTTAATAGAATAAAAATAAATTCCCTTTTGTCACTCCTGCTGCCAGTCTCATTCCTTTACGTACCTTCCCAGAAGCCTTTTTATCAGATTTATGATTTTTAGCTCTATCCATATTATATATTTTCCACATTCCAGTTGATAAAGTTTTCCTGCCTTCCCCCCTCTACAGGGTTTGAAACTATTTAGTTCTATTTCTTTTTCTAATGATTTTCTGTAAATCTTTAAGGAACACATGAATATATATTTTTATGTGTGACTACAAGTAATGAGCTAATATTTTAACAATGTTACCATTAACACACTTCTCTAGTCTCCCCAAAATATAGGCAAGAGCTTACTTTTCCTCCTAGCTGCTCTTGTCTACTTCCATAATTTTTGTTTGGAATTGTTTTAAGCAAAAGAAGGCTTTATTATTATTTTCTTCATTGGTTCTTATTTAGATTAATGACTTTTCATTTCTTTCATTTTCTTATTGAATCCATTTCTTTCTTCAAATACATATTTTCTTGTTGGTAAAGTGTCTGCTTTAGTCAGTGACTAATATAGTTAACCTAGGTCTTAACAGTAGGATTTTGCCTTGAAGAGGGAAAAAAGGAGACTATGCAAGGCGATTGTGTCTTAATTTCCTTTGCATATGTTGAATGGTCTATGCATTACCCTCTGACAATGGCTTTATGTTGCTGTGATGTTTGTAATACAATCCATGGTATAGCATATATATATATTTATATTTTAAAAACTGTTGAGAAAATGTACAAACTGCATGTTAAGAGGTGACTCAAAAGAAAGTGTTATCTTAGGCAGTATATTTGGTATGTTAAAATACACAAAGATTTGCTTGTAATTATTTCCCATATTTCTTATAGCCTCATCCAATAGCAGCATAATCAAATACACTGAAATTAATGAAATTAGTTAAATTTTAAAACATAATTTTTCATGTGTTTAGCTTCAGTGGTTAGATAGTATGACTATAATCGTAAATTACTATAGATCATAAAATTACTGTAAACGTAATTTTCAATGTTTGTAGCCTGTATACCTATTTTTTGACTGGGTCATTTATTTTTCTGGTATTGAGCTACATGAGCTGCTTGTATATTTGTGATATTAATTCTTTGTCAGTTGCTTCATTTTCTATTATTTTCTCCCATTCTGAAGACTGTCTTTTCACCTTGCTTATAGTTTCCTTCATTGTGCAAAAGCTTTTAAGTTTAATTAGGTCCCATTTGTTTATTTTTGCTTTTATTTCCATTACTCTGGGAGGTGGGTCATAGAGGATCTTGCTGTGATTTACATCAGAGAGTGTTTTGCCTATGTTTTCCTCTAGAAGTTTTATGTAACTTTTTATTTTATTTTGGAGTAAAGCTGATTAACTGTGTTGTGATAGTTTCAGGTGGACAGCAAAGGGACTCAGCCGTACATATACATGTACCCATTCTCCCTCGAACTCTCCTTCCATCTAAACTCATAGAGTCATTTTTAAGTGCTAGGCCAAACTCATTTTCTCCCTGCTCTGTTTGATGCTCATGTGATAGTATACCTAAATTAGTTCTCTAGTTACTAATTTTATATATCACTTCTACTTCTTTATTAATACCTCAATCCTCCTGTTAGCATTCCTACCAAAGAGTTATCAGAAAATTTCAGTGACTACAAATATATATAATATATATATATTCCTCACACTGCTGGAATTCCACTCTTAAACCTTTCAGATCACCTTTACACTCCACTTTTATCTTGCTGCCCTTCATGAGGTGATCCTGGCTCTTAGCTTGTTGCAATTTGCATGGTAGATGAAACCTCTGGTACTTCTAGGACCCCAAAAGTTCAACCCAATTCATCAAATCATAGGCCATATTTTGGCTCCCCATAACAGTTGAAATTCTCCTCTATATTCCTCAAAGCCAAATAATGGGAAAGAAGGGACAATGCACTTTTTTTCTCTTCTCAAGACATCTTTAATCCTTTCTGTTTTTTCTTTCCAATTACCTCAAGTTTACTTTTTTCCTGTGATCTTTCATGTGTTGTCTCTGTGTTATTCCCTCTTGGAGAAGGCACTGGCCAGGCTGATGGTTTGTTAATATCACCTCTGTCTGATTATAGCTTTGTTACACATGTACAACAGAACTGCATGTTCTTTAAGAGGCCACTACAACATTTATCAGCCTTTGTGGATTTTAGACTAATTTGACCATTCATTTAGACTTGAAGTCCATGCCATGGGCAATCCAAAACCACCACCATGACAAATTAATGCTCTATCACAGGCATCACTGTTGTCTCTATATCCCAAGACCCTCAGAGCATTGTTAAAACATGGCAATGCTAAATGTTAATTTTTATTGCCCAATGGAGTTAATCACACATATCCATGAAGAGTCAATTTTCAATTAAAGTTCTCTGTTCACTATTTATAATTCCCTAAGAGAAACCAGTCATACTGAAAAAGAATCAGAGCCTGTTATAATTCTTACTCTCCATTTTCAAGAGAACATGTACTTATTGTATTGGATTTCTGGCATCTAGTGTTGTAGAAATATAAATTTCATTCTAAGTGCCATGAAGACTCCCATCACCAAAATGAACAATGAAGTTTTAACTTCTCACGCACACATATTTAGTAGTTCTCAAAATTTAAGTTTATACTGCAGGTCCTTGTATTGACAAAGTTTTAGAATCTGGTAAGCTTAGTTCAGAAATTGATGTTTTTTTTTTATTTTTTTAATATTGGAGACTATTTTTAGCTAGTCATTAAAATACCTAATTCATACTAAAGCTTGTTAAAAACAGCCGCTTCTCATGTTTATACTATTATACTATTGGGGCTTCAAAGCCAGTTCTCTAATACACATTCCAATTACTGATTTTTATGTTATATTCTTATTCTATTTTCATCTGAAAGGAATTTATGACTTCATAATATTTTGTTTTGGCATCACAGTTAACACTTTAAGTCCACTAAAAATTGCATTTTGAGTAACAGTAAAGAGATAATAGGGCTTCCCAGATGGCTCAGTAGTAAAGAATCCACCTGCCAAGCAGGCAACTCAAGTTTGATCCCTGTGTCAGAAGATCCTCTGGTGGAGCAAATGGCAACCCACACCAGTATTTTTGCCCGGGAAATTCCATGGACAGAGGAGCCTGGTGGACTACAGTGCATGGGGGTTGCAAAAGAGTCATTCACTACTTAGCAACTAGGCAACAACAACAAAAGAGAACTCATTGCGACCCCATGAACTGTAGCCTCCCAGGCTCCTCTGTCCATGGAATTCTCCAGGTAAGAATACTGGAGTGGGTAACCATTCCCTTCTCCAGGGGATCTTCCCAACCCTTGGATTGAAACCAGGTCTTCTGCACTGCTGGATGAAGCACAAGCTGCAATCAAGGTTACTGGGAGAAATATAAATATCTTAAGGTATGCAGATGACACCACCCTTATGGCAGAAAGTGAAGAGGAACTAAAGAGCCTCTTGATGAAAGTGAAAAAGGAGAGTGAAAAAGTTGGCTTAAAGCTCAACATTCAGAAAACTAAGATCATGGCATCCAGTCCCATCACTTCATGGCAGATAGATGGGGAAACAGGGGAAACAGTGCAAACAGTGGCTGACTTTATTTTTCTGGGCTCCAAAATCACTGCAGATGGTGATTGCAGCCATGAAATTAAAAGATGCTTACTCCTTGGAAGGAAAGTTGTGACCAACCTAGATAGCATATTAAAAAGCAGAGACATTACATTGTCAACAAAGGTCCATCTAGTCAAGGCTGTGGTTTTTCCTGTGTTCATGTATGGATGTGAGAGTTGGACTATAAAGAAAGCTGAGTGCTGAAGAATTGATGCTTTTGAAGTGTGGTGTTGGAGAAGACTCTTGAGAGTCCCTTGGACTGCAAGAAGATCAAACCAGCCAATCCTAAAGGAAATAAGTCCTGAATACTCAATGGTAGACTGAGGTTGAAGCTGAAACTCCAATACTTTGGCCACCTGATGCGAAGAACTGACTCATTTGAAAAAACCCTGATGCTGGGAAAGATTGAAGGCAGGAGGAGAAGGGGACGACAGATGATGAGATGGTTGGATGGCATCACTGACTCAATGGACATGAGTTTAAGCAAGCTCTGGGAGTTGGTGATGGACAGGGAGGCCTGGCGTGCTGCAGTCCATGGGGTCACAAAGAGTCGGACACGACTGAGTGAACTGAACTGAACTCCTGCACTGCAGGCAGATTCTTCATAGTCTGAGGCACCAAGGAAGCCAATATGGTATATAGTCTTCTGAAAACACAAGTTCAATAATTTCTTTTTTAATGAGACAAGGTTTTAGTAATTCAACATATGATATTTAAATTTTTTTTCAAACTTTGTTTTACTATTGAATCTGTCTCTCAGTGTTAAATCTAATGAAGAAAATATCTTCCCATATTTCTTCTAGTTTCAAGAACGCTATCCACATTCCCGAGGATTTCACTGTATCTGAAAAAATGTGAGAAGGTATAAACAACTCTGAAGCAAAAGCATTTGAATTTGATTAATGTTTTCAAAATTTAAGAAGTCATTCAGGCTAACTTTGAAAATGAAATTAATTTCTAAATAGTAAAATGATAAACAAAACAATTTATTATCACTAAGAATATTAGACCATCTTTAATTAAGTCTTTTATAAAAACATTAAATGTAGCTTTCATGGATCATACCACTTTTAAGGTGACACTGTCTCCTATATGTTATATAATAAAGAAAGATAATCTTGAGAAATGATTAAAGTGCAACAGAGTACATCATGTTTAAAACTAAGTTTTAAATTATGTGACCAACTCTTTTGTCTTTAGACTGGACCTGAATGTATTTTTCTCAACCATTAGTTAAGTTACATGTATTTCTAACATTCTACTTGTTTTCCTTTGACAGTTTAATTTACTAGCTTCTCTGTTTTCTCCCAACTGTGCATGTTGTAAAGAATAGTTATTCTTTATTTCTTTGGTAAATTTGTTTCAAATCTACCCGTGGGAGGAAAATACTCCCTAACATGTCTCCATTCCTTTCAGCATTTGTTCATATGCTATTTCACCCAGGAATATTGTCTTTTATTTATGTCTCTTATCTAGTTGAAAACAAAGATGAGTCTGCAAGTCTAAGAGAACAAAGACACATTAACAATAATACCTTATAATCTATTTTGATGATGAAGTTGCCCTTAAAATGTGTAGTTTCCTGAATGTTTCCAAATGTACATTTCAGGACAATGCTGTAAATATATTTTTCTCTCATTTAAGTTTAATTTTTGCATACTTGAAGCATCTGCTCTTATGTGTATTATTTTTTTTAATTAGAGTATAATTGCTTTACAATGTTGTGTTAGTTTCTGCTGTACAGCAAAGTGACTCAACTACATGTATACATATATGCCTCCCTCTTGAGTCTCCCTCCCCACCCCTGCGATGCCACCTGTTTAGGTCACGATGGAACTGCTGAGCTGAGCTCCCTGTGCTCTATAGCAGGTCTCTACCAGCTATTTTATACACAGTACTGTATATATGTCAGTGCTGCCCTCTCCTTCCCATCCTGTATCCACAAGTCGAATATTCTTAAAAAATTTCCCAAGTCACACTTATGTAAGCTAAGCAAACCATGCAATAGATTAAAAAATCATTATTTTACAAGCCCTCTTCATTACATAACAAAAGATGTATCTCTTTGTGTATTTGTGTGTCTGTATATGTATATATGTTTGTATTTAAGTGTATGTATATGTGTCTGGGGGCTTGCCAGGTGGCTCCGAGGTAAAGATTCTACCCGCAATGCAGGAGATGCAAATTCAATCCCTGAGTCTGGAAGAAGGAAATGACAACCCACTCCAGTATTCTTGCCTAGGAAATCCTGTGGACAGAGGACCCTGACAAGCTATAGTCGCAAAGAGTCAGGCATGACTTAACTAAACAACAAGACGTATCTGTATATTTATTAGACACATATTTATGCAAAGAGCTGACTCATTTGAAAAGACCCTGATGCTGGGAAAGATTGAGGGCAGGAGGAAAAGGGGACGACAGAGGATGAGATGGTTGGATGGCATCACCGACACAATGGACATGGGTTTGGGTGGACTCCGGGAGTTGGTGAAGGACAGGGAGGCCTGGCGTGCTGCGGTTCATGGGGTCGCAAAGAGTCAGACACGACTGAGCGACTGAACTGAACTGATTTATTAAATTTCTAGAGACATATGTACAATAGATTTTAATCTTTGATATAAATTATATATAATTGCAGTGATACATACATCTGCATGTCAGCTTAAGTATTTTAATCACAAGATTTCTATGTGATTTGTTTCTAAAGTTCACTTCTTTACTGGCCATAGTAAATTTTCTATACTTTGACAAGAGCTTTTGTTTATTATCACTAGAAATACTTTTCTTGGACTTGGTTGTTAATTAACTGTCATTTTTGTACAGGTTGTAAAAGAAAAATGAAAAGAAGAGTACATGAGCAAACCAAATTTCACACACTATTGATTGCTATAGTGTCTTCAGATTTCAAAAATATGTATTGAAGTTCTTATCCTATTTAATTTCATCAGAAGCACGACATTAATCTTTGGTTCATTACACTAGAGCACTGTATAGAAACTGTTTAATATTGGATGAGAATATATTAATATAGATTTTAAAGTGGTCATTAAAAGCAGATTTCTGCTTTTCAATTTGTGTATTTTCTATGAAGACTATCATTGTGATTGTAGCTGGCTTTGTGTACATTTACAAAGCTTCCATTTTAAATGTAGAAACAGAAAACTCTGAGAGAAATCATCGCAGCAGTGTTTCACCTTTAGCCACTATTATAAATTGACAAATGACATAACTGCCTTTAGATTATTTTTAAATAAACAAAGCAAGTAGGACATAGGCATCTAAATCATTAGGGTCATCTCAAAGAAGCCACACTTCTTGATTTCTGTGATTCATTAGCCCAAATACAATACAATTTCCCCTTTTAAAATTGCTTTCACTGGCTAGTTTATGGACCAGAAAATAAAGATTCATTTCTTTATAGTTAAAACCTCCTGTCTGGCCAAAAGTTATATTGCCCAGCATACAACTTAAACTCTTATTGAATCTGATTCTCAATGAATTTTGTTTCTGAAGTTCAAAGCAGTTCTTAGAAGAGTGAAGACTTTCAACCACTGAGACTATTGAGAAGGCTGAGCTATAAGATTTAAAAATTCAATAGTTACAAATGCCATCACTACTCTTTATTTCCAAAGAAGGTGAGAGGTAGGCAGCTTTCATCAGAAATCCCCAGAGGTTCTAGGGAATGCAGATCCTGTTCAGAAAGTCATCAGAACTAGAGGCAGAGTGCCATGACACAGACTGTGAAGTCCCTAAACTTTAAAACTTATTGTAGGAATATAACAGCTCATTCGAGCAGATAGATAAACTTTTTGCCTTGCAGGACAGAGGAAGCACTGCAATCCCAAGCTCCAAGTCCCAGCAGGTTGGAGCTAAACACTGGTGCTCAACTAGCTCAACTAAACCTTGGCGCTTTAGAAATCCCCTGTTACTGTAAATGTGACTTGGGCCATTAAGGTGAAACAAGAAACTCTATAGGGAGCTTGGAGCTGGAGGAAAGATGTAGGTAAAGGAAATGGGATGGAATGGTTGAAACAAGGGTCTGTTTAGACAGTTGGCTGGTGGCTTGTTTCACTGTTAGTCCAGAAAGAAAGCCCTGACACCTTAGCTGAGGTTGGTCATTATTTCACTGCCAAGGATCAGCAGGGATGACATACTTTCATGTGCCAGATGTGTTAACATCGTCTGTACCACAGATGGTGGAAGTCTGCAATCTGAGCAGGGAAGAGAGTTGAGAGTGTCCCTTTATAAAGCATGTAAGTGCTGCATGTAAAGAAATCTAATAAATAAGAGAAATGCTAAAAATAGGTAACTAATGAGAACCTACAGTATAGCACAGGGAACTCTACTCAGTGGTCTGGGGTAACCTAAATTGAAAGGGAATCCAAAAACAGAGGGAATAGATGTATCATATAGCTGATTCACTTTGCTGTACAGCAGAAACGAATACAACATTGTAAAGAAACTACACTCCAGTAAAAATTAATTTTAAAAATAAATTTAAAAGAAATATCAAATACTCTTCACAGAGTGAGGTGAAAGAAAAAATGATATAAATGAGACCAGTGACAAGGGAAATAAAAGTTGAATTTGTTTATATATATGCATCATTGTTTGCAATTAAGAGTTCAGTGAACTCTCCGTCAGCATGTCTTTGTCATATCATTGAGGATTTAAAATATATCTAGAGATAATTCAAAATAAAATATAATTGAATAGACTCCAATATCACATTTTGAAAATAATCCAATATGACCAAGTAGGATTGCAAGAATGTTTTAATATTGGAAGACCAATTAATATAAGTCACCATAGTAATAGGTACAAGAAAAAAATGTGCCTTTACTTCACAGATGCCAAAGAGATAAATCAATTAGAGGCATATGATTTAGAAAAGAAGAAGTTAACCTCCAACTTGCAGATGGCTTAATAGTATAGCTGGAAAATTATAGAAAATAAATGGTATTACTAACTCAATCAATAAAATTTTTCAACAAGTTGGCAATATGTAAAACTGACAAGTAAAAATTGATACTCACTATATGCAAAAAATAACTAAGAAGAGCTGAAAAAATTTTTAGACTCTACTGAATTATAAAATCATATTATAAAAGCAACAAAAAAGATAAAATAGGAATAAACTTAACAGAAATGTGTGATACCTATAGATCACATACCTATGGATTCCTTTTGAAAGACTAAAAAGTAGACTTTAACAAAAAGACCATCCCTTGTTCTTTGACAGGATTTCTCAACATCATTAACATGTGTTCTCCTTAAATTATTTTATAGATTTAGTGTGATCTCAATAAAAATAACAATACTCTGTTCTATGAGCAACACAAATTCAAACTAAGCTTTATATGGAAAAATAGGTGCAAGAAATAGCTGGGAGAGCACTAAAGAGGAAAAGCTATGACAAGGACTCACCCTGCAAGGTATTACAACATGCTACAGTGCCTCAGTAATTAAATTTCATGGCACATGAATAGACAGACCAATGGAACAAAATCTAAAGTCCAAAAATAGACCCAAATACATATGGAATTGTAATATATAATAAAGTTAGCATCTCAAATCACTGAGACAAAAGTGAATTTAATAGTCAATAGCATTCATAAAAAGAAGTAATTAGATTTCTTTCTTAATCCATGCATAAGAATAAATACTAAATAAATCAGGAATCTAAATGTATAAAATAAATTTATACAAGTACTAGAAGAAAATGTTGAAGAATTCCTTTATATCCTGAGTGTAGGGAAAGACATTCTAATTTTGACTTAAAAAATTGAGATGCCACAAATTTAAACATTAATAAATTTTTGACTATACATGATAGAAAACTTTCACAAGGAAAAATTAAAAGACAAATGAAAATTGGGGAAAAATTATCTAATATATATCACATAGGTTTAGTATTCCTAATATGTAAAGAACGTTTACATCTTAAATGGGAAAAAAAAGTCCTATTAAGATACATAAAACATTAACAATTTACCAAAAGTATTAAAATGATAATGATCCTTGAAGTGAAAGTCGCTCATTTGTGTCTGACTCTTTGTGACCCCATGGACTATACAGTCCATGAAATTATCCAGGCCAAAATGCTGTAGTGGGTAGCCTTTCCCTTCTCCAGGGGATCTTCCCAACCCAGGGATCGAACCCAGGTCTCCTGCACTGCAGGCGGATACTTTACCAGCTGAGCCACCAGGGAAGCCCCCAAATGATCCTCAATCATATGAAAATGATTGCTTTCAGTAACAGTAAGGAAAATGCAAGTAAAAACTGTAATGAGGTATTGTTCTCAGCCATCAGATTTGCAAAAATTTGAAAGCTTGACAGTATACTCCGTTCAGGAAGTACTCTCGTACATTGTTGTTAGAATTGCAAAACTGTTCACAACAAAAAGAAGGGAAATTGGCAATTTCTCATAAAAGTAGATGCGTGATTACACTTTGACCTAGCAGTCTCATTTCTAGGAATTAACCTGAAGATACACTTATAAAACAAACATACATATGCAAAGAGTTCTTCGTTGCAGTATTACTTTAAACTGCAAAATATTGGAACCTCCCTAAATAGCCAAACACAGGATATTAGTTGAATAAATTATAGGGCATGCACACAATAAAGCTGTAGGCAGATATAAAATAATGAGGATATATTGATTGACTCTTGTATCAGTAATTGCTAAGGGAAAGAAACTTTCTCTTGTATGCTGCTTTTGTGTAAAAAGCTAAAGAAGATGAGGAGAAACTGGACATTGCCTTATGCACATATTCCCTGTGTGGTACAATATATCCTTGTAGCTTATTTATTTTTTACCTAGTAGTGTGTACCTCTTAACTCTCTACCCCTATTTTGTCCCTCTCCCTTCCCTGTACCCATTGCTAACCACTAGTTTGTTTTCTGTATCTGTTTCCGTTTTGTTATATTCATTTGTTTTATTTCTTAGACTCCGCATATGAGTGATAACATACATTATTTGTCTTTCTCTGACTTATTTCACTAGGCCTAGTAACCTCCGGATCCACCCATATTTTTGTAGATGGCAACATTTTATTCTCTTTTAAATGGCTGAGTAGTTGAGAGAGAGATCACACACACGTGTGTGTGTGTGTGTGTGTGTGTGTGTGTGTATCACATCTTCTTTATCAGTTCATCTGTTGATGAACAGTTGAATTGCTTCCATATCTTAATTGTTGTAAATAATGCTGCTATGAACATCGGGGTGCATGTATCTTTTCTAATTGCTGAATGTATACCTACCTATGAGTGGAATTGCTGGATCACATGGTGGTTCTAATTTTAGTTTTTGAAGAACCTCCATACTGTTTTCCACACTAGCTGTTACATCTGCATTCTGACCAACAGTGTCCCAGGCTTCCCTTTTCCCCACATTCTTGCCAACATTTGTTATCTGTGGTCTTTTTGATCATGGCCATTCTGACAGGTGTGAGGTGGTATTCTCATTGCGTGATTTTTATTTTGCTTTTCTCTGATGATTAGTGGTGTTGAGCATCTTTTCATGTGCCTGTTGTCCATCTTCTTTGGAAAAATGTCTGTTTAGGTCTTCTGCCCATTTTTTTTAATTGGGTCAGTTGTTTATTGATGTTGAGTTGTATGTGCTATTTTTATTTTTTGAGTATTAACCCCCTATCACTCATATCATATGCAAATAATTTCTCCACTTCAATAGATTGTCCTTTTGTTTTATCAATGGCTTCCTTTGCTGTTAAAAAGCTTTTAAGTTTAATTAGATCCCATTTGTTTATTTTTGCATTTGTTTCCTTTGTCTTAGGAGACAGATCCAAAAAAAATATTGCTACAATTTTTGTCAAAGAGTGTTCTGCCTATGTTCTCTTCTAGGAGTTTTATGGTCTTACATTTAGATTTTTGATCCATTTTGAGTTTACTACTGTTCATGGTATGAGAAAACATTCTAATTCTATTGTTTCATGTAGCTGTCCAGTTTTCCCAGCACCACTTATTGAAGAGACTGTCTTTTCTCCATTATATATTCTTTCCTCTTTTGTCATAAATTACCTGACCATAAGTTTATAGTTTTCTTCCTGCACCTTCTGTCCTGTTCTATTGTTCAGTATGTCTATTTTTGTACCAGTATCTTGCTGTTTCAATGACTGTAGCTTTGTAGTTATCTGAAGTCAGAGATTGTGATGTCTCCAGCTCTATTCTTTGTTTTCAAGATTATTTTGGCTTCGGGGGTCTTTTGTGTTTACATATAAATTCTAAAATTGTTTGTGAGGAGGGCCATTAATATTTTGATGAGGATTGCATTGACTCTGTAGATTGTATAGGCTTCATGGTGACCAGAATTTCTTCTAATTTACTGTCACTGAATTAATTGTTTTGAATCTGGTCCCCCCATAAAAAGACCCTAGATCCTGGGACAAAGATTCAATATCAAGTAGTTTATTTGGGAAGGGATACTAGAAAATTAATAGATAAGGGCAGATGAGATAGGGAGGGTTTTGTTATTGTTGTTCAGTCGCTAAGTCATGTCCAACTCTTTGTGACCCCATGGACTGAAGTCCACCAGGCTCCTCTATCCATGGAAGTTCCCAGGAAAGAATACTGGATTGTCATTTCCTTCTCCAGGGGATCTTCCCAATCCATGGATTGAACCCACATCTCCTGCATTGCAGGCGGATTCTTTACTACTGAGCCACCTTTGAAGTCCCAAGATAAGAAAGGGAAGGCATCTAATAGAGGGTGTGTTATTGACCAAGTTACCACTGGGGGACTTGAGCTTTATCCCTTTGGGAAACTCTGGACAACAATGTAATACACATAAGAGTTATCCTGCCCAAGGAGGGAAGGGGATGAATTGCCTATACCCTGACTCTCAGACATTGATTGAAAGCTGCTGGAGCATGTGAATTAATTCTTGGTACTTTCAGACTGTCCCAGTGCTCCACTAGATTCCCCTAAGCAACCAGGTACAAGAGCTGATATTTGGAAGATAAGACTGCATGTGTGAAAAATGATGAACACCAAGGGGTTACTGGTGCTGCCTCCGATGAAGTAGAAAGCGGCTGAATCAGTCCCCCTGGTATTTCAGCCAGCATTCCAAGTCACTGCAGCCATAATCATGATGAGGTCTTTACCTTAACTCTGTTTCCAGGGTCTGACAGATCGGAAGTAAATTATTATCTCTTCCAATTACTAGCTCAACAACCTTGGATAAATTATTTGTTCAAAACTTTGGTTTCTCATCTGTAAAATAGGGACAATAATAGTAAATCATCATAGAATTTCTTTAGGTGTAGCAAAATCTTGCTTTTGAAAGCTTAGTCCTAGAAAATGATTGAAAGTATGATACTGAAACTCACTCAGTTGTGTCCGACTCTTTTGCAACCCCATGGACTATACAGTCTATGGAATTCTCTAGGGCAGAATACTGGAGTGCGTAGCCTTTCCCTTCTTCAGAGGATCTTCCCAAGCCAGGGATCAAACCCAGGTCTCCTGCATTGCAGGAGGATTCTTTACCAGCTGAGCCACAAGAGGAGTCAGAAAATGATTACTGACTTAATTTTATTTGTATCCTTTACAGTTGTTATTACTTTTCATTTTTAGTCAGTTTATTAGAGATAATTGTTCTTATCTTGAAGTATAAGATGCACCCCAACCTGTTATTAATGTGTATCTTGGCTTCAACAAATGTGACATTTTTATAACCATTGAAGACTCATGACTATAGGGACTCCTATTTGCCATCTATTCTTGAAAATGACAATCAGTTACTTAAGAAAGTGCCATTGAAAAAAATACAAAGGAAGGTCAGAGAGATTGGAACCAAATAATGAAGCTCAAACAACCATCAAAAATATAAGTTGTGAGTGACACATAAAGGGAAGAAAAATAAACATAATGAGGACTGGACTAGCCATGTGCATTATGCTTTGGATGTATTTATGGAATAGTCATAGTTTAACTGGTTAACTGCATGAACTAGATTGGACTGGGTATAGGAAACCATCTTTCTACACTGTCGTCATGTGTTATCCTTTCCCCACCCATGAATGAAACCTCAGGACAGTGCTATAGTTTACCAGTCTCAGAGTGTATTAGTTTCCTAAGGCTGCCACGATAAAATACCACAAGATAGGTGGCTTGCAAGAATAGAATTTTGTTCTTTCATAGTTCTGGAAGCTAGAAGTTCAAGATCAAGGTGTTGACAGACCTTTGCTTTCTCTGAGGTCTCTAGAAGGTGATCCTTCCTTGCTTCTTCCTAACTTCTTATACCTACTTCACTATAATGTCTACTCTCATCTTCATATACTGTTCTCTCTGCTTCTGTAGCTTCACAAGGCCATTGTTTTATTACACGTACTGGTCATATTGAGTTAAGGGCTCATCCACTCCATTATGACCTCATCTCAACTTAATTATATCTCAACGAACCGTATTTTGGGGGAGTCAGGTCACACTCTGAGGTTGTGGAGGACTTTGACGTATCATTTTGGGGGGAATATATTTCAACCCATAGCAAACAGATAGCTATAATCTAGCCTCATCAATAATCAAATCCCTATATCTCCTCCATTCTAAACAATTTCTCCTCCTCTTCAGGACTTCTTTATGCCTGAAAGCCTACATATTGGGTTGAGCATGACCTGAATGGTGCTGACTCTTTCAAGGCTTGAGCAGGTAGATAGGGTAAAGGTGCTGATGTTGGAAGGAGAGGAGAGAGGAAAGGAGGAAGAAACCTCTTCTTTCGACTGGTAGAATTATTTTGGCTCTGGTGTCCCCTGAGGCAGCAGATTGAAAATTCTGATTCTTCTTACATATCATTAGATTGTTTTTATGCTTCTTCAGAAACTCACTTACCCTGAATTCTAGGTATCTCTCACTTAAAGATTAATTTATATGTACAGTGTCTCTATCACAAACAATCAAATCATCAGTCCCTTGGTGTCTCATTCTATTTCTCAATTGGGATCTCTGTACTCTCCAGGCAGTCATGTTGGGTGGAATTTCTCTTGAAATGAACTCAGCATCCTTCCCCAAGTTTGACAGTGGCCCAACAATAAATTGGTGAATCCTTGTCCCAAGAAGCTGGAACTATTTCCTCAGACATCAACTAGTAAAACTCCAGCCTCAGACACTATCTTTGAATTTTTAAGAGTGAGTTAGATATTAGTCCCTATAGTCATCAGTCTCCAGAGGATATATTTTAAGCTCTCCAAATCAAAGTTTTCTCTTATAGGAGTTCTCTCACTAAGCTTGTAGTGAAGTGAAGCACACCTCTTCCTTATTCCTTTGGAAGGGGTGAGCAAAGAAAGAGAACAGATTTTTTGTCTTGCAAAATCGCAGCATACTAACAATTCCCTCCAAAGAAAGCCACACTGCAGGATATTCTGACTTGCCCAAAGATTTATTGTGTACATGCTAAGTCTCTTCAGATGTGTCCAATTCTTTGTGACACTATGGACTGTAGCCCGCCAAGCTTCGCTGTCCGTGGGATTCTCCAGGCAAGAATACTAGAGTGGGTTGCCGAGTTAAATAGCAGCGTAATCAAAACCTGGAAGAACTTGTTAGAATCTGTCTTTTAATACTTTCTAATATGTATTTTTCTAAAGTGTTTTACTGAAATACAATTCACACAGCATACCTTTTACCCACTTAAAGTACACAATTCAATCTTTTTTAGTATATTCACAGTGTTTCACAAAGATCAGTTCAGTTCAGTTGCTCAGTCGTGTCCGACTCTGTGACCTCATGGACTGCAGCACTCCAGGCTTCCCTGATTCACACAGTACACATTTTACTCACTTAAAGTATACAATTCAATCCTTTTTAGTATATTCACAGTGTTTTGCAAAGATCACACAACCTAATTTTAGAATAAAAACCCTGTACCCATTAGCTGTCATTACCCATTTCTCTCTCCTTCCAGCCCAAAGCAAACACTAATCTATTTTCTGTCTCTGTAGATTTGCCTATTTTGGACATTTCACATAAATAGAATCATACTATATGTGGTCTTTTCTGACTGGCTTCTTAGCACAATGTTTTTAATAGTCATACATTAATTTGTAGCATGTGTCAGTATTTTATTTCATTTCCAAATAATATCCCATTGCATGCATGTATCACATTTCATTGATGTGTTCAACAGTTGATAGGTATTTGAGTTGTTTCTACATTTTTACTATTATAAGTAATGCTGCTATGAAAGTTTGTGTACAGTTTTTATGTGGATACCCATTATCATTTCCTCCTAGGTGGAATTTCTCCATTATATGGTAACTTTATGTTTAACATTTGAGGGACTGCCATGCTGTTTACGTGATTATATCATTTTACATTTTGACTGCCTCTCCATATTCTCACCAGCACTAGTTTTTGTCTGTCTTTTCTATTGTAGCTATTTTAGTGGGTGGGAAGTAATTGTTTCATATCATCTCACCATATTTTTGTAGATGTTCTATTGCTTTTTCTTTAGGATGACTAAATAGATTGTACTTACTATATTTTTTCTCAGAAGTATTAGTCCTCTGCTAAATCTTTAAAATGACAAGAAAAATGGTAATATTTAGCACTCAGTTAAAATGTCAGTTTCCACAACAATCAGATAAGAAAAATAAATAAAAGGTCTCCAGCTTGGAAGGAGAGAAGTAAAGCTGTCACTACTTGTAGATAACATGATGCTTTACATAGAAAACTCTAAAGTCTCCACCTTAAAATTACTAACTAGTAAATGAATTCAGTGAGGTTACAGGATATAAGGTTAATACACAGAAACCTGTTGTTACTCTACAATAATAATCAAATATCAGAAAGAAGAAGTAAAAAACCAATCTTGTGTAAAGTCACACCAAAAAGAATAAATAAACTTGGTAAAAGACCTATACTCTGAAAACTATGAAACACTGATGAAAGAAATTGAAGGTGATGCAGAGAAATGGAAAGCTATCCTGTGTTCTTGGATTGGAAGACATGCTATTTTTAAAATGACCATACTACCCAAAGTAGTCTACAGATGTAATGCAATCCCTATCAAAATACCCATGAAATTTTTTGCAAAACTAGAACAAATAATCTTAAAATTCACATGGAACTACAAAAGTCTCCAAAATGCCAAAGCAATTTTGAGGAAAAAAAAAAGCTGGAAAAAAGAATCCTCCCAGACAATATTATATGTCAAAGCTATAGTCATTAAAACAGCATAATGCTGGTTTGAAAACAGAAACATAGTTCAGTGGGACAAAATAGAGTGCCCAGAAATAAAGTCACCCACTTACGGTCAGTTAATCTATAACAAAGGAGGCAAGAATATATAATGAAGAAACGATAGTCTATTTAATAAATGATGCTGGGAAAACTGGACAGCTCCATGTGAAAGAATGAAATTAGACCATTTTCTCAAACCATCTGCAAAGATAAACTCAGAATGGGTTAAACACGTAAATATAAGACCAGAAACCATAAAATTCCTAGAAGAAAACATATGTAGAACACTCATCAACATAAATTATAGCAATATTTCTCTGGATTCAGCTCCTGAGGCAAAGGAAACAAATGAGACCTAATTAAACCTAAAAGCTTTTGCACAGCAAAGGAAACTATTGACAAAATGGAAAGAAAGCCTATGGAAAGTATGGAAATATTTGCAAATGATGTAACCAACAAAGAATTGATCTCCAAAATATATAAATAGTTCATACAACTCTATCAGAAAAAAAAACCAACCCAATCAAAAAATTGATAGAAGATCTGTATAGACATTTCTCCAAAAAGACATACAAATGGCTAGTAAGCACATGAAAAAATGTTCAACATCACCAATTATCAGAGAAATAAAAATTAACACAACAAGGTATCACCTTACACCTGTCAGAATGACTGTCATGAAAAAGTCTACAAATAACAAATGTTGGCAAGGATGTGGAGAAAAGGGAATCCTCTTACACTGTTAGTGAGAATGTAAATTGATGCAACCACTGTGGAAACCAGTATGGAGGTTCCTCAAAAACCTAAAAGTAGAACTACAATATTATCCAGCAGTTCCACTGCTGGGTATATATCCAGAAAAAAGCAAAAACACAAATTCGAAAGTACATGCTCCTCGAAGTTCATGGCAGTATTTACATAGCCAAGGCATGGAAGCAATCGAAGTGCCCTTAAACTGACAATTGGATAAAGACAATGTGGTATATTTATACAGTGGAATATTTCTCAGCATTAGAAAAGAATAAAATATTATCATTTGCAGCGACACGGGTTGGCATAGAGAATATTATGGTAAGTGAAATATGTCAGAGAAAGACATATACTGTATGATATCACATATTTGTATAGTTTAAAAATTAATATAAATGAATATATATGTAAAATGGAAACAGACTCACAGAGATAGAAAGTGAACTTCTGGTTTCCAAAGGAGAAAGGGATGTTTGTAACAAGTATTGCTCTACATATATGTTACATACATTAACTTCCTTGATTCATATGAGAACATTACTAAATAGATATTATTATTCTCAGTTCTCAGATGAGAAAAAATCCCTAGATGACAAGATTAATCTCTCCTGTTCACAAGTAGGGGGAAGAGAAGATTAAGAGTATATTAAAAATAGCTAATGCATAAAAATCTGCAAAGGTTAAGAGCAATTATTTTGCTTACTCTGCCCAGATCCTCTCAGGTCTGTTTTGAATATTTTTGTAGTCTGTCGTTTCCCCAGTTTCTGTGCTTTCATGCTCATTATCCAGTTCTTGTTCGAGGATTGTTCTCAGGCTACTACTGGAGCCTATCTCCTTACCTACTCCCAAGTGGGATAGCTTAAAGAGATTGAATTTTCCCTGAAGTTTTAGAAATTTCCCTAGTGATAAAACCCTTCCCTGTCCTGCTTTACTCACTGGCTTGCCCTGAAAGTGTTTATTAATTTTTTTAATGAATCACTTATATACAAATCCTCATCTCAGAGTTGGCTTCTTTGCATGGAGAGGTGTAGGGAAGGAGAATTTTTTTGGGGGGAAGGAAAATTTTGATGACATATTTGAATAGAACTTGTGTAAGGAAGAAAATTTGCCATCTCAAGCTAAAAAAAAAAAAAGACAAGAACAATAGCAAATTCTCTTAAACCAGCAAGAATTTACATTAAAATTAAATGAATTCTCATGATTTGAAAATGTTAAAATGAACTATTTACCCAGAAAAATCTGTGTTCTTGCTTTCTATGAAGACTTTAAATGTGTATAACCGTTTTGGGGGAGTTGGTTTAGATATATGGCAATCCTTCTGGAATAAAATGACTAATTCAGTGTCTTTCAAGAGCCTCTTCTGCTCTGAAAATTGTATAAAAGCACAACATTATTATTAACCTAACCAATAAAGCCGTTTTGATTATGCATTGTGCTAAGGGCTTTATCAGTTCAGTTCAGTCGCTCAGTCGTGTCCAACTCTTTGCAACTCCATGAACCACAGCACACCAGGCCTCCTGTCCATCACCAACTCCCAGAGTCCACCCAAACCCATGTCCATTGAGTCGATGATGCCATCTAACCAATTCATCCTCTGTCGTCCCCTTATCCTCCTGCCCTCAATCTTTCCCAACATCAGGGTCTTTTCAAAAGAGTCAGCTCTTCACATCAGGTGGCCAAAGTACTGGAGTTTCAGCTTCAACATCAGCCCTTCCAATGAACATCCAGGACTGATCTCCTTTAGAATGAACTGGTTGGATCTCCTTGCAGTCCAAGGGACTCTCAAGAGTATTCTCCAACACCACAGCTCAAAAGTATCAATTCTTCTGCACTCAGCTTTCTTTATAGTCCAACTCTCGCATCCATACATGACCACTGGAAAAACCATAGCCTTGACTATTTGGACCTCTGTTGGCAAAGTAATGTCTCTGCTTTTTAATATGCTATCTAGGTTGGTCATAACTTTCCTTCCAAAGAGTAAGTGTCTTTTAATTTCATGGCTGCAGTCAACATCTGCAGTGATTTTGGAGCCCAGAAAAATAAAGCCAGCCACTGTTTCCACAGTTTCCCCATCTATCTGCCATGAAGTGATGGGACTGGATGCCATAATCTTAGTTTTCTGGATGTTGAGCTTTAGGCCAACTTTTTCACTCTCTTCTTTTACTTTCATCAAGAGGCTCTTTAGTTCTTCACTTTCTGCCATAAGGGTGGTGTCATCTGCATATCTGAGGTTATTGATATTTCCCCCGGCAATCTTGATTCCAGCTTGTGCTTCCTCCAGTCCAGCGTTTCTCATGATGTACTCTGCATAGAAGTTAAATAAGCAGGGTGACAATATACAGCCTTGACAAACTCCTTTTCCTATTTGGAACCAGTCTGCTGTAATGGTTAAATAAATTCAGACTCCATTTTTTGGAACTTAAGAGAAAAAATCTTGAAAAAGAAATAAAATAAATCTACCATTTATTGTATACTACAAAATAGCATTAAAATAAATGAGAGTGAAGATCACTTCAAGGAAACATTAATAAATTACTAATATCAGTATTTCAGAAAACGAATATTTTGAAGTGATATCCATGTTGATTTTACAAGTGAGATATAGGCAAAAAATATATTCATGGCATGTCTACTCCAAATTGATGCATTTTTCAGGAAAAGTAGAAAGCTAAAGGAGAAAAACATTAATGAAAAAATAGTTTTATCATTATTTAATATTAGAGGAAAAGATAAGGAAATAGGTATGTCAGAAAAATGTGAAGATATGATGCATATATATGAAGAAATTGTAGCTGTTTGGAAGAGAAGTTTCTGGGGAGTGATTTTATTTTTACTTTATAATTTGGAACAATGTAAGGAAACAATAAAGGCCAAATATTAAAGGATAAAGAAAGATAATAAAGCTTAAAAGTTCTTAGCACCCCCTTTTATGGGAGTAGTAGGACTACTAGATGATAAAGTCCAGGCAATCAAGATCAAACCAAAACAAAATAAAATAAAACAACAGTAACAACAAAAAAACTCAAATATTAAATATTTAGTAAAAGAATTGAAGAGTTTTCAATACAAATAAACAAAATTGGAAATAAAAGACCAAATCATTTGTAGAATAGTAAGTAAATGTTATAAATTTATGGAAGTAAGTTAATAAAAAAATGAAACAAAAAGGGGGACAACAAGCTTATTTTCTTGTTTTTCCCACAGGAAAGCAGTCAGTCTGGCTTAAAATTAAAATACAGATTTTTAAAATATAATTATACCGAAGCTGACCTCTTAATGTTGGTTCATGTTAATTTTTTTAAAAAAATTCTAAAGCACCTAGATGGATAACTAACAAAATGATAATCATTTTGCTTCTGATTATTTCTTCATTTATTTGCAAATAAAATTGCATCAATTATATGTCATTCAAAATGTATGACCATGCCTAACATAATCCCATTTAATAAAATGTTATCTATGTATCGGCAAACTACAAAAAATTTCAGAAAAGCAGTTCAGTGAGCTCATGGATGAAAGTAACGAACAGAAAGAATATTTTACCAAAAAGATTGACGCTCTGATAAAGAGCTGAACAGAAATTCTAGAACAGAATAACTCAATAAATGAGATGAAGGATGCATTCGAAAGCATTGGAAATAGAGCAGACCCTATGGAAAAGAGAATTAGAGTTTAAAGATGGAAATCCAGAAAATTTCAGGTAAAAGAGGAGTGCAAACTAACATTAAAAAAAAAATGAACACAATTCACACAAAGTATTCATCTCCATTAGAAAAGGCAACATAGGAATAATGGGTAGCCAAGGAGGAGAAGAGTAGGAGAAGGGAATAGAGAACTTAAAGAAATAATAGCTGAGAACTTCCCAAATATGGAAAATGAACTGGCTATATTAATACAAGTCCACAAAGCTAACAGGTCTTTCTCAATGCAGAAAGACCTCTTCAAGACACATTATATTAAAATTGTCAGATGCCAATGGTAAAGAGTTTTAAAAGCAACCAGGGGGGAAAAAGACAGTATCTTACAAAGGTGCCTTATTAGGCTAACACCAGATTTCCCAAAAGTAACTCTACAGGTCAGGAGAGAGTAAAATAACATTCTCAAAAAAAAAAAAAATTGGAATATAAAAATGGTCACTCAAGGATATTCTATCCAATAAAGTTATCCTTCATATATTAGGAGAAATATACGTTTTCCCAGGCAAACAAAAGCTGTGGGAATTCATCACCACTATACTTGCCTTACAAGAAATGTTGAAAGAAAGTGAAGTTGCTCAGTTGTGTCCGACTCTTTGCGACCCCGTGGACTGTAGCCCACCAGTCTCCTCCATCCATGGGATTCTCCAGGCAAGAATATTAGAGTGGGTTGCCATTTCCTTCTCCAGGGGGTCTTCCCAACCCAGGGATAGAACCTGGGTCTCCCGCATTGCAGGCAGACGCTTTAACCTCTGAACTACAATGTTGAAAGGAGCTCTTATACATGAAACAAAAAGGCTAAGGAAACTTTCAGTAAGGTGATAAATAGCCGGACAGAATCAGAAAATGACAACTCTATATCAGAATAGGAGGCTAAACACTTAATTATAGCATAAAAATTAATGGGGGAAAATGGCATTAAAATAACTATAGCTATTTCAATTTGGTAATGAACTTAAACCATAGAAAGGGATAATTTGGGAAAACAAAAACCCAAGAGGGTAAATGGAAAAGGATGGAACCTGTATGGCAAATGAAGTACTATCAGCAGAAAAAAAGATCGTTTTATCTATGAGATACTTTATACAAACCTCAGGATAACCACACACACTCACAGAAGCTAGAGTAGAAACATGAAACATAAAAAAAGAGGAAGCTGAGAAAAACATCATTGAAACCAGCAAAGTAAAATGGCAGATGGAAACACAAGTATAATAAAAAGAAACAATGGAGATATATGCAACCAGAATACAAAAGATGAAATGGCAGTACTACATCCTCATATATCAATAATTATCCTAGACGTAAATAGATTGAATTTACCAGTCAAAAGACACAAGTGGCTGGATGGATTAAAAACAAAGACTCAACTATAGATTGCCTCCAGTAGACTAATCTCAGCTCTAAAGAGCAACATAGACTCAAAGTGAAGGAATGGAAGATGGTACAGCAAATGGCAGCCAAAAGAAAGAGGATGTAGCCATACCCATAAGATAAAACAGACTCCAAGCCAAAAAAAAGGTAACAAGAAACAAAGAAGGTCATTCTATAATGGTAAGGGGGACAATGCATAAAGAAGACATAACACTTATTAATATATAGGCATCTATAATGGGAGCACCAAAATATATAAAGCTAATGCTAACAGATATAAAGTGAAAAAATGACTGCAACATCCCACTTATATCAATGGATGGATCATCCAGATAGAAAGTCAACGAGGAAACAGTGGCCTTAAATCAAACATTAGATCAGATTTACCTAACAGATATATGAACATCCCATCTAAAAGCAGCAGAATTTTCTAAAGGACAGATCATGTGTTGGAACACAAAATAAGTCTCGTTATGTTCACAATTGAAGTAAATTTGATAATATAGTGAAATATCCAGAGTATAACCTTAAAAGTGTTTTTTTCAAAATAATTCAGTAGCCTTCTAAATTATGTAGTCTTCACTCTATTTTCAACTGGGAAATAATTTTGCATTAGGGTATAATTGCTGCCCAGAATCTTAGTAAGCCTGTAGAACTGTAGCATAAGAGAATTTAGGTTAAAAATACAATACATTATTGAAAAGATAACAGTCATAGTGGGGTGAAGTTCAACCCACATCGCTACCTTTCTTTTGCAGTATACTTCACATTTTGTGAACTCCTTTTGCCCTTCAAAGAATGTCTGGAAATTGTATATATTTGCTTTTACTTACAAATGGACAAAAACAAACAATAGTATCTGGTATAGTTTAGAGGCATAGAATATTTACTGGCTTGAATAAGAGCATACATTGGAAAGCATCAGTATCTAAGATAGGCAGGCCAAAACCACTAATTTACAACCATCTAGATGCTTTCATAACTGAATTTATTATAGAGAGAAAGCCTAACCTAGGTCAAATATTCTACATGCTTTTCATTTACCAGTGAAATTAATCCAAGACTGAAACCAGGTATATCATCTTTCATCATCTGGGCCAAGCTTGCTCTGCTTCATTTCCTTCCACTTCTTGTTTCCCACCAGGTCACTGATTAGCAGCCCATGCAGCCCATAATTATGACCTGGGGTGCTGAGTATGAGTTTTTAATTTTTTATAGGCATCTACTTTGTAGCAAGCACTTCCAAGTTTATTATCCAAAATATATATTTAAAAAACATTATACTTGGACCAGTGGGTTTGTGAAGTAACTTATATTCAGATAAACTAATGTGCTCTTGAAATGTTTATAAATATATTTTTGTTGACCCAGCTTCTTCTCTGATTCATATTAGTTATCTGAGTTAGAGACTTGATAGCCATCCTCCTGTAGCCAGATTTCCATATTTCCTATAGTATTAGATGTCCCATAACACTCTCTATTTCCTACTAGCATCACAGGAAAATGTTGGATTGTAATTATTCTTGTACACTCATCTTAATTCAGATAAGTTTATTTCTCCATTGGTTCCTGTCCCAGGAATGCCATTTCTTCTTATCCTTTTCTATCCAGCCATACTTCAGGATACAGTACATAAAGAACTTTCTTGTTCTCAGAATTCCTGTGGAGAGTAACATGCAGCTCAACACTTCATCATTCTCTAAATGTTTCCTACAAGCTAATTTTATCTCCAAAACCAAATTATACATTCCCTGAATGCAGTAACATTCCCAAAACTTATTTATCTAGTACTGCCATAAACAGTGTTGAGCATATTTGTTACCTGTTTAACAAATAGTTGTATGATTATTTGAGATTAAGACTTAGGCTAGTGATGTGGACCTGCTTTCAGTTAAAAATAAACACAAAGATAAATAAAACAAAACTTCACATCTGTTATGCAACACTTCTAGGCTCCTCTCTTGGCTCCCCTGAATTTCTTTCATATTTTTTATTTGAATGGCTCCAACCAGAATATACTTAAAAGGAAACCAAGTTGTTGTGAATGTCTATTAGAATGACTCAGGGTGAATAAAGAAATGATAACTTAGATGATAGACTGGAAACCAAGATTCAGGGTTCATATTTCCAAATATAGGTCTATGTATCTTCTGTGATCCAGATAAGTTAGCCATTGGTTAGTGGATCCTATTTGTTTGCCTATAATACCATGCGTTTCTGTTTTTTAACACTTTTCCCATTATAGTATATACCTTTCCCTATTATAGTAAGTACCTCTTTTCTGGGCCTATGGGCCCATTATGTAGCCTGGCAACCATCTTCTCTTCACCATAGTACTATCAATGCTGAATCCAAGGCCTAACACTTAGCAGGTGTTTAAAATATGTGTTGGAAGAATGAATGTATGGACTGATGGATAGATGAGAGATGAAATTACTTACTGGGTAGTGAAATAAGATATCCTTTCCTGTGAAAATAAGTGCCCTTTTTTGTTGCATTGTCTGATGCTCTAAGATATTAAGAAAGCAAAAAGGACAGATTAGAGATTAAACCTAATCAAGACTCTCTCCCCATACAAATACAGAAATTAGAACACGGAGTATGAGTAGCTGTTTTAATCATTTCGGGGTGGCATTTAATAACTCCTTTAAGCAAAGGACGCCTTTGTGACTAAGATTCAATAGTAATTTAACCTTTGTTTTTAAATGTTCTCCTGTCTAAAATGACCATAATAATTTTTTTACCCATTTCATAACTGGATTAAAATTTAGATCTTGCTGTATGACCATTTAGACAATAGCCATTCTATACCTTTCTGTGGATCCTGACATAGGGTAGAGAGGTCAGGGAAAAGAAATTTATAGTAACAGAGTGGAGTGACAGCAATGGGACAGTGAAGGGAAGACTATGTGAAAAATTCATGCCGGGGAATAGGGGCAAGATTCTATAGACTTAATGCATATCTCAAAGGAGAGGGAAGTGTCAAAATGATTAATATTAGAATTCAAAATCTATACTGAAAACAGATTTTTAAAATTGATTCTTTGCTTACATGTCACATATATGGTTATACAATACAATTTGAAAGAATTTTGAGTCTTAGGGTCACATAGGTATTTTGACCTAAATATCTTCTATGTAAGGGCTCAGGGACTTGGCTAATTTTTATATTTTTTAACTTGTCACCCAGTCCTTTGTTTTCTCTCTCTGGATGTGCAGAAGGACTCTAAAATCTATTTATGCCAAACATTTCTCTTTCATGGAAATTTGGTTTAAACCAGCTCTGTTGCTATGGTGCCTAGGTTTCAGTTAATGGAAAAATACAAAATCAAAATAATACTGAATGTGTAGTATATGTGTGTGTGTGTGTGTGTGTACCCAGTTATGTATTGCTTACATCACATCAATCAAATATGCAAATAGTCAAAAGTTGCCCAGTATATTAAAAAATGTACCTAATTTATTTCGAATTCACACAATAAATACATAGTGGTACTTATATCTTTCAAATATATATGTGTATCTGTGTCTGTGTGTGTATATCATAGAAGAGATGGCTTCATATGATGGACACAGGAGAATCCCTGATATAATAGCATTTGGTGGTAAAGAGACCAGTGACTGAGTCCCAGTTTAGCCAACTAAAAGCTAGCTAAGCTTGAATAAGTTATTTAGTGCTCTGGATCTATTTTCCCATCAGAAGTGAGCATTAATAATTAATTACTTATTCAAATTTTAATAAATACTTTAATTTTAATTAAATTCAACAGTGTCTTAATTGTGTAAACCAGTAGGCGGCACTGAGCAGGTTTGCATACTAGTATTTTTAAATGTGAAGGTTTTGTAGAATTTAGTCCATTGTATATATTGGACTAAATTGTTTTCCCCCTCTTCCAAAACCACATGTTGAGGCCCTAAACATTAGTACCACAGAATTTGGCTGTATTTGGACATAAGGCCTTTCAATAGATAATTATCAATAAGTTAAAATGAGACCATTAGTGTGGGCTCTAAGCCAATCTGACTGATATCCGTATAAGGAGAGGATTAAAACACATAGAGAGACACCAGGGGCTCTCACATAGACAGAAGTCCATGTAAAAGCCCATGGAGGAGGCAACCAACTGTTGGCCAAGGAGAGGGGCCTCAGAAGAAACCAAGGCTGCTGACACCTTGATCTTATGCTTCTAGCTTCCAAAATTGTCTGGGGTACACACAGTCCCCAACTTACAATGGTTTGACTTAGAATTTTTTAACTTCACAATAAGCAATACACATTCAGTAGAAACTGGACTGAATTTGGAATTGTGATCTTTTCCTGGACTAGTGATATGCAGCATGAGCCCCTCTTGTGTAGCTGGGCAGCATCAGCAAGCATGGTTCTCAATCAGCAAGCGCGGTTCTCAATCAGCTATGTGACCACTGGGGTCAGCTGCCTGATACAAATGTTCTCTACTGAGGCAATGATTCTATTTTTTATGTTTAGCATGGTCACTCAAAAATTCCATGACATAGGCTTTGTGTTAGATGATTTTGCCCAAATGTAGGCTACTGAAAGTGTTCAGAGCACCTTGAAAGTAGGCTAGGCTCAACTATCATGTTCAGTAGGTTTGGTATATTAAATGCATTTGTGACTTACCATATTTTCAGTTTATGAGGGGTTTATCAGGGTGTATCCCCACCATAAGTCAGAAAAAGATCTGTACTTTATTTGGCAGCCCTCACAAACTAATACTGTTTATTTATTAATATCTATCTAAAACAGGTAAAAAAATGGTTGTAATAATATAAAAATGATAATAACATGCTGTGTTTTCCTGAGTCTTTTTCTATTCATTCACTGCCTAAAGTATATAGATTTTTAGTTATTATTTACTTTTTATTGACTAATAACTTATTTGGTACGAAGAACCAGCCCACCAGGCTCCTCTGTCTGTGGAATTCTCCAGGCAAGAATACTGGGGTGGGTTGCTATTCCCTTCTCCAGATGATCTTCCTGACCCAAAGATAGAAGCTGAAACTCCCACATTGCAGGCAGATTCTTTACCATCTGAGCCACCAGGGAAGCCCTGGTATAAAGAGCACAAATCTTAAATGTATTGGGTTGGCCAAAAAGTTCATTTGGGTTTTGCTGTAACATCCAAATGAACTTTTAGGCCAACCCAATGTATACCGTTGAATTTGTGCGCATATACACATCCGTGTATTCATCACCCAGGTAAAGACTTAGAACATTTTCAGTTCCCTAGAGATCTCAGTCATGTTCCTCCAAATCCCCAACCGCTCCTCCCTGTCAAAGTAACCACATGTTACTTCTAGCATTGCATGTATTTTGAACCTCATATAAATGGAATCACACATTGCTCTTTTGATTCTGCTTTCTTTCACATAACATTGTATGTGTGAAATCCATCCATGTTTCTATATGCTAAATAGTTCATGTCTCCCTGTTTTTAATATGATGCCAGAGAGTGAATTGAGTGAATTGAGTGAATATATTCCAGTTTTTTTATTTTAGTGTTGGGCATTTAGGTAGTTGCTTGTTTTTCATAATTATAAATGAAGTTGCTATGGACATTCTTGTAGCTGTTTTTGGTGGGCCACTGATTTCTCTTGGATAAGAAGTACATGACAATGCTATAAAATGTCTCCATTTTAATGTTAGTAGCACCATGAACTCAATATTTTTCTATATTTTGAGTACTTCCTTTTACTCTCCCCACTAGAATTTTCTAACATTTTCCAAACCAAGGATGGTTTTGCCCCCTAAGGAATATTTGGCAATATTTTGTCTGAAGATTTTTTGGTTATCACAACTCCTGGCATCTAGTGGGTAGGGGCCAGGATTGCTGCAATGGCCTACAACATACAAGAAAAGTCCAGACAACAACAAATTGTCCTTTACCAAATGTTAGTAGTGCTTATTGAGAAGCCCTGTATATTAGATCAATAGCATTTAACTTTGTATTTTCACCTTCTGGATATCAACACCAGTTTTTATTGCTTGACCAACCAGCCTATTCTTTATACTGTATTTCGTTAGGAATTCTAAAAGGTAGTTGTAAATGGAGCATCATCTTCCCCATTCTGTCTGCAGGATCAACTCTCAGCACCTATGTGGCCTGAGTCAAAGGAGCTCAGGCATCAAATGAGCTTGACTTTGTCAATAAATATTTCTAGAAAAGAGAAATAGCATGTCTCCACTTTAAGCTTATAATACTGCATTCTATGGAAGAAAAAAATCATATGTTGATCTTTATAAATGCCATCCATTGTTTCTACTTAGGCATCCATGCCATGGACTCTTATTCTGTTTCAAAATTTGTACAGAATATTCCTGAAGTCCCTCCTGTCAATTTTCTCAATCTCTGGAACTGATCAGTCCATTCTGACCACCACATGTCATTTATGGTTTTATCAGGCAACCTCTTCTAACCTTCAGAGTAACTGAAAGTATATTATATTCACTTTAGCTATCAGAAATACTTAAAAGAAAAAAATGAACATGATTTTCTGTTTCCATACATCTGAGACTTCTCCCATATTCCCACCAGTCCTTGCTTCTGGAAACTGAGCTTAAGAGCAGTACCTTAACTTTTATACTTTTTGCTGATTTTATATCACCTGTCTAGCTTCAGGTCCGACAGAAGGGATTACTTATCACTCCAAATAGGCATAGAATTTCCACCTCATATGATTGCCTTCATTTATTTCAGTGACATTGAAATGGAAGAATAGTGTTTTGTTGGCTTTGGGCTTTAAACACACAATATGCAATATTTTTGGCTGACAACTCAGTAGTGACTGACACTAAAAAACTGAAAAGTCATCATTTGCCCTATTCTCTTTCAAAAATTGAAAACCACTGGTAGCTAAGACTACTAAATGTGGATAGAACGCATTTAATACTATATAACTGCCTCTTAAATTAAAAATTATTACAAATAATTCTGTCTGTGCAGCTCTAACATGTCAAGAGATTTTGGCGGGTGAGTGCTTTCATAACTTAAACTTTAGCTCTCTGGTTCCTTATTTTTAAAACTCATAGTTATTGATATTTAGTGCCTTGGCTCTGTGATGTTCACAGCCATACTATGAAAATGTCTCATAGAAAGAAAGACCATCTATTTTTAAGACATACTAATGACTTCCTTGGCAATCAGTAACATAGAAGAGGATAACAATTTTTCAAATGATCCTCAATCTGTAATTCTATAATCATAGAAAAGCTATGGGACACACTAGATCTGCACTCAAACTCTTGGGAAATATATTCTTTAAGCTATTAACCATTATTGTAGAGAAATGACTTCTTTGGTCTGTTTAAAGAAAAATATGTTTTTTCCTTTCATCTTCAGCAGCATTAACTAAGCATTAACTGTGATATATCCCTGGAAAGAAAAGGGTTCTGTGGCTGTGATTGTAAATTTCATATGTCACCTTGACTGGGCTAAGGGATGCACAGATAGCTGGTAGAACATTAATTCTGGGTGAGTCTGTGAGAGTATCTCTGGAACAGATTAGCATTTGAGTCTGTAGACTGAGGAAGAAAGGTCTGATGTGTAGACTGATGTGACTGAGCATCATCCAGTCCACTGAGGGCAATGCTTGAGTTGAGACCTTCTTCTCTTGCCCTCAGATATCAATGCTTCTGGTTCTCAGACTTTTAGACTTAGATCCAGACTTATATCATGAAACCCTGATTCTCAGC
The DNA here is from genome assembly GCF_014754425.2 of Oryx dammah. NCBI lineage: Eukaryota > Metazoa > Chordata > Mammalia > Artiodactyla > Bovidae > Oryx > Oryx dammah. The sequence continues at coordinate 105,178,431 of NW_024070207.1, read as the reverse complement.
TCTTCAGATTCAGATCTATATCTTTGGTTTCCCAGTTGCCTTTGGACTTATACTAAATTAACCACCAGGTTTCCTGGTGATCCAGGTTGCAGACCACAAATCTTAAGACATCTAGGCCTCCAAAACTATTGGAGTTATTTCTTATAATAAATCTCTTCTTTTATGTGTATTTATATATCCTTTTGGTTCTGTCTGTGGAAATCCCTGACTACTACTATGGTGTAAAAAATTAGTTAAATACTGCATAAAGTTTTCCTCCACCCCTATGATGCCTTAGTTGAACCATGTGGATTTGAATATTAAAACCTTTCAGTTCAGTTCAGTTCAGTCGTGTCCGACTCTTTGCGACCCCATGGACTACAGCACGCCAGGCCTCCCTGCCCATCACCAACTCCCAGAGCTTACCCATACTCATGTCCATTGAGATGGTGATGCCATCCAATCATCTCATCCTCTGTCATCCCCTTCTCCTCCTGCCCTCCATCTTTCCCAGCATCAGGGTCTTTTCCAGTGAGTCAGCTCTTCGCATCAGGTGGCCAAAGTATTGGAGTTTCAGCTTCAACATCAGTCCTTCCAGTGAACTGGACTGATCTCCTTTAGGATGGACTGGTTGGATATCCTTGCAGTCCAAGGGACTCTCAAGAGTCTTCTATCTCAAGAGTTCAAAAGCATCAATTCTTCAGTGCTCAGCTTTCTTTATAGTCCAACTCTCACATCCATACTTGACTACTGGAAAAATCATAGCCTTTACTAGACGGAAGAATCATTTTAATCTTTTTTTTTCTTTTCCCTTCCTTCCTTCTTTCTTTCTTACTATGGCAAAAACATTTCACATAAGATTGACCAACAAAATTTTAAGTGCATAATATAGTATTGTTAACTATAAAAGCACTATGTTGTATAACAGATCTCTAGAATTTATTCATTGTGAATAACTGAAACTTTATTATAATTGAACAGACACTCCTCACTTCCCTCCCTCTTCAGTCTCTGGCAGTGACCATTTTACTATCTGTTCCTATGAGTTTGACTATTTTAGGTAGCTTATATAAGTGGAACAATGCAGTATGCATCCTGTGACTGGCTTAGTTTGCTTACATTGTGTCCTCTATGTTCATCCATTTGTCACACAGATGTATAGACCAAAGGAAGAGAATAGAGGATCCAAAGACAAGCTCAAGCACATTTAGTCACCTAATCTTTGACAGGAGTTCCAAGAATACACAATGGGAAAAGGATAGTTGTTTCTTACCACAAATGTGTGGGGAAACTTGGATATCCACATGCAAGGGAATGAAATTGGACCCTTATACTATACACAAAAATCAACTCAAAAAAGATTAATATAAGACCTGAAACTGTAAAACTCCTAGAAGAAAAACACAAGGAAAAACCCTTATGACTTTGCTCTTGGAAATAATTTCTTGGTCATGACACTGAAAGGACAAGCAACTAAAACAGAAGTAGACGGGTCGGACTACCTCACAGTAAAAAGTTTCTACATGGCAAAGGACAAAACAGAATAAAAAGCAACCTGTGGAATGGCAATAAATATTTGTAAAACATCTGACAAGAGTTTAATATCCAAAATATGTTAGGAACTCATACAGCTCAGTAATAACAATAACTGCTTGATTAAAAAATAGGCAAAGGGCCTGAATATACATTTCTCCAAAGAAGACATACCAATGGCTAACAGATATCTGAAAATATCACAAGTCATTAGGGCAATGCAAATCAGAACCACATCTCACTTCACACCTTTTAGGATGGCCATTATTAGAAAAATAAAAGAACAAGTTTTCGTATGGATGTGACGAAATTGCAACACTTGGACACTGTTAGTAGGTAAAATGGTGCAGCCATTATGGAAAATAGTGTGGCGGTCCTTAAAAAATTAAATATGCATTATTTTTTTAAATGCATAAGATTACAGGGTACTTTTTTTCACCTAACATCTAGTAATATCTCATGAACTAAATGTTCTGTGAAAAACATTTTGAAAAATGACTACACAAAGTCAGAGTATCCAGTAATATTTCTCATTCTAGTAGAAATTTAAAAATAATATTCAAAGCCAGCATTTTTATTGCATAGAATAAAAGACTTTAGTGTTTCATAGTACCTTAAAAGATCCCCTAGTAAACCTTCCTCTTAAATCTATGGTTTTAATTACCTAATTGGTAAATCCAAACAGATTCTTCAACATTATCTTCTCTTTGTTAAGACCACCCTTACATTGCTATCTTAAGGATAATTTGCATTTCAACAAAGAACATAAAGTGAATCATTTTCTTAAATAAGAGTCTGACAAAGCACACGTAATGTGAAACCATAATAATCAGTGTTGTGAACTGTGGTCAGTAATTTGGTAGAAAATATTTTTTTTTTCAACTCTAGAAAGAGGGTGTGACAGACAAGTTATTCTTAAACACAGAATCAAGATCAGTTCCATATTCACAGTCATTATGTGTGACATTCTTCTGAATAAAATTTCAAAATAAATGCTGCAAAATGTTCTAAAAAATAGAACATTATCATTAATCATATTCATGCTCATTTCCTTCTCTATTTTCTAACAAAGATTTTTTTCTCAGTTTTACCTTTTACAATCTTCGGCTATATTAGTGAAACACTTATTCCGTTTCAAGTCAAGCAACATGGTTAGTTCATTAGTGTTGCAACTTTGGCAAATAAGATCTGAAACAAAACACCTGACCTTCAACCCTAACTTGTTCCTGGCTTATGCAAATGAAGAGAGCAGTTTTACATGTCTTGCTTCTCATAAGATGCTTTGAGGTTTATGCTGACAAGGGACATTTAATGTTTGTAAAACTAGTTTTCATAATCTGATTTGGTTTTAGCTTTTTTTCTCATTGGACAGGTTGTCACTGCTGTCTTTTTCTCTTTGTCTGGAGAGCAGATGGAAGTTGCACAGGTTTAAACTTGCACATAAAAACCAGGTAGAGTTTAAGTTTAGGTGTCTGAATGATTTCAAGAACTAGATTAGAAATTCACCTATTGCCTTAGTCACTAAGTTGTGTCTGACTCTTACAACTCCATGGACTGCAGCCCACCAGGCTCCTCTGTCCATGGGGTTTTCCAGGCAAGAATTCTGAAGTAGGTTGCCATTTTCTTCTCCAGGAATCTTCCTGACCCAATATATCTATTAAATTTTACCCATATCTTAACGTTTGTTTTATGCATTATGACTGTCCCAATATGATATGTTACTATGTAAATATTTTCAAAACTAATATAAATTTTTGTTTAAAAATAGAAATTGCAACTGAGAGAGTAGCATTGACATATACACTGCCATGTGTAAAACAGATAGCTAATGGAAAGCTGATGTATACCGCAGTGCTATATAGCACTGTATAGCTCAGCTCGGTGCTCTGTGAAGACCTAGAGGGGTGTGATGCGGTGGGCTGAGGGGAAGGCTCAAGAGGGAGGGAGTATATATATATATATACTTATAGTTAATTCACCTTGTTGTACAGCAGAAACCAACACAACATTGTAAAGCAATTATCCTCCAAATTTTTAAAAAGTGCTTTCCTGGTGGCTCAGATGGTAAAGGATTCACCTGCAGTGTGGGAGACCTGGGTTCTATCCCTGAGTTGGGAAGATCCCCTGGAGGACAGCATAGCAACCCACTCAAGTATACTTGCCTGGAGAATCCCATGGACAGAGGAGCCTGGAGGGCTACAGTCCAAGGGGTTGCAAAGAGTCCAGATGCGACTGAGTGATTAAGCACAGCACAGCACATGGGAGACAAAAAGAAAAATAAATAAATAGAAATTGTGAAACAAAAGCTTTTATATGAAATCTACTCATCAGCATGAAATGTTTAGTCATTTAGCACCCATTTAATAAATGTATTGGTTTTAATGCTTGTATTTTCTCCACTAAATTTCTCGATAATAATCCCCTATATATAAAATAAATCCACTCATATTATTTTAAGGAAAATAAAATAAAACTCCTTGGAATGAATTGTGTAGCTGAACTTTTGTGATGATTTATTTCAATAGGGATAGAAAAGATTATTACTATGCAGATATGGTGGCAAAGGAAGTCCAATGAGAAATAAAGTCTATGGACATTGACTGCAGTAAACTGGTGGCCCTCAGTCTTCAAGGGGTTTCCAAAATGTTATTTCAAAGTTCTTATTTTCAATAAATCACATCATAGATGAAACTTCTTTAAAATGAATAGGTGTTTATAGCCCTGGAAATCATCTATTGGAATTCTCGGCAGGAAACTGAAACCAGGAAGTTATTTATTTGTAAGTTTTTCTATGCATATATTGTATAGAGAAATGGGAATATTCTTTTTGATTAGAAAAGTTTTAATGATGGGAAAGTTTTCCTGTAACAGTGGAAAACTCATTTTTGTTATGCATCTATCCTTCTAGTTGGAAATAATGCTTTTTAGGGAATTTAAAATATATTTGGATGAAGGTGCTTTAAAGTTTTTCAGCTCTTTTTACCTTTTAACTTTTGTAACAATGATTTTATAAACTGGATAGCATTACAACTCTGTCGTTCAGCTAAATAAAAGCCTTTAAAACTTCCAAGCCTAATGACTTTGAATCATTATTTCCAGAATTATGTGTTATATGGTCATTCCTTCTGGGAAGCCTGCCACCTCCAGATATTTCTCCTACCTTAAAGACATTCACTTCAAGCTATATTGTCACAACCTTTTTTAGGTAATATATATCGATGTCTAAAGATTTAAACTAGTAACAACGAATTTGACATATAAAATCCTTCTCAACATACAAAGTTATTATTTTACAACTTCTTTTAGTGTAATACATTTTTGTCATTTAAATTTTACATACTGTATTTTAAGCACTTTAAAAGAATAATTTTATTGAAGTATAGATGAGTTACAATGTTGTGTTAATTTCTGCTGTATGGCAAAGTGATAAAGCCGTCTCAAATTTAATGTTTAGAATTTTCTTCAATCCAAGTATGGTATATGTATTCCAGATCTCTGCCCAGTTTTTTAAAATACTTTTATTTATTTATTTTTGGCTGCGCTGGGTGTGTGTTGCTGTGTGGGTTATTTTCAGTTGCAGCTAGTGAGGGCTACTCCCGAGTTGTGGTGTGCAGGCTTCTCACTGTGGTGGCTTCTCTTGTTGTAGAGCACAGGCTCTAGGGCACGTTGATTTCAGTACTTGCAGCACATGGGCTTAGTAGTTGTGGATCCCAGTGTCTAGAGCACAGGCTCAGTAATTGAGGTGCACAGGCTTAGTTCCTCCATAGCATGTGGAATCTTCCCAGATCAGGGATTGAACCTGTGTCTCCTGCATTGGCAGGTGGACTCCTCACCACTGAGCCACCAGGGAAGCACCTAGATCTCTGCCCTATTAAAAATGAAAAGCCTGAAAAAAAAAAAAAGAAAAGCCTGTTCTCAGTACTTATAGGCACAAAGCTTTATTTGAAAAATTCGTAACTTGTTAATTCTCTAGACTTTCTTTTCTCTTAACTAAATAATACCATTAAAAGTTCTCTGGCATGGAAGTGTAGAATTGGTCAAAGTAGGTCTGTATTGAGTGGAAGCCATCTCAACAATCCAGACAAAAAATGGTGATCATTTAGATTCGGATGTTAGAAAAGGAGAAGAAGAGAACTGGGCAGATTTGGAGATATATTTGTTAAATGCTATGGACTGTGTATGAAAGGTAATGAGGAAATTGTTATTAAAAAAAAATCTCTCCAAAAATATAGAATGCAATTTGAAAGAGTTTTTTCTGAATGTCAAATGCTGATCTATTGAGAACATGACTAGTGTATAATAGCATCTCAATAAATTTACTTTTATAAATCAATCTATGGAAGGGATCTATAAGAATTGATATAAATGTCTCTTAATCCCTGGATGTATTGATTTCACTGGCCTTACCTTGTTTCTCCAATGTCACATTTGTTTAAATTTATTTTTCCAGAGATACATATTTTTTTATTATATCTGAGTACATAGTTCTGGTGATGATTACACTAAATGGGAGGGAGGAGGGAAGGGGGTTCAGGATGGGGAACACGTGTATACCTGTGGTGGATTCATGTTGATGTATGGCAAAACTAATACAATATTGTAAAGTAATTAGCCTCCAATTAAAATAAATAAATTTCTATTAAAAAATGAATACCTGTGGTGTACATTTAATTCAGTTGCTCAGTTGTGTTCAACTGCCACTCCATAGACTGCAGCACTCCAGGCTTCCCTGTCCATCACTATCTCCCGAAATTCATCTTCCAGTGTTCTTTTTGTCTTTTCATGCTGTTCCTGGGGTTCTCAAGGCAAGAATACGGAACTGGTTTGCCTTTTCCAGTGGACCACGTTTTGTCAGAATTCTCCACCGTGACCCATCCGTCTTGGGTGGCCCTACACGGCATGGCTCATAGTTTCATTAGTTAGACAAGGCTGTGGTCCATGTGATCAGTTTGGTTAGTTTTCTATGATTTGCAGTTTTCATTCTGTCTGCCCTTTGATGGAGAAGGATAAGAGGCTTATGGAAGCTTCCTGATGGGAGAGACTAACTGAGGGAGAATCTGAGTGGTGTACATGGTTTCACTCAGTTTTACAAATTAAATTAACTTTTTAAATTAATACCATGGCTAAATATAAATAACATAAAGTTTACCATCTTAACCATTTTCAGTGTACAGTTTTGTGGCATTAAGTACATTCACATTGTCATTTAATAGTTTCACTCATTTTATAAAGTAGAAAATGTTTGCTTTACTGGCTAGTATTTATTAATTTCTTATAATGATTCTCTTTCCACTAATATTCAGTAGTCCTTTTAGATGTTTGAATCTGTACTTATTGTGTAATTAAAGCATTAGCAAACTATTTGAAATTTGAAATTCTGGTATACTAAGTTCATTCACTTAAAAAAATTAACTTTTTTATTAATACTATGGTTAAATATAATTTTTTTCAGTCCTCTTTCCATTTTCATTTGAAAAGTTTCTCTTGACAGAGTCAGTTGATTTCCCTTGGTTGTGTCAAGTCTACTGATGAGTCCATCAAAGGCATTCTTCATTTCTGTTACAGTGGTTTTGATTTCTAACATTTCCTTTTAATTCTTTCTTGGAGCTTCTACCTCTCTGCTTATATTACTCATATGTCATTGAATGTTGTCTACTTTTTCCATTAGAGCCCTTAACATATTAATCATAGTTATTTTATATTCCCTCTCTAGTTCTTTCAACATGTGTCATATTTCAGTTTGGTTCTGATGTTTGTTTTATCTCTTCAGACTATTGTATCTTGTTTTTTAGCATGACAGAATTTTTACTGAAAGCAGTACATTTTTGCTTTGCGTCAAAAGAATTGAAGTAAACGGTCTTTCAGTGTGAGGATTTATGTTAATATGACTAGGAGTTGGCCTGCCTCTAATGTTTGCTGACCTTTGTAGGCAAAGTGATATCTGCTTTTCCGTAAGCTTCCAGGGGTTCTCAAAATTGCCATTTGATAAGACCATTTAAGTGTTAACTGCTCCAGCAGCTTTATCAGTTCTCAGCTATGATGCTGTGGTCTTGCCTCTCTCTCCAGATTTCAGGGTGGAAGTTTGCTTTGGGATGTCATTTCTTCATGGGTCTAAGAAAAACCATTGATTTTCAGTTTGTTCAGTTTGTTCCAAAGACACTTTCTCCTTGGAAGAAAAGCTGTGACCAACCTAGACAGCATATTAAAAAGCAGAGACATTACTTTGCCGACCAACATCTGTGTAGTCAAAGCTGTGGTTTTCCCAGTAATGACTACTGGGATGTGTGGATGTGAGAGTTGGACCATAAGGAAAGCTGAGCACGGAAGAATTTATGCTTTTGGACTGTGGTGTTGGAGAAGACTCTTGAGAGTCTATTGGACTGCAAGAAGATCAAACCAGTCCATCCTAAAGGAAATCAGTCCTGAATATCCACTGGAAGGACTGATGCTAAACTGAAGCTCCAATACTTTGGCCACCTGATTTGAAGAACTGACTCATTATAGAAGACCCTGATGCTGGGAAAGATTGAAGGCTGGAGGAGAAAGGGACGATAGAGAATGAGATGGCTGGATAGCATCAATGGACATGAGTTTGAGCAAGCTGCAAGAGTTGGTGATGGACAGGGAAACCTGGCGTGCTGCAGCCCATGAGATTGCAAAGAGTCAGACATAACTGAGCGACTGAACTGAACTGAACTGAGTTGGTTCAGCTTTGACTTGTAAAAATGGAAGTGTAACTTCTAAACTCTTCACATGTTGGAGCTCTTGAGTGGCCTTTTAAACTACTAATTAGTTCAGTGGGATGTAGTAAAGGTGAAAAAAGATCATCAGACAGCAGAGCCTGGACCACAAATTGGCCATCTAATTCAGCATGTGTGTGTGCTCACTGGTGTCTGACTCTTTGCGACCTCATGAACTGTAGCACACCAGGCTCCTCTGCTCATCGGATTTTGCAGGCAAGAATACTGGAGTGGGTTGCCATTTCCTACTCCAGGGGATCTTCCCAACCCAGGGATTGAACCCATGTCTCTTGTATTTCCTACATTGGCAGGTGGGTTCTTTACCACTGATGCTACCTGGAATCCCCTAATTCAGAGTAGAGAACAAAAGATCAGTTATCCAAGTGCCTCTGTCTGTTACCAAAACAAATACGTCATTTCCTCTTGTAAACTTGGGGGTGAAAGGGTTCAAAATTATAATATATGATTTATATACAAATGAAGGGTCTTTGATTTGAGAGAGTTCAGTGGTCTGCTGCCTTAACATTCTTTATATGATGTCAATGCTGACACCTCTTTAGCTGATTTCTGTGGGGACTAAACCTGGTCTTAGTCAAGATAAACAGCCTTCTAAGGTCTTCATTAGAAAGATTATATCAGACTTCCTGCTAGCCAGTGCCTTAACAACCCACAAGAGAGGTCATACTGTAATATATTCAATATACCCTCTCAGATGGTGGCTGTCTACTCACTCACTCCTTTAACAGTTTTAAGTCTACTCTAGGATTTATGTAAGTGTCCTCAAGGCCACAGTTTATAGCCTTATATTTGCTTTGTGCCTCCAACAGGAGTCCCCAACCTCTGGGATCTAATGCCTAATGATCTGAGGTATTGCTAATGTAACAATAATACAAAAAAGTGCGTAATAAACATGATGTGGTTGAATCATCATCCCAAAACCACCCCCTACCCCGGTCTGTAGAAAACTTGTCTTCCACGAAACCAGTCCCTGGTGCCAAAAAGGGCAGGGACCGCTGTACACATATGATGCACAGTTGTGTAGTACCTTGGGCTTTTTTCAAAGGCTGCCTCAAAAATCAATCATGTACATTAGAATTCTCTTTTTACTATAAAACTGAGGTCACTGAGAGCATGCCATGTGTATACTTATGTACACAACCACACATACACATTCCTTGTTTAACTGTTCACTAACTCTGTCCATTGTTTTCCGTAGTGTTTTTTTTTCCTCCTTTCCTCTCAAACAGCAATTTTTAATGCTTTCTAAAACACCAGTTGAAATAACCCTTTGCTACAGATGTTGGGAAATCCAGGTGGCCTTGAAAGTCCACCCAGAGGTCACCCCCCTGGTGGCAGTGAGACTAAGAAACCCCCTAAACTGAGTTGCCAGACCACTTGTTACACTTGGATAATTCACAAATAGCTTTTCCCATTAATTCATGCCCGGCATGAACCAAATCCTAAATGAGGCATGTTATATAGCATTTGGATTACAAATAATGCCATTATAACCATATGCCTGCATTTCAAAGTGTGCTCTCAGACAGTGTTGCAGCATCATTCCGCAGTTTTCACTGCCATATGTATTTGACCTGTAGCGCTCTATGAGCAGCTCTAAATGACGGGTAAATGTTGAGAGGGAATCATTTTGTAAGTAGCTATAAACTGAGTACAAGTTTGAAGCACCCTGAACCTAAGGCTTCTGACATCCCACTGGTACACCATTTCAAGCCAAAGAATTAGCTCCCTTCAGCCCAAATTTTGAAAAACAAAAAATGAGCAGAAAAGTTTCTTAGGTTTTGCCTCCATCCTTGTACATGCCCAGTGACATCCTTGCCACTCTCCCAAAGTCTTGAAAAGATGCCTGGGCATCCCTTCTGTGCTAGCTCAGATGTTTCCAAGCTTCAGTATTGTCCTTCTAACCCTTTAAGTTACCTGGGTGCATATATGTCTTTTTCAGTGCCTTAAGTGGCATGATAAGATATTGAGATCAGCTTTATAATGAGTTATTTCTGCATTCCTTGAAGCTCTGGTATCAAGTCTGGCACATAAATGGTATTTGGTGGGGTTATTCAATAAGTAATTGAATGGCCCATGTGTGTGTCACATTTCAGTTTTCCTTAAGGAAAAACTATTTAGGAAGGGTGAAGAGTGTATGTGTATGTTTCTTGGGGAAGTAACTTGGCCATGCTGACATCTGTAGCAGTGTGTACTGTATAATCAAGGTAAATAAGTCCAGTGTCTTCAGCCCTTTCATCAAAAACCTTGCTTTTCTAGAAAGAAGTAGCAGAATCCAGTGTCTATTTATTTCCACGATTTGTTCACCTTCTGCCTCAACCATGGCTTCTCCTCCCCTGTACTTCCTTGGACATTATCTTCCACTTTCATTCTGTGTAGTAATATGGGACAGACTGTAAGGCATAGATGATTTTCTGTTTATCTCTATGCAGTAACTGTTGGCTAAAAAGCAAAACCAAAAAACAGTACTTGTGCATTTAATTATGTGTTAATTGCATCTGAGGAACTCTTAAGAACCATATTTTAATATCAAAGCTGAATGTATATTGTGGTTTGAGTGTGTGGTATGGAAACTACTTGATGAAAGGTATACTTGGTTTAGAAAAAGGGCTGGCTTAATTTTAAAAATATGTATTTTTACAAGGAAATAAACTTGGTGTCCCTTAAAGTAGTGCTTTTCAATTCAGTTTGTGCATCAGAATTGTTGAGAAGCTTTTAATTAATACAAACAGACACCCAGATCCAACTTCTGATTCAGGTTCTTTTGGTCTGAAGAGAGCTTAAGCTTTTTTTTTTTTTTTTTAATTTATTTATTTGTTTTTAATTTTTACTTTACAATTCTGTATTGGTTTTGGCATAGATTGACATGAATCCACCACAGGTGTACATGCGTTCCCAAACATGAACCCCCCTCCCACCCCCCTCCCCACAACATCTCTCTGGGTCATCCCCGCGCGTCAGCCCCAAGCGTGTCATATCCTGCATCAGACATAGACTGGCATTTCGATTCTTACATGATATTATACATGTTTCAATGCCATTCTCCCAAATCATCACACCCTCTCCCTCTCCCTCTGAGTCCAAAAGTCCGCTATACACATCTGTGTCTTTTTTGCTGTCCTGCATACAGGGTCATCATTGCCATCTTCCTAAATTCCATATATATGTGTTAGTATACTGTATTGGTGTTTTTCTTTCTTGCTCACTTCACTCTGTATAATCGGCTCCAGTTTCATCCATCTCATCAGAACTGATTCAAATGTATTCTTTTTAATGGCTGAGTAATACTCCATTGTGTATATGTACCACAGCTTTCTTATCCATTCATCTACTGATGGACATCTAGGTTGTTTCCATGTCCTGGCTATTATAAACAGTGCTGCAATGAACATTGGGGTACATGTGTCTCTTTCAATTCTGGTTTCCTCTGTGTGTATGCCCAACAGTGGGATTGCTGGGTCATAAGGCATTTCTATTTGCAATTTTTTAAGGAATCTCCACACTGTTCTCCATAGTGGCTGTACTAGTTTGCATTCCCACCAACAGTGTAGGAGGGTTCCCTTCTCTCCACATCCTCTCCAGCATTTATTGCTTGCAGATTTTTGGATTGCAGACATTCTGACTGGTGTGAAGTGGTACCTCATTGTGGTTTTGATTTGCATTTCTCTGATAATGAGTGATGTTGAGCATCTTTTCATGTGTTTGTTAGCCATCCGTATGTCTTCTTTGGAGAAATGTCTATTTAGTTCTTTGGCCCATTTTTTGATTGGGTCGTTTATTTTTCTGGAATTGAGCTGCAGGAGTTGCTTGTATATTTTTGAGATTAGTTGTTTGTCAGTTGCTTCATTTGCTATTATTTTCTCCCATTCGGAAGGCTGTCTTTTCACTTTGCTTATGTTTTCCTTTGTTGTGCAGAAGCTTTAAGCTTTTTATACCACTGACCCTAGATTACCAAGTAATTCATAATCATTCTAAGGAAAACTATTTATCTTTTCAGCCCTTTCTTTTAAATACTTAGATAGTAATTTTCCCCAAAATGGCAAATACTCATGAAAAATCCAAAAGGGATGTGCTTTGCATTAGGGGAGCCTTCTTCATACAGACTAAGCTGGTAGCAAATAAGTTGTTGGCTGTCTAACTTCTTATTAGATTTGGAAAGATGTTTCTTTTGTCAGAAAACCAACCAAATGACAACCAATGAGTAGTGTGTTGAAGAAAGTTAGGGAGCTTTCACCTTCTTTAAAGCCATGGTTTACAATGCAGCTACTCCTGGGAAAAATATCCCAAGATAAAAGGTAGCTATGAGTTTTTGCTTTTGTTTTTTGTGTTGTTTTTTGAAAGAAGGATTTGATGAAAGAAAGTCATAGATTATTCATTGGATGCCAGACTCCTAAGAAAATCATAGAGTGACCTTTCTGGCAGGAAGGAGAGACACAAAAATGATGGGCATTTGGAGATGCTTAGCAGGTCTCTCATTTGAAGCAGAAAGTGATAAACTTGGAAAGAAGGGCAAAATAAAATCATTATTGTGGTGAATTGTCAAGAATTAGGTCATTATTAATACATAAGCATTATTAGGATGCAAATTTAGATAATAAAAGACCAAAAGGTGAGTTTCAAGAGAATAGAGTTATTATCCATGAATATTTATGTTTACATGTTATCAGAGAGTGTTTGTACCTGTCAATATTGCTAATTGGGGTATTAGAGAGTTAAAGTGCTTACTCCTTGTGGATATTGTTTCTCTTGCCCCCAAGATTCTTTCTATAACCAAACCTCCCAAAGTTTGTGTTACTCTATGAATCTCATTTTGGTAGTTAATGGCAATCAGAAAAACAGATGGAAAGGCATTATTATTGGGAGTGGCAAAGATAAAGGAGTTGATACTTTTGGAAAGATGGAATAGACAGGCAGAACATGAGCATCCCATCAACAGTGCACCACATGGTGGGTGAAATGGTGTACCCGTCAGGATGTGCTCGGTTACCATACAGAAGTAAATAACCTTATTTTTAAAAATTTATTTATATTTTTCATAAACCTTGAGAAATATGACCTCATGGTAAACATTTTTGGAAATACAGAACTACTTATATGAATCCAAAATAGTATAATTTTATATGTTACATATATACATATTTATATAGTTTCATATATTACAGAGGTGCTTTCTAAATAAGAACCTACATGGACCTTTATATTTGGGGCATGTTCTTTCAATTCTGAATAAGTTAATTTTGGCCCCACTAGACTTTCAATAACAGAGTTAAATTAAAGCTGTTATTCAGAGATTTTTAAAAATTTATGTTAATAAAGAGTTCCTCAGAGATATTATACCTAGTTTTCCAAAAATAGTACCCATCTTTCTTAGTAATCTACAAGTCAGATTTTAAGCAGCAGCTGGTAAGAAGTTTAAGACACTCATTTCCATTTTTTCAGATTGTCAAGTTCTAGTGCTGGTCACTGCAGTTAATATAGCCATCACACAGCATTATTTTTTTCAAATATAACTTAGAGATTATCATTAAATGGTGACTTCTGAAAGCTAATGGCAACCCACTCCAGTATTCTTGCCTGGAAAATCCCATGGATGGTGGAACCTGGTAGGCTACAGTCCATGGGGTTGCAAAGAGTCGGACACGACTCAGCAACTTCACTTTCACTTTCACTTTCTGAAAGTTCCTGTTAATGAAACTTTTTTTTTTGTTTTTGAGATCTCTGAGCAGGAAGAAGTAGAACTTCAGCTCCAAGCTTAACTCCTTATTTTCATCACTTTGCACACAACTCTCAAATTCAAACTGACTACCTTATTTTCAGTCATCAGCTTACTTGCCTGTAGTGCTGACATTGTTGATGGATTCAAAGTAGTGAAACTGGCAATTCTGTATCTAATGCTAAAGTCCTAGGAGCAACAAAGGGAGGCTGAAATCAAACACTCATATACCTCAGTTTTTGTAAATCATAATATATTTTTTGTTTTGTCTTGTCTTTTACCTTGGAGAAGAGTTTCTTTACTGCTATAGACAATTATACTAACTCAGTATGTAGAAAGGTCTTGACCTCTCTTAAATATTTGACTTTTCTTTAAAAATTAATCTTTATCTCATCAAGAGTCTATTTTAAACTGATGTGAGCTAATTTATTTAAACTGCGAGGAAAAGGTATTATATCTTTTGGGCCCAGTGGAAAAGTCAGTGTCTTAGAACTTACTGATGGCATCTTCAAAGTGATTTAGCTGACCAGGAAGTGTTGATTTCCACTTTGTGATTTTAAGAGTAAGTGACAACGAAAGGATATTTCCAGAGCCCGGGGGCAGTGAAAGTAGCAAATAAGCACGATGATCACAAAAGCTTACTAGATTGAGTAAAGAGAAATGCACAGATGTCAAAAAGTTGAAATCTATAATAGGCAAATCATCTTCTATCACTCTTGATAGAAAAAAAAATAGAGGAAGATGCTATTAAAGGATTCAGAACCTGACTCGAGAAAGACCTGCAAAAACAAACAAACGAAAATTAAGTCTTTGGCTTTAGAGTCAAATAAATAAGTAATTAGATCCAACCTTTTGTGAATTTAAAATGAAAGGAAAAAAAATCTAGGGCAGAGTTGTGTATTCAGTGAGATATTTTGGGCTCTTTGGAAGTGCCAAGGAAGCACAGCCACACTTGGATTGATGGTGGTTGGCCTTAAAGACCCATGGGAACCTGAAGGTGACAGGCAGTCATTTCAGCAACATCCTGGTGAGACTCTAGAAAGTAGCAGGAGTGCACGTATGGTAAAACTGGAGCTGTCACATCATCTCTTCTTAGGGGGCAGAATCCCTTGTTATTTATGTTTCTGGTAAATTCAGCACACTTGCTCTCCTTCTAATACCAGTGCCACCGCTGACTTAGTTTTCTCTTCTTTCCTCTCTACTTCACTACTTGCTCTAGCTTGTGGCCTCAGCATACTGACTGGTTATAGCATCCATTTTCTGCCCCTCAGCTATTTGCTGCTGCTGCTGCTGCTAAGTAGCTTCAGTCGTGTCTGACTCTTGGTGACCCCATGGACTGCAGCCTACCAGGCCCCTCCATCCATGGGATTTTCCAGGCAAGAGTACTAGAGTAGGGTGCCATTGCCTTCTCCGCAGCTATTTACTAGCCCTTCTGTTTGCCTCATTTCAAGCTTTCCAAGAGAGATGATTTCCTTGGTCAGTTCAGTTCAGTTCAGTTCAGTTGTTCAGTCATGTCTGACTCTTTGCAACCCCATGGACTGCAGCATGCCAGGCCTCCCTGTCCATCACCAACTCCCCAAGTTTACTCAAACTCATGTCCATTGAGTCGGTGATGCCATCCAACCATCTCATCCTCTGTTGTCCCCTTCTCCTCCTGCCTTCAATCTTTTCCAGCATCAGAGTCTTTTCAAATGAGTCAGCTCTTTCCATCAGATGGCCAAAGTATTGGAGTTTCAACTTCAACATCAGTCCTTCCAATGAACATTCAGGACTGATCTCCTTTAGGATGGACTGACTGGTTGAATCTCCTTGCAGTCCAAGGGACTCTTAAGAGTCTTCTCCAACACCACAGTTAAAAGCATCAATTCTTTGGCACTCAGCTTTATAGTCCAACTCTCAAATCCATACATGACTACTGGAAAAACCATAGCCTTTGTTGGGAAAGCTATGTCTCTGCTTTTTAATATGCTGTCCAGTTGGTCATAACTTTCCTTCCAAGGAATAAGCGTCTTTTAATTTCATGGCTACAATCACCATCTGCAGTGGTTTTGGAGCCTCCAAAAATAAAGGCTTCCACTGTTTCCACTGTTTCCGCATCTATTTGCCATGAAGTGATGGGACCGGATGCCATGATCTTAGTTTACTGAATGTTGAGCTTTAAGCCAACTTTTTCACTCTCCTCTTTCACTTTCATCAAGAGGCTCTTTAGTTCCTCTTCATTTTCTGCCATAAGGGTAGTGTCATCTGCATATCTGAGGTTGTTGATATTTCTCCCAGCAATCTTGATTCCAGCTTGTGCTTCCTCCAGCCCAGTATTTCTCATGATGTGCTGTGCATATAAGTGAAATAAGCAGGGTGACAATATACAGCCTTGACAAACTCCTTTTCCTATTTGGAACCAGTCAGTTGTTCCATGTCCAGTTCTAACTGTTGTTTCCTGACCTGCATATAAGTTTCTCAAGAGGCAGGTCAGGTAGTCTGGTATTCACATCTCTTTCAGAATTTTCCACGGTTTATTGTGATCCACACAGTCAAAGGCTTTGGCATAGTGTGCTGTTGCTGCTAAGTCACTTCAGTCATGTCTGACACTTAGCAAACCCCTGGACTGCAGCCTACCAGGCCCCTTCATCCATGGGATTTTCCAGGCAAGAATACTGGAGTGGGTTGCCACTGCCTTCTCCAAGAGAACAGTATAGAGGTACCTTAAAAAACTAAAAATAGAGCTACCATGGTGTGTTCCCGACTCTTTGTGACCCCATGGGCTCCTCTGTCCATGGAATTTTCCAGGCAAGAACACTGGAGCGGGTTACCGTTTCCTTCTCTTGGCATAGTCAATAAAGTCAGTAGCTGTTTTTCTGAAACTCTCTTGCTTTTTCAATGATCCAGTAGATGTTGGCAATTTGATCTCTGGTTCCTCTGACTTTTCTAAATCCAGCTTGAACATCTGGAAGTTCACGGTTCACACATTGTTGAAGCCAGGCTTGGAGAATTTTGAGCATTACTTTACTAGCATGTGAGATGAATGCAACTGTGCAGTAGTTTGAGCATTCCTTGGCATTGCCTTTCTTAGGGATTGGAATGAAAACTGACCTTTTCCAGTCCTGGGGCCACTGCTGAGTTTTCCAGATTTGCTGGCATATTGAGTGCAGCACTTTCACAGTATCATTTTTTAGGATTTGAAATAGCTCAACTGGAATTCCATCACCTCCCCTAGCTTTGTGGAATTTAAATGAGAAAGAATTGAAAGCAAAAGTGAAAAACATATGTAGTCCATGTTATTTCCTTGTTGATACCATCAATCAAGTAATAGTTAAATGTCTTTTTGTTGCTGTAGTGATGCTTCCTAAGGCCCACTTGACTTCACATTCCAGGATATCTGGCTCTAGGTGAGTGATCACACCATCGTGATGATCTGGGTCATGAGGATCTTTTTTGCACAGTTCTTCTGTGTATTCTTGCCACCTCTTCTTAATATCTTCTGCTTCTGTTAGGTCCATACCATTTCTGTCCTTTATTGAGCCAATCTTTGCATCTTTCCTTGGTCAGTTAATCACTATTCAGGACAAGTTATCCATCTTGAACTGGGCTCTTATACCAGACCAGATGTGATTACCTTTGGCAAATACCCATCTCGAGTCAAATTGCAGTGACCACAGTTTGGATAAGAAGCTTTTGTTTGCTCATTTAGTGCATATAAATTAAACTCCTCTTTTGTGCCAGGCCGAGTGCAAGATGCTGGGGTTACACCAGTCATCCAATAAGAATTATGAATCTTAATTTTTAGTAAGAGAAGAACAACAACTATGAAATAGATTAAACTAAAATGAACATACATACAAAGAAACATAGGTTTGAAAGGCGCCTCTCAGAATGAGGCTGTTGCCATGACAGTCTCAATGCAGCTCTCTTGGGGGGAACTTATAGTCCAGCAGGTGACTTTGTATGACCTGTTCCAGTAGTTTTGGTCAGGATAATTTACATATGTGGAATTTAAATGAGAAAGAATTGAAAGCAAAAAGTGAAAAACATATGTAGTCCATGTTATTTCCTGTTGATACCATCAATAAAGTAATAGTTAAATGTCTTTTTGTTGCTGTTGTTCAGCTGCTCAGTTGTGTCTGACTCTTTGCAACCCCATGGACTGCCTCCCGCCAGGGTCTCCTGTCCTTTACTATCTCTCAGAGTTTGTTCAGTTTCATGTCCGCTGAGTTGGTCAGGCTATCTAACCATCTCATCCTCTGTCAACCCCTTCTCCTAATGCCTTCAATCTTTAAATGACTTTAAGAATCAGGAACCAGAGGTCACTTTAAGTGACATGTTTCTTTATAGTTGATTATGTAGTTTGGGTAGGACCTTGAGAAACATTCCCTCATAAATTGGAAAGTCATAAGATGACAATCATAATCTTTTGTTTTTTAAATTTTTTCTTGTTAAAAAGAGTGTTTTTTTTTCTTTACTAAGTTGAAAAAATATATAACGGTAATACATGTTTGAGAATGTAGAGAGCTTTCAGGTACTTTTGATTGGTTTATTTTATTACTGACAATTATCATTTATTTCTTTTAAGATATCAAGAGGTGATGCTGGATATAAGGGTACATTAGAGCCTATCAGCCCTGTTCCCAGATTTAATACATTGAAAAGTGGTATCCATGGATTCTTATAGTAATGCAGATGGTAGTGTACTAGATTAGTGATATTGTAATACTAACTCACTTGGATATAGTTTTAAAGATGTATTACATTTTATGAAAAGTTTCTTCTTCTTTTTTTTTTTTTGCAAACTTTTGAGATGGGAGCCATGTGGGTTGAATTCCTCCTTTTCAAATTTTGTCTTTTATGGTCATTCCTGCATCTTGACCCCCTCTGAAATAATGACCGCAGTAAACACACAGAATTGGCAAGATAATCTGGAGAGTACTCGGTTCAAGATGTTGCCACTTCTGCAAGTTCTGTGTGTTTTCCTTATCCCAAAGTCTAAGTGGAGGGAAAACTTTTGAAAGTTTGTGTGTGAAAGGGAGAAACAGAAATGAGAGGGAACAAATAGAGCAAGAGAGGAAATGGCTAGAAATTATAAATGTATTCTTTGTTTGCTATTAGAATAGTAGGACAGTCTCTGACATTACTTTACAAAACTGTCTTCATCAACAAGTCAGTAAATTATTATCATTATTTTTCTAATAGTAATAATGAATAAAATATAAAAACAGATAAAAGACATATGCCAACAAAGTAAACCTCTCCAGACCAAACACAAAAGACAGAAACAAAATATGCACAGTTTGGCAGGCAGATCTAAGGGCATAAGGTTCTGGGATCAAAACCTGGAAGTAAGAAGAGATGCCCTGGAATTGATATCCTTTCGGGCTATGGAACTAACAGTGCCCCTTGTGAAGGATGTAACTAGGGCTGAGCTCACTGTGCAGACTGGTGAGTGGGATGGAAGCTGATGGACGAGATCTTCCTATTGGCCGAGTCTAACTCTTCGGAGGCTACAATGGAGCAAGCTACGTTTCCTATTATTGCTGTAATAAATTATCACAAACTTAGTGGCTTAAAACAACACAGATATATTATCTCATATTTTGTAGGTCAGAAATCTAACATGGGTCTCACTGGGCTAGATCAAGGTACCAGTAAGGCTGCATCCCTTCTGGAGGCTTCAGGCGACAATCTGCTTGCCTTTTCCAGTTTCTAGAAACCGCCTGCATTTCTTAGGGGCTTGGCCCATGCTTTCATCTTCAAAGTAGCAGCATAGCACAATCATATGTTTTTCACCAACTCTCTGCCTTTATCACATCACCTCCTCTCCTCTGTTTCCTCTTACCCTCCTGCTTTCCTCTTTTTATTTCTTAAAGGAGCAATGGCAGTAATATGACTAAAAAAAGATACTTGATCATATTTTGTAAAATAATAATAAGTTTATCCAAAATGACAACAAATTAAAAGTTTAAAAAGAAAACAGACAGTGAATTGACACTCAAGTTATATAGTTACTTCAGATGAAAATAAAATAATGGGAAAATACTAAAATAATTATATTCATGATTGCCTAAGAGATAGATAGCAGTTATTCAAAAAGAAGAATTATTAAGAAAACAATAAGAGGCCCTAAAAATACCTAAAAGAATGAACTTAGTGAATAAACTAAATTTTATTATTGGAGAAATTTTGTACAATATATAGAACAGGATCTCTATTTTGAATATGCAAATATTTCTTCCTTAACAGGAAATAACTTAATTCAACATAGTAAAAATATTTAAACAGATAAAGAAACCAAAAAGCACAGAGGTTTTCTCAGCTCCATTAGTAATCATGAAAATATCAATTAAACAACATACATGTACTGTACCATGTTCTACTGAATAGACTTAAAATTTTGAATAGTCATTTTTAAGGTTGATGGCACAGGTACACTTTTATATTGAGTAAATCTAAAACCTTATCACCCTCAAATTTGACCTTTTGGTGTTTCCCCTAGAGAGATACTCAGGCACATGTATCAAAAGACATGCATGATATTTTTTTTCCACTGATTTTTATAATAGAGAAAAATTGATGACAAAAATAGGCAAAAGCTAACAAAAGAGGAGTAAATAAACATGATTTGGCAAAACATATAATGAAATTAAATGAAATGCTCTAAATTTATGTGTTTCAGCATATGGGGGAATGTAAAAAATATTACTGAATTTACATGGGTACATATTCATATATATGTGTGTTTTAAAAATTACTTGAAAGATAGAAACCAAATTTTTAATAGTGTTTATGTCAGTATAGTGGAAGAATGGATCAGCAATGGAAGTGGTGGTTGAAGAGAACTTGAGCTTTATGTGTGATCTATTTTGGTTAAAAATATACTAAATTCATATTAGTTTTTATTTTATTTTTTTACTTTATAATATCAGTGCTTTATTTTATTTTTTAAATATAAATTTATTTATTTTAATTGGAGGTTAATTACTTTACAATATTGTATTGATTGGACATATTAGTTTTTAAAGCACACAAATGAGGGTAAAAGATGTTAATTATTAAACTGCAAAAGTAATTAAATCTGGCAGCTGGCATTATAGGTGCCTCTTATTTTTATTTCTTTTTATGTGCTTTTGAAATTTATAAACATATTTTCAGGGTAATTTTACCAGAAGAAATTTAAAAAGAAAAGCTTAACATTAACTTTAGAAAGTACAGAGTCAATATGAAAATTAGTGTGCAGAGGAATTTATACCAAAAGCAGAATAAGGAGACAAAAAGATTCAAAGTAGACACATAAGGGAATAATTAGGAGACAAAGAACATAGCTTGTGAAGTTCCAACATTATTTTATTGTTTTATATTCCTATTTTATAGGAAATGAATAAGAAAGTGGCAGAGGAGCAATATTTGAAATGGTAATGTCAGAGAATTTTCCAGAACTGAAAAGTACAGGAGTCCACTATTTACATGTGCACATCAAATATCCAGTAGGACCAAATCCATATCTAGAAACATCAAGTTTAATGAGAACATCTCATTAGCTACCAGGAACCAAAGGCAGACAACCTACTAGAAACTAAAGGAAAGACAGTTAGAACAACAGCAAACTTGTCACAGCAAGAAATGATGCCAGAAAACAATAGAGGGATTTCATGAAAGCACCAAGGTTAAGATCTGTCAACCTCAAACTCTATGCCTAGCTAAACTATTACTAAGAAGGTAAAATAAACATATCTTCTGTCATTGAAGAACTGAGACCATGTTTTGCCCATAAATTCACCTAAAGGGTTGAGGCTTCAAAAGCAAGAAGAAAAGTGAAGCCAAGTGATCAGAATGGATTTAAGTAGCAATGCAGTTTTTTTTTTTTTTTCCTTTACTCTTCTCTCAAAAAAGATAAAGCTTCTGTTTTGAGTCAATCTGATTTCCAATATTTTTCCTTTAGAAACCAAGTAATAAAAAAGTTGTATTCTACTCCTGAAAGTTTATTCTTGATGCAACTTTATGAAAAGTTCAAAATAAGTCAACTGACTATAGTATAGGTCAACTATTTGATAAAATTGATGTAGTTCATGCCAGTATACAGAAATTGGCAGTCTTTGATTCTAAAGCAGACTGACATAGAAAGCAATGTAAAATGACATGTAATGTTACTTTCATTACCAAAAAAGAAGAGCTAGACATTTATGTTAGTATACAGATACTCTGTTTGTATACAAGGTACTAAGATTTTCTTTCATTTGAAGTTATTTTTGGCAAGCATCTTCTCTGTTTATTAATGGAAGGCAGGAGAATTGTGGCATTTTCAAAGGGACTTGTGAGGAAAAAGTAGTGCAGAAAACCAGCAACTGGCTACATGAGGGTTGTCAATATTTTCATACAAATGCTTATGAAAAGGGAATGGAATCACCCCTAATTCCAACGTAATGTGTCAGATTACTAAAGGAAATCTGTTGTGTGGTACATAATAAGAACTCAGTGATTATATTTTGAGCTGATAATATATTTCTGTTCTGACCAATTAAACTTATTTTTAAGATCAAGAGTAATTGATTCATTATTATATTATTCATCTAATATACAATGATGGTGAAGGACAGGGAAGTCTGGTGTGTTGGGGTCCATGGGTTGCAAAGAGTCGGACATGACTGACCACCTGAACAACAACAGAACAACAGATTCATATAAGTAAAATTAAATCAAATAAAAGAGAGCCATGCATGAAAAATGTTATAAACTCAGGATTATGAGTATACCAGTTGTGTACGCAAGCACTTTTTCAGGAACAGTGAACTTTGTGTTCTTTTGAGAACTTTAGTTCAGTTCAGTCGCTCAGTCGTGTCCGACTCTTTGCGACCCCATGAATTGCAGCACACCAGGCCTCCCTGTCCATCACCAACTCCTGGAGTTCACTCAGACTCATGTCCATCGAGTCCGTGATGCCATCCAGCCATCTCATCCTCTGTTGTCCCCTTCTGCTCCTGCCCCCAATCCCTCCCAGCATCAGGGTCTTTTCCAATGAGTCAACTCTTTGCATGAGGTGGCCAAAGTATTGGAGTTTCAGCCTCAGCATCAGTCCTTCCAATGAACACCCAGGACTGGTCTCCTTTAGGATGGACTGGTTGCATCTCCTTGCAGTCCAAGGGACTCGCAAGAGTCTTCTCCAACACCACAGTTCAAAAGCATCAGTTCTATATAAATGCAAGATGATTTACTGTTATTACACCAGCTTTAAAATGGTGATTTTCTGGGGGAATCTTCTATATTGTTTTGAACTAAATTATTTACAGTTATCAAGTGAACTCTCAATTGAGCATATTTATTTAGAACTATGGATCATATATAATACAGAAGGAGTTGTTAAAACAGACAGTATTTAGGACTAGGCCTCGGTAATGTTTTCAACTGGGATGATTTCATAAATTACAAAAATAGGATTTGCCATAACTAAATACAGTATGAAGTGAAGTGAAGTGAAGTGAAGTGAAGTGAAGTGACTCAGTCATGCCCGACTCTTTGCAACTCCGTGGACTGTAGCCTACCAGCCTCCTCAATCCACGGAATTCTCCAGGCAAGAATATTGGAGTGAGTTGCCATTTCCTTCTCCAGGGGATCTTCCCAACCCAGGGATCAAACCTGGGGCTCCCACATTGCAGGCAGATGCTTTACTATCTGAGCCACCAGGGAAGCCATATAATAGAGGCCCAAAGTTTCCCATGCCTTGAGAAACAAGAAGATCTCAATTCAATAAAAGAAAAGAAAGCCAGGAAGGTCTTAAACAGAATATTTATTCAGCCCTGTATCACTTGGCTAAAAAAGAGATGTGGTGGTCCTTGGGAACGTCCATAGAGACAACTGCAGATGACTTTGAGAAACTATCCACCATGGATTTTGTTGTCACTGAGCCTTGACAGCCACTTTAAATCTTTTCTGATGCAATTTTTATTCCACCAAACAGATGAACAATTCTGTCCCTCAAAACTGAAAAGAATTGTTTACTATATAATATAGAAATATGCCTTATTCCTCCACTTTCTAGCAGTTTAATGCCTTATATTTTCTAGTTAGGTGATCCCAACCATTGAAGCTTTATCATTACAGAGTTGAGGATGGAGCCATGAATATGAGATATGGTATGTTTTAACAGTATTCAGGTTCTGACTAGAGTTTGACTGAAAAAAAAGTAACTGAGTTGGTATTTTCTTCTTTGTTGCCTACTCTCTCCATGCACCTCTTAATATGATTATGATTTCAACCTCAGAGAGTCTGAGGAACTTGTCCAAGACCACACGGCTAGAACATGACCCACCTGGGGTGTATAAACAAGGGTCATTTTCAGGGTGAAAACAGGAAATACTTTACATTTTGAGCATGTTCATGTACAGTTAAAAAATAAAAAAAAATACTATATAACTTCAAAGCCTAATCCTCGCATTTTATCATATTGTCCCATCACTATACCCTTAGTTCAGTGTAAAGAATATACGATGATTAATTTTCTTGTTACTTTGTCATGACCATAAGTACTATGCAAAATAATGACAGATGCCATCTTTTTCTATTTTACATTTAATAATAAGAAAACAGATTGTCTAAAGAAAAATCTAGCTACCTTTTAATAACTTATAGTCATGTTAAAATGCCTATTAATATAAGATAAGGGCTTCCTCGGTGGCACTAGTGGTAAAGAACCTGCCTGCAATGTAGAAGACACCAGACACAGTTTCCATCTCTGGGTCGGGAAGATCCCCTGGAGGAGGGCATGGCAACCCACTCCAGTATTCTTGCCTGAAGAATTCCATGGATAGGGGAGCCTGTGAACTACCATCCACAGGGTCGCACAGAGTCAGATAGGACTGAAGTGACTTAGCACGCATGCATAAGATAAATGAAAATATATTATTATTTGAATAGTAACATTTGCCTAATTCACATGTTCCCAAGAATTTATCAAACTAATGCAGAGGGCTAGAAATAACATAACCAAACACAGGTTTATAATTTAGAACCTAGAGGTCTGGTAAACCCATGTGTGTTATGATGGATATAGGAGGGCATTTAAGTAATGTTTTAATATGATCCATCATATGGAAATGTGTGAAGGCAGTTCCAGTCTTTTGTGAGGACATAGCAATGTCACTGTCATATGGAACAGTGAAATGATTATTATTTTCTCCATCAGACAGATGCATTGCTAATAAAAGATAGATTGATATATTGGACCCTAAAAATATAGCTCATTATCCAAAACTGTGAGATTTATGTTTCAGAAAGATTTTATAGGTACCCAATTGCAAAATTTATTATCAAATGAATTTTTTAATCAAAGGTATCTAAGTAGTATGTGTGTATCTATTAATCTGTGTTCATGTTCCTTAATTCCAAGTTGGCTTCTAAAACAGCTATAACTAATCTAAGTGACAAATGAAACAAAAACATGTCCAATGCATATGAAAAGAATTTTTTAATATACTGGACATTAGATGCTTTCTTAATAAAAGATCTAAAGGTGAAAAGGCTCCGACTGGTTAAATACAATTACACTGGTGAGTTTACCTTGATATCTTTTCTGCCAACACATGACTACTAAAAGTAAGGGGGTGTTGAGAATTTGGACACAGTTGTTCAGATTGTTAAGACTTCTATGGTAGCGTTATGTGATTCCTTACTTCTAGCTCTCAGTTATAAAGAGGACATTAATAAGCATGAAAACATCTACAATTTCTGCTTTATTTCCTAAATACTAGGCTGATTTAATAAGTCTGCCTAAGATCACAGCCTTGAACAAGAGAGTTAGATGAGTATCACAGAATACCAGGAAGGGGTTCCATTCTTGAGCCCGGGAAGCCTCCCTTGACAAATGGTATTGAGTACTAGATTGCACTGAATAAACTGCCCACAAATAGTTGTGATAAGAGCTTCTAATCTTATACTTGAGTTGCTTTATTGTACTTGTATAAATTAAAGCAGGAGAAAATATATGAAAAAGCTTGTGTATCTTATTTGTCTTTCATCCCAAAGATATGTGTAAAATCATTTGTCTAAGCAGTTACTCTTGAGCATACTTTTCATATTGTGATGCTGATTCGAAGTGCCTAAATATTCCAGAGTTAGAATTTAAGAACTGTACCCTATTAAATATATTGAAGCTTGTCCCTAATGCCCTTTTATGTAGGCTAGAATGCATGAAAATAAGATTAGTTTCTAGTAGTTACTATGTATCCATTAGATCCATCAAGAGACCTGAGAACTTTTGATATCAAGGAAAATATAGCACTTTATTTCCAGTTAGATTGCAGTTTTCCTTGTTGTTCTAATAGATGCCTTTCTAATCTTGTTTCTTTAATCCGTAGCAGTTGTCTCTTCTTTTATCTTGTATATTTTCCCTCCCATATATAAAGTATATAATGTACAGACATGGGTATAATGGCAACGTAGAACTCTCCCAGTTGCATCTCAGTAGCTGTGTTGTGGTGTTCTGAGTTTCTGAGAGAGGGTGAGATAAAGAGAATGGATAAAAAGAATGGGTTTTTCAGTGCTAAATGATCATAGTATTTATGTCTCTTCTTCCTTTGATGCCACTATACTCTGTAATTCTTGTCTCATAATTCAGAGCCCCTAGAGGTCTTGAAATTAAATGATGCTGCTTTTTGTTATTCAGTTTATTCAATGAATAATTATTCAGCAATATTCAGTATATATCAAGTACTGTTCTTAATTGTAAAATCTGGCAAGACTCTTTTTTCCTATTTCTCCCCAACTCCAGTAAATTTACAAATAATTGTTTTTTAATAGGTCTGTTATACTGGTCTGTTTCTTGAAAATTTGTTTTTCCTTATGAAATGAGGCTTCTGTTTGGTAAAATGAGAGAAAGGAAAGATGAATATCCTGAGGCACTTTCTTGACCATATAGGAACTTGCATTAAGGTTTTTTTTTTTGTACTTCATCATCTACCAATTCCTGGAACTTCTCTGTAACAGTGAGATGATACCAGCAATAACCATTTAGGTAGATCCATGTAAAAAATATCATTTGGGGAATTGTGTTTATGATTGTGGTATTAACAAAATCATATGGCAAGAGAAACTGACTTATGGCTAACCACCTTGCTTTACTGTCCTAGCCTTACTATCTTAGAAACCTAGGTAAGACAGTATGATATTTTAATAGGTTGACTGAGTCACTGACACACACACACAAAATGCCTCCTAATGGGTTAAATGCACCTGGACTGGAAAAACCATACATATTTTTGCAGATTTTGAAGTTGTGGGCTTCCTTGGGCATAGGGACTCTTCTTTTTAAATATAAATTTATTTATTTTAATTGGCGGTTAATTACTTTACAGTTTTTGTTTTGTTTTGTTGTACCACATAACCTGCTAGATCTTAGTTCCACAAGCAGGGACCAAACCGCATGCCTCCTACAGTGGAAGCACAGAGTCTTAACTGGGGAGGTTCCCTGTAGGGACTCTTGATATGGGGCATGCCCCGTGGAGGACTTTGGAAGCTATGCCAGTGGGATGTTTCAAGCAACATTCGTATCTATGAGGAGTGAGACTTCTTCTAATCTAGGGCAGTTACTCAACTGCCTGATGCATGAATAGAACTGTTTCCTTGAACCTGAACTGCGTCATCTGGGAAAGGCTCGCTCTCAGAGGACTGTGTGAACTCTCATTTACATGAACTGCTGCAAGAATTCTGGTGGAGAGGACCTCTATCATCAGATTTCTATCTTCTCAGTAGACTTGTGGCAAGTGTGACTGTCCCAGTCTTGAGACTCTGAGTGTTTAGTTGACTGTAAGAAGAACCCCTGGGCATTACAGTGATCTTTCTCTACTCTTCAAATATGCAGCTTCATTCTCACCATCTCCATTATCCTTTATAAAATGAAAAGACTAGAGTGGGGTTTTTCTAAGTGTGGACTTCAGATAACCCTCAGCAGAATCTCCTGAACTCCAGATTCTTAGGTCCCACCTTAGAACAATGAAATCGGAATCTTTGGAAATGGTGCACTGAAGTCTACATTTTTAACCCCTCCTATCCTGGTGGCTCAATGGGTAAAAAGAAAAAAAATCCACCTGCAATGCAGGAGATGCAGGTGACTCGGCTTCAATTTCTGGGTCGGGAAGATCCCCTGGAGGAGGGCATGGCAACCCACTCCAGTATTCTTGCCTGGAGAATCCCATGAACAGAGGAGTCTGGCAGGCTATGGTTCACAGGGTCGCAAAGAGTCAGACAGGAGTAAAGCAACTGAGCATGAACGCATCTATGATACATGAGTACACAGCTAAACATGACAGTCTTTAGATTATGTTTTAATTCCAGCTCTCTATGACTGTATCATTCTAATCATTTATTCCTCTCATTCTATATCGTGTCTTAATGCAATCAAAGTGTCCATTTCTTCAGAAGACTGTCAAGGAGTAAGTAACTGGGAGTTTCAGAGATGGCAATACTCTAGAAGAGATCTTTTTAGTTAATTCAGATTAGGGACTCTGGAACAGTTTCTTATCATTATCCACCTTTCTCAAAGTCCCCTTGGTCCTCTATGATCCTTATGATTATTAAGACATATAGTTTCTTAGTACCATATGATAATTCTTTTTGAACTGTTGATTTATTTCCCATCATGTTATCACTCTTGTCACTGTTGCCTTGATTGTAAGATAGTGACTCTTTCTAGAAGGTCGGAGATTATATTAGGTCTTACAAAACAAGTGAAAATCAATACTTTCACTCTCTTTAGCAGAATTAGTTTCAGATATACCTGAGATGAAAGAAAAAAAATCCCTTTGTTGTTCTGCTGAAGTTGTCAAGCCTTCCATTAGTCTAGGTTAAGTTTTGGGGGTTTTGAATTTAATTTTGGTTTCTAATATTGATTTATATTTCATAAAGATGTTGCTGGTTACAAAAAAAAAAAAAACCTTCAGTAAATTCTTCCACTTCTAGGGCACTGCTTTACTTCAAAATGAGAAGTGTTTGTCAGTGATTCAGTTTCCATTTTAGGAATTAAAATTTTCAGTGAAATAGAAAAGCATTGTGAGTTACAAAAGGCTATTAGACAGTAATTCAGGCCAGTCAAAGTAATGCATTTAATATAGGCTCTTGAATTTAAGAAAACTAAATGATTCAATCTTATTTTCTCTATTTTATCCCAATGTTATTAAAAGTTGTTTAAGACTTTAGACTCCAGGAGGGCATATATCTTTGACATCTTTGTATTTCCAGTAGTGTTTTCTTATACCACAGATACTTTTTGCATATTTCATAAATGAGTGAACAAACACGTTATAAAGAAAAAGGAAACGTGCTGTTATCAGACTCTAGGTGGAAGTAAAAAGCAATACTTAGCAGAGTCCTCCATATATTGGCTTAGCCAAAAAGATTATTCAGGTTTTTCCATAAAACCCAAACTAACTTCTTGGCCAACCGAATACTACTATACCCCACCCTAGCCTGCAGGTTCTGTTCCTCACCTCTCCACTCTCACACACACTGTCAGAAGTTCTCAGAATTCATTCCTCTGTTCCCTAGCGGAGCCACAGCCCCCAAGAGTAGTGATCCACCATCCAAGAGCACGTTTCCCTTTCTCTAACATTAGACTTCATACTCCCTCGGTACCCCAATCTAAACTTCTGACTGTTCCGAGGAGAGTGATCTGGGAAATGAAGAATCGCAGCTGTAAGAATTCCATGAGCAAGTGTGTCCTCTCTGGGAGTAAAGGAAAGTGTACTTGGACTTTAGAAAATCGTGGTGGAAAAATACAATGGTAGAAGCTTTAACACTTCCCAGTGGTAAAATTTCAAGCAGTGCGGCATATGAGAAAGGCATTTTTGGGGACAGAATCCTAAAATGATATCAGGAGGGCTTTTCTGCCTCCTAGTACTGCTGGTTCTGCTATAACCTGACTTGATTTTTTGATTTACAAGGTCCTTTTTGTAAGTACCTTCCTTTAGAAGAGCAGAGTGGGGTAATAAATACTCTCTCATCACTATGTACCAGTTATTCTTTCTCATCCTTGGCTGTACATTAGAATCACCTGGGGAGCTTTTAAAAATCCTGATGTCCGGGCCATACTCCAAACCAATTAAATCTGATTCTCTGGGAGTGGGATATAGTCATTGGGGTATTTAAAGCTCCCAGAACCAGTGCTAAACAAGGATGAGGAGTGAAGTAGATGTCAGATGCCTACAGAGGACCAATCTCAATAGTTACACATTAAGAAGCCATGCAAGAAAAATTGGAGATGATGGAATCTGTGGGGACCGGAGAGAGATCTTGGCTACTCAGCTCCAATCCAATGTTGAAGGGAGGGAAACAGGTTGATTAAGAGGACCAAAGAAATCCCTCGGATTAAAGCATTTTTCTGCCCTTTAGTGTGTGAGCTTGAGCAAGATACTTCTTTATGCTTCATTTTCTTATTAATAAAATGAAGTTAATAATTATACCTTTTCCTTAAGATTGTT
Source organism: Oryx dammah (assembly GCF_014754425.2). NCBI lineage: Eukaryota > Metazoa > Chordata > Mammalia > Artiodactyla > Bovidae > Oryx > Oryx dammah. Next base: position 105,147,997 of record NW_024070207.1, on the reverse strand, counting down.
GTAAGGATTAAGTGAAGTCATAAGCATAAAGTACTTAGCCTTATGTTGGGCCATAACAAACAGATATCTCATATTTGTGCTAATTATTATGATAATGACCCCAGAAATACCAGAGTCTACTTGTCTTCTTTTCAGTAGGCAGACCACACAAAAATTAGGGAGATGGACATCAAAAATTTCTGAAAAAGATCTTATTATATTTCTTATTTTTCCAGCACCTTATCCCCACTCTCAGCCTCCAAGTATTTCTTGCTCTTTTAGATTCTTATACCCACAGTTCCATCCAACAGATTGGAAGTGTTATTTATACATGAGTAGATGAATTAGTAGGCTATCAATTGAGAGTTTACTGTGTGGCACACTTCCTCAGAACAAACACTATTTTGTGGCTTAAAACAACAACTACTTTCGATTTTGTCTCACTGTCCTTTGAGTTGGTGATTTGACCTGTGCTCTGCTGGGTGGTGCTCAATCGGTAAAGAATCTGCCTACAGTGCAGGAGATCCGGGTTCAATCCCTGGGTCAGGAAGATCCCCTGGAGAAGGAAATGGCAAACCACTCCAGTATTCTTGCCTGGAAAATCCCATGGGCAAAGGAGCCTGCTGGTCCATGGGATCACGAGTCGGACATGACTTAGTGACTGAACCCCACCACCACCTGCTGGGTGGTTGTGTTTCTGGACTCAAAAGTGCATTTGTGTCAGCTGTTATTCATCCTGCTGGCTCTTTATTTTGGGGCTGTCTGGCTGCAGTTGGGGTGATAGGCAGGACTAAGCTGTGGGTGTCTTGTTACCTAGCAAGTTAGCCTGGGTGTTTTCATGTGATGCTAATAGTTTATAGGAGTGGAGAAGTGGAAGCTCTTGTGGTCAAGGATCAAACTGACACCATATCATTTCTGTTACATTCTTTAGGTTAAAGAGGTCATGTAGCTAGCCCATGTCCAAGGGATAGGGAAAAGTACTCCACTTTTGATGGAAGTTGCTACAAAGTACTGAGGCCATTTTTTGTCATCTTTCACAGTAGCCTGTTGAAATAGGACTGATAGGAGGAATTGAGGTCAGAGTAAGGGTGATGGCTTGGGCATATAAAAGACACATTAGAGATAGGATTTGGCAGATAATCTGGTGTGCATGGCAAGGGACAGGCATATTTAAGTAGAAGCTGAGACCTCAGTTATTATGAGAACTGAACTTTGATTAACTGAAATAGGAAAGCAGAAGGCAGCAAATGAGCACAGGGTCTTATCTATGAATTCTCTTATAACAGACCCCGGACTGTATTTCCTTTCTGAAATTGCTTTCTTTTGATAACCAGTTTTTTTTTCTCCAGGGGCAGGGTGTATTTTAAAACTCATTAAGGACTCAAATGACCAATTAAATATTCTATTTCTTAGTTGACTCCTTCATAAACTTTTAGAATGCTAATAAAATGTATAAATAATATATGTCATTTCTAGTCCAAAAGGAAATTCCTCTAATCTCAACTCCAAAGCAGGTTATTCAGTTTCAGAACCAAAATATCTAACTCTGAGCCAAGACCAAAGTCTATGTAACATCCTAAGAGAACCTGAGAGAAATTTATGACAATAAAAATGATACAGTGGCAGTTAACCATTTTCTGTATTTATTTATTCTATATAGAATTCTTCTTCAAATTTTATAGATGTTTTTGTTATAGATTTGCTTTCATGAATAGAATTTTAAATTGATTTGCTCTTATGTAACCACTTTATATAGACCACCAGACTGAAATAAAATCAGACAAAGGTAGACCTTTTTTTTTCTTTCTTGATTTAGTATTCACAGTGATTTTGCTATAGCAAGATGGTCTCTCCTTTTCCTTTTGTGATATTTTGCCCCTGAAAATCTTTCTTTTCCCTTTGATGCATACTATTTCAAGTACTTTTAAAGGAACATCTTTTCATGAATTAAAATTCTTTAATATTAGCTTAGAAATATCCAATACCACTTCTACTAGTGCTTTTTATTGATTTTTTTTATTACTGTTACTATTGATACTTATCTTCATGACTTAAAATGTGTTTCAAAGTAATTAAATTACTTTTTCCTCTTTTTCTCTCCTCCGATAAGCTTGGGCTCATGTTACCCGCCCTGATTGTATGTTTGTGTCTCCACGTGGAGAGCTCGCTCTGCTGGTGGGAAAGCCTGTGTTTCTGTCTCAGGCAGAAGAACTATTTCTTTTTATTTCCCTATAGTCTTTCCTTGATCTATTTCTTAGGTACTTTCCCATTGTGTGTGTGTGGTAAGTTGCTTCAGTCGTGTCCAGCTCTTTGTGACCCTGTGGACTGTAGCCCGCCAGACTCCTCTATCCATCAGGATATTCCAGGCAAGAATACTGGAGTGAGTTGCTATGCTCTCCTCTGGGGGATCTTCCCAACCTAAGGATTGAACCCCTGTCTCTTACATCTCCTGCATTGGAAGGTGGGTTTTTTACCACTAGTGCCACCTAGGAAGCCTCATTTCCCCATTAAGTCTGAAAATTTCCCCATTAAGGCTGAAAACCATCTGAAAATTTGGTGGCTTCAAACAGCAGTCCCTAATTCTCACTCATGCATCTATGGATCTGCTGGCGGGGAAGGGTCACCTAGTCTGGACTCAGCTGCATTAGACTCTAAGAGATGTAGGTTGGATCTAGGTCAGTGTCATATGTCTGTTATTCTCCTCGGACCCATTGTAGGTTTTAGAGCTTGGTGTGTTTTTGGTAGGTGACTCTGACAGCAATTTTTATGTTTGTTAATTTGAATGCAGACAACAAGGTGTCTCAATATATAAGATGTGAAGACGGAAAACAACATGCAAGGATACCTTATTGACTTATACAAGATGATAAGCAGTTCCATTTGCCTTTACTATTGCATCCTCCATTCTGTTTGTGAACTTGAGCCTTCTTCATCAATTTATGGAATTCACATGTGACTCCTTTCATCTTAATCTAAGTCTGAAATAACTTTACATTATGGAAATAAAACATCTTCCATCTCAATAGAGTCCAAAATAGGTTCAATGAGATGGTTTCCCCTGAGCAAGTGGAGTGGCTCTGCCGTATCAATTTCTCCACTCACGTTATGTCATGTATTCCGTTAGCATTTATATGAGCTGTGTACATCAAACAGATAGGCATACATAAAGGGTAACAGAGCAAAGATGCTGTTACAATACACATTTTAAAACTGCTTTATCATTTTGAGATTTTGCTTGTGCTGATTTTAAAGGAAATCTACAAGTATATATATATATATATAATTCAAGTAAGGGATATGAACAAGAATTCTAAACTGTTAACACTGCAAGTGATGTTAGAGATCATGTATTATATACAACTTCCACATTTATCAGGTTACAGAGTACAACTCAGATACATCAAATAGCTTCTCAGATGTTGGATTATAAATTATTGGAAGAGTTAGAAATGAAATCCAGCTCTCCTGAATAACCAAGGGGCTTTTTCCATCTTACCGCTCTACCTCCCAGGCCTCTGTTGGGACGAAATGCCAACAGAGTTTGCAGAGGGGAAGATGAGACAGAGTTGTGTCCTGAACTCTATTATTGTGGAGACTTTTTAAAAAGTGTTTTAATTCCTAAATTAGTCTTGCAAGCACCTCAAAGTCCTTCTGAAACTTCTCCTGGAATCCTGTGAGAAACATTGTTGACATTATTTCTCATCTTTGAATTCTTGAACATTTTGTCAAAAGGATAATATTCTTAAGCCAAGAAAATATATCTCTTTATCCTTTGTACCCTCTCTCAGAGTTAAGAGCAGGTCTGCCTACTTAATGCTGTTGACTGGAAACTCCCCCAAACCACAACAGAATAACCTGTTGACTGAGCAAAAGCTAAGTTAATTAGTTCTACTACAGTGAAGGAAGAACACTGATTACTTGGAGTCTTGGGAGTGTGTTGAAAAGGGATATTTGGAGGCTTTCTAGCTCAGGCTGGATAATTTCATGGTGGTTCTTGGAAAGTGGGAGAATGGTTGGGGTTGCACTGAGTTTATATCACCACTGCTTTGGATGAATAGACACATAATACATGGAACTTTATATGATTGTTAGTGAGCATTAGTCTTTTTCAATGAAGTGTTTGATTGGTTCACAGTTATTCTGTTCAAGAGCAGTTATTTTTCGGAACATATAGATAAATTATATTTGTCTGGTTCCAGCACTTTTAGATGGAGAAGGCAATGGCACCCCACTGCAGTACTCTTGCCTGGAAAATACCATGGGCGGAGGAGCCTGATAGGCTGCAGTCCATGGGGTCGCTGGGAGTTGGACACGACTGAGCGGCTTCACTTTCACTTTTCACTCTCACGCATTGGAGAAGGAAATGGCAACCCACTCCAGTGTTCTTGCCTGGAGAATCCCAGGGACCGGGGAGCCTGGTGGGCTGCCGTCTATGGGGTCGCACAGTGTCGGACACGACTGAAGCAACTTAGCAGCAGTAGCAGCACAGCACTTTTAGAACAAAACCAGGAAAGTGTACATCCTCCTATAATTGCTTACCACCAAAAAATATGTTGGTATATTTGTTCAATATTTATTTGTTAATGGGTCATCATTGCATCATCCTAAAAATGAAACTCAGTCAACCCACAGTTTCATGCAAGGGGCATTTCTCATGAACACCTTGGAATTTGAAACCATATGACTTAGACTGCAGATACATTAGCCATGGACATTGCAAGGTCTTATGTGAAGCTGACACCAGCAGGAGGTGCCATTCTAATTTTAACGAGCAAAAGAGGGGTTGGCTCAGTTATTCTTTCACGTGTTATTGAAATCATACCTTGAGTTTCAGTCTCAAAACTAATGAAACAAAAGGAATGTGAAAGAATTCCTTCTAGACCCAGTCCCACCTTTCTTTCCTTCCTGAAAAAATGGTATTTGGCAAAATCATTTGATTTTTATAAATGTAGTTCAAAAGATACAAGCCACTGGGATACTCCCTTTTTTCTCTATTGCTCTTCCCTGAAAAAACTGCTATCAGAGGCAAGATAACATGCCCAGTGTTCCAAATGGGTAAATGATACCAATGGGCCTCTGCTTAAAAATATCTACTGTCCATATTCTGTCAATTGCAGTAGTACTCTTGAGTTCTGCACATGCACACCATTGAATGCTAAATTATAGCTCCATTTCCCTTCACTTTTTTCTATTCAAACTACTGCAGACCCTTCATTTGCACCTTTTGTTTTGTTTTTTTTTTTTTTCCACCCAGTGGTACTGTTTGGCTCTGGTTCAGTCATAAGCACAGATACAACTCCAGCACTGAAGTCTTGTGGCAATGCTTAATTATATGGTAGCTAATAGTTTTGGATTATCTCCAAAGTGAAAATACAGTACTTTAAAGTTTCTCTTGTGAACTCTTAAAATTCAGTTTAACAAATACTGCCCTTGGGGCCTACTGGCATTAACATGCTTTCTTTGAATATGCACACATTCATTCACTCAGTAAAATATTTACTGAGCACCTATTATATGGCAGCCCCTAAGCTTGGCATTAGATATTCCATGGTAAGCAACAATAGATAAGGCCTCTGCCCCTATGAATTTACTACATAATGGATAAGGCTTTCTTTGCATAAGCCAAAATGACAATGAGCAAGGTAATGAGGAACATGGTATTACTTATGTGTAGTATGGAGAACTGTAGTGCTGAGAATGAATGGAAGCTCTGAGTCATATGCAACTTAGAGTGAAATATTTTAACTACTGAAACTGTCTAAAACCTGCCCATGAGAGCTTGAGTTGTTTAACATCATCATCACCTTGTCATCATCCACCTTGTATGTGGACAGTGTAGTTAAAAGAGGGAAAATTATTTTGTAGCATGTGCCTTCTTGGTAGAAGACACGTATTGAAGGGGGGCCACACTCTGATGAAGAGTATCAAGGAGTGGGAAAGAATAAGGAGAGAATCGGGAAGGCAGTAAGGATACACTTGGCCTCCATCACATTTTACTAGTGCTAAATGCCTGGAAATTAGAAAATCAAGAAAATTAGAGATACCAAGGGAACATTTCATGCAAAGATGGGCTAATAAAGGATAGAAAGAAGAAGCAGAAGATATTAAGAAGAGGTGGCAAGAATACACAGAAGAACTGTGCAAAAAAGATCTTCACGACCCAGATAATCATGATGGTGTGATCACTCACCTATAGCCAGACATCCTGGAATGTGAAGTCAAGTGGGCCTTAGGAAGCATCTCTACGAACAAAGCTAGTGGAGGTGATGGAATTCCAGCTGAGCTATTTCAAATCCTGAAAGATGACGCTGTGAAAGTGCTGCACTCAATATGCCAGCAAATTTGGAAAACTCAGCAGTGGCCACAGGACTGGAAAAGGTCAGTTTTCCTTCCAATCCCAAAGAAAGGCAATGCCAAAGAATGCTCAAACTACCTCACAATTGCACCCATCTCACACACTGGTAACGTAATGCTTAAAATTCTCCAAACTAGGCTTCAGCAATATGTGAAGCCTGAACTTCCAGATGTTCAAGCTGGTTTTAGAAAAGGCAGAAGAACTAGAGATCAAATTGCCAACATCCGCTGGATCATCAAAAAAGCAAGAGAGTTCCAGAAACACATCTATTTCTGCTTTATTGACTATGCCAAAGCCTTTGACTGTGTAGATCACAATAAACTGTGGAAAATTCTGAAAGAGATAGGCATACCAGACCACCTGACCTGCTTCTTGAGAAACCTGCATGCAGGTCAGGAAGCAACAGTCAGAACTGGACATGGAACAACAGACTGGTTCCAAATAGGAAAAGAAGTACGTCAAGGCTGTATATTGTCACCCTGCTTATTTTACTTATATGCAGAGTACATCATGAGAAACGCTGGGCTGGAGGAAGCACAAGCTGGAATCAAGATTGCCAGAAGAAATATCAATAACCTCAGATATGCAGATGACACCACCCTTATGGCAGAAAGTGAAGAAGAACTAAAGAGCCTCTTGATGAAAGTGAAAGAGGAGAGTGAAAAAGTTGGCTTAAAGCTCAACTTTCAGAAAACTAAGATCATGGCATCTGGTCCCATCACTTCATGGCAGGTAGATGGGGAAACAGTGGAAACAGTGGCTGACTTTATTCTTCTGGGCTCCAAAATCACTGCAGATGGCGATTGCAGTAATGATATTAAAAGATGTTTACTCCTTGGAAGGAAAGTTATGACCAACCTAGACAGCATATTCAAAAGCAGAGATATTACTTTGCCAACAAAGGTCTGTCTAGTCAAGGCTATGGTTTTTCCTGTGGTCATGTATGGATGTGAGAGTTGGACTATAAAGAAAGCTAAGCACTGAAGAATTGATGCTTTTGAACTGTGGTGCTGGAGAAGACTCTTGAGAGTCCCTTGGACTGCAAGGAAATCCAACCAGCCCATCGTAAAGGAGATCAGTCCTGAGTGTTCATTGGAGGACTGATGTTGAAGCTGAAACTCCAATATTTTGGCCACCTGATGCTAAGAGCTGACTCACTGGAAAAGACCCTGATGCTGGGAAAGATTCAGGGCAGGAGGAGAAGGGGACAACAGAGGATGAGATAGTTGAATGGTATCACCAACTCAATGGACATGGGTTTGGGTGGATTCCGGGAGTTGGTGATGGACAGAGAGCCCTGGTGTACTGCGGTTCATGGGGTCGCAAAGAGTCAGACACGACTGAGTGACTGAAGTGAACTGAACTGAAGTCCCTGGAGATCATCTAAATGAAGCTCTGGCAGATGGTCAGAAGTTACTGATTCCTGGTAAATTATGTTAAAGGAAAACCAGGCACCAGCTGAGCTAAAGAATAAAGAATTCAGTAGAATGCTTATATAGGTTCATCAATGACATCAAGTCTGATTATTTATGCTACTTGCATTCAGTGTTGTTCAGAGCCAGCCAGTCTACCAGTGCTCCAGATCCTAAGGGAGAGATCCCCTGACAATTGTTTATACCACCCAGGTGTGCTCGTCCCTGCCACTCAAAGTATGGTCCTTGAATTAACAGTGTGAATATCTGCAGGACTTGGTCGGAATGCAGGATCTCAGGCTCTACCCATACTGAAACACAATCTGCATTAGAACAAGATCTCCAGGTAAAGATTTGGAAGAACATTCAAGTTTGAGAAGTACTTGTCTTATACAAACTGATGTAGCTTTGGTGTTAATCACTGCTCTAGGAGCTGTGGATAGAGGAGTGAACCCAACAAGCCATGTCACTGATTTCATGAAGCTTTAGTTTAATGTGTTTTCCTTGTCAGTCTTATTTTCAGATACTCTCTTTGCTTTCAGACTATTGGTCCTGATTTTTGGCGTAAAAAGTTAACAATTGTCTTCCCTTTCCCATTGTAATAAAACCAATTTTACCTCTATTTATATAATAATTCCAATACTTCTGATCAATATTCCAGTGTCTATCTTTGGATCCCTTTTTGGAACCAACTGTAACGCCTGCACATTCACTCATGGGTTAAATTAGACTCTTTGTAAACATGTGCTCATTTTATGTCTATATGAACGCCATGACTTGATCCTGTTTGAAAATAATAGTTTTTAACTCTTTTGGAAATTGCAACAAGATGTCCAATAAATTAACCTGACAGAGCCAGGTAAATTTCCATGACAGATATGTGTATGTCCTATGCAATTGAAGCCCAATGTGCTTTTCTTAGCTCTCCTTGGGTGAATCCAAAGCAACAGGAGAACATTGTTGACTCTGTTTTTCTGGTTTTAATTTTCCTCTCTAATAATTTTGTATTTCTATTCTATTTTGGTTCATTTACAGCCAGTAAGTTATTACCCATTTTTGGCAGCAATGGTTGGGAACTTGATTTTAAGGTCTGACAATTTGGAGATCCCTCTAAATGGACTAATGGTTTATAGAACTCTAATCTCTGTTGAATGAGTGACAACAGGGAATCTGGTTTGTTAGTCTTTTTGTCTGTCTATTTTTGAGCTCAAATCAATAAAGAACGTTATGCTGTCCAGGAGAACAGCTCTTTCATCTGAACTAGGCAGTATTTCTGTTTCTTTGTTGGCTCTTGCCCTATAGCTGAAATTACAGAATTGAAGTTATAAGATCTATTTTTCTGTGCCTGTATGTCTATATATCTATAATTCAGAAATACCTTCGCCTCTTATTATGTTAGTGTTTATTTTCCTACCTCCAGGTGGTATTAATATATTAGCTTATAAAGTCTCTTAAATTAGAGAAACTATTCTGAGAGGCATTTCAAAATACCTGCTTATATAAGCAGAACTTTTCTAAAATTCCCTGAAAATTAGGAAATTGAACTACTGATCCTTTAAATGTACTGGATTAAAAAAAATGTATTCTCCAATTAAAACACAGAAGCATTGTAAGATTTCAAATTTATGTAATTTAGGTAAAGAGTTGGTAAGAAAAGGCACATTTAGTGTTTAATAAAATCAACCATATCTTCTCTGATTTGGCAGTGTTAAGTATCAAGTATCACAGAAGCATAATTTTTTTTCTACATGGATATGTTTTTCCTAATATATGCAGATCGACTGATCATAAAACTAACATTACTCCTAGTTATCACTTAACGTTATGAAAAACATACATTTATGTTTGGCCAAACTGAACCATTATTCTGACATTTTTTTTTAACAATTTCCACAGTAAGTAAGTTTAGGAATATGTCAGTTTGAACAGAATTTCCAAGACATTCAGCTAACCCTTGAATAGATATTGTATTGAAGTAATTGATGGACATCCATGGGATGCCTAGATCATTTCTATATGAGACATAATACTGAAGTACTGATTGTTAAGCATAACTTTAAGCTTTTAAAATTTTGCTTCTTATATATGCTACAGAGAGGTTATATCTTTGGGGTTGTCATTGAACATGTTCTATTCTGCCATGGTGAGAAACTGTGTAAAGAGATTGTACTGCTATAGAGAACTGAACTGTGTATATTCTGAGCTCTGAAAGTCCACCAAAATGACAGAGTATTCACAATTATCCATTGTTTAGTTTCCTCTGTGAAATGGAAGTAACTTTGCTGAAAAGTTGTAATTAATATGAATAAATGAGACTCTATTAGAAGTTTCAATGTAATAATGCTTATTTTAGTTAGATTAAGGGGAAAAAGGAGAATGCTCCTTTCCTGAAGTGAAATGACTTTTGTTGCAGAATAAGAAAGAACATGGCGAAAGACAATACTGAGCATGTGGATAAATCTAAAGAAGATTCACAGAAAGATAACCTGAAAAGGAGAACAAATTTTTGTTAATATTTTGCCAAGTAGGACTCAGTTTTGATGGGTTTCATCATGAGATTTTTAAAAAAGAGGTTTTGTTCCTTTAGAATCAAATATTTCAGTGGGGCAAACCTAGAGTTTGATTTCCGTTCTGTGACAAAGTTTCCTTGAACTGTTCATTTGCTCTTTTTTTTAAATTATAATTTTTATTGAGTTATAGTTGCTGTACAATCTTAGATGTTACAGGTGTGAGAGTATTGTGGTTCACACTTTTTAAAAGTTTATGCTCCTTTTATAATTATTATAAACTCTTGGCTATATTCCCTGTTGTACAATATATCCTTGTAGCTTGTTTTATACATAATAGTTTGTACCTCTTACTCCTGAACCCCTAAATGTCCCCTCCCCCCTTTCCTCTCCCCATTGGTCACCACTAGTTTGTTCTCTGTATCTGTGAATCTCTCTTTTTTATTATAATCACTGGAATCTTGTAACTGTTAGTTTCTACATGTAATATCCTACAATATTTTGTCTTCGTCCTCTCTTAATAAGAGGTTATAAAAGTTTGCTCTTTGCCTGAGAGGCTAGTTTTTCCCAAATAGTGAAGATTCTTTATCTCACCAGAATGACATTCTACACTGTGTTTCTGACATTGTCGTGTCCTTGATTATTCTCCTCAAAATGAAAGAAACAACAAATTTTCTTCATCTCTGAAAACGTTGAGGATTTTTGTTTTTTAAATATCACACTGTCACAATCATTCACGTTCTCAGGCATACACGATCCCATCTGAAGTGATCAAATCTGGCAATTTTTGATTTCTGCCTTCCTCAAACCGAATCCTCGCTGGAAAATGGAAAAAAAAGTATGAAACTTTCACAGAATCTTTTCTTTCTAAATCTTTATTTAAGATTTCCTAGAGGATCCCTGGAGAAATCACAGAAATTTGTTCTTATGGAAATAACTATAAGTTTATCTGTTATGTTACTATTGATGAGCTTCAGAATTGTCAAGCCAAAAGAGTTGCTGTTTAGTACTTTTAGAGACTGCTCTGTTTTTGTTGTTGTTGTTCCTCTGTTGAGTCCCTTCTATGTATCCAGTTGAAGATCTGATACAATTTTAACATCAAAGACAGTTTTCTTTTGTTTTTTTATACAATAGGCCCTTGTTGGTTATCTATTTTAAATATAGCAGTGTATACATGTCCATCCCAAACTCCCAATCTGTTCTTTCCCACCCTTCCCCCCTGGTAACTATAAGTACATTTTAAAGGCTACTCTGGATTTACATCATATAATCGTCATTTGTGAATGAATGCCAAATAGTTATGGGGTTTGATAATTTATTACAATAGTTAGAATCAAATCAGATATAACAGTTAAAACTGTTTATGAAATCTGTTCTATATAGTTAACATGATTTTTAAGAAATAAATATTTACAGAAATTTTATTTTTCCCAGAACTTTGGGAGTCAGGACACCCAAATGAATATCTTCAGCTGATAAGTGCTTGGTTAGCTGGACTTGAAGAACCATGATTGGTATTTCAAGCATGTTTTCCAACATGCAGATCTTTTTATTGAAATTTAATTAGTCAGTTTTCATTTTCCCTAAAGGCAACTAGTTATATTTCCAATGTAGTCAATTGTTATATTTTTGTACTTTATTCACAAAACTGACAAATATTTTGTAGAGGAAATTTTAACAATTAAGAGTTTGAGTTCTGTCTCTCAGTTTTTTAAATGTGCATATATGATCACTTGGGGCCCAAAATTACATAATAATGGATACATTTGCAAATATGCCATTTTCAACATTTTCTCTCCAACAAACAGTAATTTTTTTAAGTTACATTCTCATCCTTAAAGTGAATCCTCAACTTTGACTAGACGGACTCTGTGCCATTTATTGATTGATTAAGTATCTTTTAAGAAATAGGTTACTGGCAAACAAGGTGGCAAGTTCTGAACACCTACCTTTTTTACACTAAAAGAAACCTTAAATTATGTGTAAATCTGACAGCTCTTTTAAGTACTTTGCCATGAAATAACCAATAAACTCCCATGTGGACTGAGGGAGTTTCATAATCGCTCATTTCATTGCAGAGTATTGAAAAGATTTTACTATTTAAGGTGATGAAACATATAAATCTCTTTATCTTGCTAATATCTCAAAATATTCTGAAGATATAGAAATGAATGAAGGGAGCATTGTCAAACCCCTCCCTGTTTGACTTGTTTTTCTCTCCATATAGCTGGTGTGGTGGGTCTTACAAGTGTCTGACACAGACAGAGGGAGGATCAAGGTCAATCTACATGAAGAAATGTTAGTAAAGCTTTGATTTTTAAAAAAATAAGTGAATTAAAAGAAAATGAGTATAAAAAACAACATAAAATATTTTCTTCTTGTACTCAGATAGATTGGCTCGTGTACCTCATTTTCAGAAGCCAGTGAGATAAACTGTTGCTTTTGTATTCTCCCTGTTCACTTTATGGTGGTGGTGAATAACTAAGAGTTTCTGATGCAGGAGAAATGTGCAGCATGTAAATCATTTTTTAATATTCTAGCAACTTAAACACTCCAAACCATAAATCCAAACAGAATGAAATGGAAATTGGTGTTTGATCACAAAGCTTCCACGTGAAGATGCTGCTGGTTGCCTGTTATATTCCCCAGCTTTGACCTTCTTAACACAATCCTTATTTCGTTCATGATCTACCCTCTTCTGATTTGCCAGGTACTGTCAGAGTAAGCTGACTCTTTCCCCCACCCAGGCCAACATGGTCTCAGCCAATCATGGCAGACTCATGTGCCCTGTGCCTCTGTTTCATTTTGGAAAGGGTACATGTTACATTCTGACCAGTGAGTTGAGAGGCATAGATTTTAGTGGGAATGCTTCTCTGCAGAAATTCCTGAGTCTTGAAAAACGTACATGAACAGGGAAGAAAAAGTTCCCTTTTACTCTTTTGTATGTTATCTGAAGGGCATGATGCCTGAAGATGCTGTAGCCATCAGTCACCTGAAAGGCAAGCAACAAGTGAATAAGGCTGAAGATGGCAGACTGGACTGAATATTTATGTGTGTCAATAACGTCCTCTTATTTTTTTTTTTTTAAGTAGTTGAGTTGGAGTTTTCTTTTTCTTGCAGTTTATAACCTAACATATATCTACCTATACTTTGATCATAGACTTTTATATGTTAGAGTTTCATTCATTGTTACTGTTATTCAGCAATAAATTTTTTAAACAAGTTTCCTTGTCTAGTTTCCCTGCACATAGGGCTTTCAAACCAGGAAACCTTAAGATTAACATCAGGTAAGAGGCTGTAAAAAGCAAGCAGATGACAGTAGGAGATGTGAAAGCTGACAGGACCAAAATACACAAAATGGACATGAGTTTGAGCAAATTCCAGGAGATGGTGAAGGACAGGGAAGCCTGGCATGCTGCAGTCCATGGGGTTGCAAAGAGTTGGACATGACTTAGCGACTGAACAAAAACTCAAAATGGATGCTCATAATGATGACTTTGAGCCATAAAGAGAAAAGTTAAATTATCCTTTTATTAAAGACTGAGAACTATATGTTTTACAAAGACTTCCATCAAAAAATCTGAAAATGTATTAAATGTGCAATGCTGTTTGAAGGAAAAAGTTAAGTAGAATGTTGATTGACAAGATATTTTTTACTTTGTAACACCTAGCACAGAGAAGGGCGTGAGAGACATAATTAAAAGTTGGCTAACTGAATAAATAGGTGGATTTAGAGGACGGATGATATATGATTATAATCTAATTCCATTTTACTCAATGTCATAACTAATCTGACATAGAAATGATCACCTCTAAATACCTTTCTCCTATTAATTGTCCATGAAATCTATGCTCCCAGTTTGTCTTTTTCAGGATATTTCAGAGAAAATACTGCAAAAGAGTTTTTGTGGTTTTCCACTGTAAGTTATGCCTAGAAATGCAGCAACAAAATTTTGAATTTCTCATTAAATTTCATTCATGTTGCAAGACGGAATTTCAGGTACAAAATGAAAGGCTACCAATGAAATCCAAGTGTTAAATCCATTTATATCAGTGAAGCATGAGGTGGGAAGTAATAGAAAGCCATCCTCCTAATGAGTTGACAATAAGGCGGTGAAGTGTCTAGGATAATAGAAACAAACTTTGACTAAGACTTTGTTTTCCTTTTTTATCGTCACCATATACCACCAGTTCTAAACAATGTCTGTGATAAAATACTTCTTTTCCAAAAAATATTTTGTTGGGCTAATTTCTAAACAATTGATGTGGCTACTGCTGAGTTTAATATTTGTGTAACTTTCAGAGTAACACATTTTTATTACTTATCCTTGAACAAACATTTAATTCAACTTAGCAGTTAACTCGAACCTCCTAATTATATATTAGATCCCCAACATGCATTCTGAGCTACAATGCATTTATTTCTAGAGTAAATTTGAAATAGTTTAGAACTGGCTTGAGCTGACTTTGAGAAATGTTGTTGTCTCCAGTCCAGTGGTACTTGATATTTTTTTAATTTAAACAGGAGATTTGATTTAAACAATGGTGGAACTGTGTTTGTAAAGATGAACAAATAGAACTTGAATTGCTTCCATTCTGACATTATATATGGCCCCTTAGGGTTTTTGTTTGTGTTTAAAATTTAAAAGATTGATGCAGAGTGTGAACTACAGGGAGTAATATTTTTGTTTGGAAAGAGTACATCTTTGATACACGAAATATGTTACTGAAATTGAAAAATACCTTTATAATTGAAATCTCTTTTTTCATTTTTATTGTTCTGAAACTAAAGAATAGATTGAGAAATTGACTTCTATTGAGTATTATATAGATTTTAATGAGACTAATTTTAGCAGATAGAAGATAGTAAAAATGATCCACTTCAGTAGTCAAATTGAATACCCTTGTTACTTCACTAGATCATTGCTTTATGTAATGTGCATACTTTTATGGCATGAATTATTCTTAATTATCATGGAATTCATGGAAGTCCTAATTATCATGGAAGCTTCAATGCCCGTTAAGCCAGGGCAACAATTTTCCAGTCTCTGTGGATCAGTTCAGGAGCCAGCAGGGGGATCATGGTGAACCTCCTGATATATAGGTAACCTTCCAATTCATGCCCTTGCAATTAAGTTAAAACTGTAACTGCTTGTTCATTTTCTATCTTGAAATGATTATGTGTGTGTGTGTTAGTCACTCAGTCATGTCCGACTCTTTGCAACCCCATGGACTGTAGCCCACCAGGCTCCTTTGTCCATGGGATTCTCCAGGCAAGAATACTGGAATGGGTTGCCATTTCCTTCTCCAATAATTATATTGGAAGTCAAATATGAATAAGCATTTACTTGGTGGAAGATGAAATGGGTATGTCATGGATTGGTTAGTGACATGACATCAAATATGTCTTCCTTGAGGAAATTGATTTTCCTTGAGGAAATTGATAATGTTAATGATATTAAACCTCTTGGAGGCACTTTTCATTCTGTATGTAAACTAGAGCCTGTCGTCATACTTCTTGGCAACATTCATAACAGGAGTTAGTGTTTCTCCTTCATGGGACTCTTCTCTGAGTCTTAGTGATTCCACAGTTTTTTCTATTTTTCTTCTCCATCTCATTTGTTGTTTCATTCCATATGAGCCGTACTTGTCTTCCCTTATGAGAGTTTGGCCTAGACTCCTTCCTCGTCTCATTTTATATTCTCCTCATAGATAATCTCATGAATATACTTGATTTCATTCATCATCTTTGAGTTAATGGCTTCAAAAATCTGTATTTCCAGTTTCTCTATGAGCTTCTATAGCTCCATACGTTGGGAAATCTCTGCCTGTCTCAGAGACATCTCAAACTTACCTTTCTCTTTCAGTTTTCCATTACTTCATAAATATAGTAGCTAAAACAATGAATGTCTATAATGTTTGAGAATTCTGTTCATTGCCTGGGTAGTTTTCCTCCTTCACTCAGTGTGGGTTCTAGGGTCATATGGCTGCTTTCAGCTGGAGGTTGGCTGAACGAAAATATCCAAGATGGCCCCACTTTCCCACAGAGTCTTTCCCTCTGAGATCCCTCTACATGGCCTCTCTCTTCAATAGGATAGCCCAAACTTCCTAACAGCATGGCAGCTGGGTTCCAAGAAAGCAAAGTGGGAGCTGCCAGACCACTTAAGGGTTGATCCCAGAACTAACCGAGATCAGGGAAGCCTAATGCTTTAGCCAAAACTATATACCTGTAACAATATTTTTAAGTTTTAGGGATAGAATAGCTATCAACACCCTCAAAGGAAGCTTCTAAAAATGGAAAGGAAAGGAGGGAGGAAAGAGAAGGAATAAAGGTAGGAAGAATGGAAAGTTATCTTCAATTAACTTCTAAAAATAAAAGGGACAAATATTCAGCAGTATGAGTGGAGTCATTGTTACTCTATGGTGTATTTGCTTTCTTGGTATTTGAAGTGTGAGCTGCCTTTCAGCAATTCCCCCTTAACCTATCAAAAAAGGATATAGAAAAAATAAATTATATATACATTATAATTATCAAAATAGTTCCTTCCTTGAACTGCCAAGTTCAAAGTGTTATTGCTCTTCCATAATTTATGCTGATGAGCTTGGAGCTTGATGAGTTTGTTTGGTCTAACCCTCTCCCTTCCATATCACTTCAGTCATTTATCAAATCTATGGAGTCCTTTTTTGTGTGATTTCTCTCATCAAGTAGTCCATTTTCATTTTTATCACCACCATCCTGCTCTATTTCCTTTATACCTGGAATGTGAAATATTATGAAAATCTCATACATGCCCATCCTTCATCCAATCTTGCCCTGAGTCAAGCTACTTTACACATTAAAGTAACTATACAGATTCTCTATTGACTGCACAGCACATCCCAAACATCTTAGCATGGCTTTGAGTATCTTCTAACTGTTCAGCTTTATTCCTATCTCTCTCAAATACAAACTCGCCCTAGTGGCCAATTGGATAAGTTTCCTCTACGTAATTGGTTAAGCTGTTCCCCACCTGAATTTTCCTTTGCTCACATCAGTTTTCTCAAAATCTATCCCTTTTTGTGAGTTTTGGTGCATGTCACATCTTATATCTTTGTGAACTATCCCAGACCTCAATAATCCTCTCAGTCATTGGTGTACCTCTTGAACCTCTTGAGCCAGTTGGCCTTCACTGTAAATCAACTAACTATTTTTCAATATTTCACGTCTCAAATAAGATCACAAAGTCTTCCTAGGTAGATCAATATTTTGAGCCCTCAATAGTTGATGGAGAATAGATATTCAATTCTTCTCTTTTTTACTTTTGAGGAATAAGTAAATGACTAGTCTCAGGTTATGTATCCACTTCATAAACAGCCAGTCTACCACTGAATTTATTGGAAATTAAAGAAGAAGCATAAGAATCTGATTACAGAAAGATTCAGAGACAGAATGGCTCTGGGCATTCAGTTACTAAGAACCTCCTAGGCTCCTCAGGGTCTGACCATCAGGATGAATGAAATCCCACCATTTCTCATTTTTTGATTACATTCTGTTTATAACAGTTCAATTTGAAGAAAGAGTCTGATTGCCCAATCTTGAGCACACATTCTCCTCAAAATATGTGTTGGGGATGGGTCTGAAGTGAACCTGATTGGCTTCACATTAAGACTCTCTCTAGTGAGTGAGAAGTCAATTTCCAAAACTTGGCAAGCTGTTATCAAAAAAGAGGGAAACAAAGACAGGGCAAGCATCTCATTCCTCCTTTGAATCAAACCCTATGATTTATCTGAATTTAATATATTCAGAGTCAACCATGATAGAGTCTAAGCAAGGAAGCTTAATGGCAGTAAGAAAAGAGATATTGATTTGGTTAGGATGATTGGAGGTATTGGCAGAGGAACAACTTATGCTTGGGACATTGCAAAGTAATTAGCCTCCAATTAATATAAATAAACTAAAAAATAAAAATAAATTTTTCATCATGGCCAAAATTGATTCCAAAAATACTATATTTCCAGTTAACAGTACATAGATTGGCATTTTCAAACATGTTTATAACTGTTCAGTTATTTTTGACTTTTTAGATTATTTTACCATGTTTTAAAATGCTGGTTGGGCTATCTGAAAGGATAAGTTTCCTCTCAAAGGAAAGTTCTAGAAACTCAGATCTCTTCAGGTAGGTGCGAAAAACAGAAAAAGATTGAATGCTTTTCAACCAGAGGATAACTTTTCCTAATGTTGAAACCCAAGCAGGATGCTGTCATCTTACTTTTCACCCCAATCCTATTAAATGTTGCAATAGAGCAGTGGCTTAGTAGTATGTTTATTAAGTCACTGGCCCTATTTTGAGATACTGATACAACCATAGTATTCTCTCCCCAAAACATACATTTGCACAAATACAATTTTTCCACAGTTTTGGAGAATTCATATGTTCCTGAAGCCCATCTATCAATGCTAGATTTGGCACCTTTTTGAAAAAAAAAAAAAATAGTGACCCTTAATTTGGGACTTCCCTGCCTAGGAAGACAAAGAAAAGTCATAAATGTAACAGCAACAACAAAATAGTTTGCTATGAATGATAAAACTAAAAGGGATGAATGGACTTATTAGCTCAGTGAAACCTTGGACATGGTAGCATGTGACAGGAGAGATCGATTTTTAAAATACTGTGTTACTAGGTTATCAAACACTTATCTGTCATCTTTTATACTCAAAACTAAAGCCATGGATCTTCTGAGAGATGGAACTCACCTGGAATAATTACAGCAGCTGACAAATGCACATGCACTGCCCATGGTCTACTTGCCTTATTTGCTCAAACTTCTGATTTTTAGGCAAACTGCCAGACTCTCATGGTAATATCCGTGTCCCAGAGGAGACTCTGGTGTGCACAAATCTTTATTGTGACAGCTCCCTTTGGTGCTTCTGTGGTTCAATGAAGTGAAAATAATGATGAGAGATTTCATGATTTTGGAAGTAATTTTGACTATTTAAAAAGTGACTATTCTAGTTTCTATCTGATAGGATTTAGAGCTTTAAAGTACTGAAAAAAATTTCTGGAAACTTTGACACCCTTAATTTTTTTTTCAGATTCTTAATAGGAAATACTTCCTAACTGACCAAGTTAAAGAGAGACAGACATTGATGCACATTTTCTTTCATCAGTAACAGAAGGAAAACACAAACCAGACTCACCTTCTCCTTTTAATTACACATGAAGTTAGTATTAGTCTGAACAACTAGGAAAGGAGCAGAAAATACTTAATATTCTTCTAAGGAAAGAATAATATCTATATATAGCTTAAAAAAAAAAAACAGAATGCTGCTGCTGCTGCTGCTGCTAAGTCACTTCAGTCATGTCCGACTCTGTGCGACCCCATAGATGGTAGCCTACCAGGCTCCCCTGTCCCTGGGATTCTCCAGGCAAGAACACTGGAGTGGGTTGCCATTTCCTTCTCCAATGCATGAAACTGAAAATTGAAAGTGAAGTCACTCAGCCGTGTCCAACTCTTAGTGACCCCATGGACTGCAGCCTACCAGGCTCCTCCGTCCATGGGATTTTCTAGGCAAGAGTACTGGAGTAGGGTGCCATTGCCTTCTCCGGAAAAAAAAAAAAAAGATTATTTCTATTATTTGTTGATGTGTGAAAGTGTGAAGTCACTCAGTCGTGTCCAATTCTTTGTGACCCCATGGACTGTAGCCTACCGGGCTCCTCCATCCATGGGATTTTCCAGGCAAAGGTACTGGAGTGGGTTGCCATTTCCTTCTCCAATTATTTGTTGATAGAAGTTTTTAAAATCATTTATTGTTGTTATTATTACTTGGCTATTCTCTGTCTTCATTGCTGCACGTGGGCTTTCTCTAGTTGAGGTGAGTGGGGGCTACTCTCTACTTGTGGGGTGCAGGCTTCTCACTGCAGTGACTTCTCTTGTTGCAGAGCATGGCCTCTAGGCTCCTGGGCTTAGTTGCCCCACAGCATGTGGGATCTTCCTGGACAAGTGATGGAACCCATGTCCCCTGCATTGGCAAATGAACTCTTAACCACTGAACCAACAGGGAAACCCTTCAAAAAAAAAAAAAAAACTTCTATAGAGGTCTATAGAATTTTTTTTTTAGGAAACAAAAGAAGTCTTCTCTCAAGAATATTCTGTATAATAATACCATTTTCAGAGTTCTCAGAATTCTGAAATACTTGTTGGAATATGCACACACAGATGGACACATACACACAAAAGTGATCTACAGAGTTAATCACTACCTCCAAACATCTGAAGAGTAGGATTTTATGGCTCATTTTATTAGTGAATGGTGAAAATATAGGTGTGTTTACAAAAAGTACATATTATACAACTCTTCTAAATGTATCACCACACGGGAGAAAATAGGAAAAGCAATGTGGTTGTAAATCTAATTCTCCTGACAGAGGAAAAAAAAAATATGTTCTGACTTTTCTAAAGTCTTACTCTGTGTGGTTTAACAGAGCACCACTTTCACCAAAAACACATACTCTTTACGAATCTTAGAAACCGCAAAATCTCTCAATCCAAATGTTCAGTTCAGTTCAGTCGCTCAGTCATGTCCAACTCTTTGGAGTTGGGTTTATAGGAGCATGTAGCAATGACTTCCTAATGTCTGATTATCACTTTTAGTGATGCCAGAATTGATAAGCAGGTTCAAGTGACAACAGCCTGATCTCTGCATTGTCAAATTACCCATCAGCCTTAAGATTCGTAGAATTTAAAGATCCTGGAGAATAGTTTTGTCAGAAGACTCATTCAGAGTTTCCTTTCATTCAATCATAGAGCAAACATTTATTCAGCTTATTCTAAATACTAGGCACTATGCTAGTGATGGAGATACAAAAAGAAATAAGCCAAAGATGCAGTGGAAGAGACAGATAAATGCATAACTTCAGTGCAATAGGAAAAATGTGCAGAGCTGGATGCAGAGCCCTCTGGGAACATAGAGGAAGCAAGGTTCCTAATAATGGCAGTCTCCAGAAGTCAGTAGTGCAGTTCATTTAGATCAGGAGCTGATAGTTATCATGAGTTATCCAGCAGCTAACATCCAGCTAGGAAACTCAACTAGAGACCTTGAATTTCTGCATTTCAAATCCAGCCATCAAAGAAACTTTCCGAAGAAGCTTGATACAGCAGGGACTTCCCTGGCAGTCCAGTGGTTAAGACTCCACAGTTCCACTGCAGGGAGCCTAAGTTCAGTCCCTGGTCAGAAAACTAAGATCCCACATGCCATGTAGTGAGACAAAAAAGAAAAAGAATCTTGATTACAACAAACTTTCTGGGTTCATCCTGTTGGCTCCATCTTTTTTTTGTTTTACTTTAACTAAAGGTCATGAGCTCCCCAGGTAGCTCACTGGTCAAGAATGAGATGTGGGTTCAGTCTCTGGGTCGAGAGGATCCCCTGGAGGAGGAAATGTCAACCTACTCTAGTATTCTTGCCTGGGAAATCCCGTGGACAGAAGAGCCGAGTAGGCTACAGTCCATGGGGTAGTAAAGAGTCAGATGTTACTAAGCAACTCAACACACATGCAAAGCTCACATGTGTGCATTGGGCAACCCTGCTTCATCCCCTTGAAAAACAGGCAAAGATGCTCTATGTTTATTCCCTGGCTCCTAAAGAGTGCCTAAATTTGTTTGTGTCAGTAGTTCAAGGAAGAATACTCCAGGTACTCTGTTTCACAGCCTGGGTCCCCACTCATATAATCTTTGCAGTTGAAGAACTGTTGTTTCTTGCCTGTTTTGTCACATCAAATGTTGAAGCTTTACCAAAGGAAATCAGCTTTCAAATAAGAATGGTATTGCCTCTTGGGGGCTCAGCTGCTCTGCAAATCATGGATTATGTAAATTACAAATAAGATCCAACCTTTCAGCCCAGAGAGGACGAAGAGGCCCTATTTTCCCACTGGGACTTATATTCTAGAGTTGGCCTTTTACTTCATTTCCCAGAGAATACTGAAAACGTAACCAAAAATACAATAAGAGAATACTGCAAATATTATCTAAACTACAGTAAGAAAAGCCAGAAAAATGTATAACTAGCCCTGAAATTATTCTCTTAGGATTTTAAATATTAGATTAAAAATGCTGTTTAGCCTGTACATTTTCAACCCCAACCTCAAGCAATCAGCAATTGATTTCCTTGCATTCTGGGTGTAAAATACCACAGACTAGATAGATTATAAAAAAGAGAAATTTATTTCTCAGAGTTTCGGAGGCCAGAAGTGCTAGTTCAAGGTCCCACATTGTTGGGTGAGGGCCCTCTTCCCCATTGCAGACCTCTTGCTGTGTCTGAATGTGGTGGAAAGAACAAGGAAGTTCTTTGCTGCTGCTTCAGTCCTGTCTGACTCCGTGCGACCCCATAGACGGCAGCCCACCAGGCTCCCCTGTCCCTGGCATTCTCCAGGCAAGAACACTGGAGTGGGTTGCCATTTCCTTCTCCAATGCATCAAAGTGAAAAGTGAAAGTGAAGTCGCTCAGTCGTGTCCAACTCTTAGCGACCCCATGGACTGCAGCCTACCAGGCTCCCCCGTCCATGGGATTTTCCAGGCAAGGGTACTGGAGTGGGGTGCCATTGCCTTTTCCGAGGGAGTTCTCTAGGGCCTCTTTTTAAGGGCGCTCATTCTCATTCATGAGTGAAGGTGTTAGTCACTCAGTCGTGTCCGACTCTATATGATCCCATAGACTGTAGCCTGCCAGGTTCCTCTGTCCATGGGATTCTCCAGGCAAGAATACTGGAGTGGGTTGCCATTTCCTCCTCCAGGGGATCTTCCTGACCCAAGGATTGAACCTGGGTTTCCTGAAATGCAGGCAGATTCTGTATCATCTGAGCTACCAAGGGCCTCTTCAGTCGTGAGGGTGCCACACACACACAAATTCATATGTTGAAATTCTACTGCCCAATATGATGTTATTAGGAGATGGGATATTTGGGTTCATTAGGAGATGGCATATTTGGGTTTATTCATGAGGGTGGAACCCAAATATCCCATCTCGTAATGCCATCATATTGGGCACTAGGATTTCAACATATGGATTTGTGTATGTGAGGTGCACAGACATTCAGATCATAACACTGGGCAAGTATCCTATGGTATATGATACTTTAAAATATTTTACTTCCAATGAAGATAAGTATTTTTCATGTCATCTTGGGTAAACTCATTTCTTATGGCTGCTGTAGCAACTTAGCACAAACTTGGTGGCATAACACACTATACATCTATTCTCTTTAAATTCTGAAAGTCAGAAGTCCAGAATCAGTTCTACCAGAGCAAAGTCAAGGTGTCATAGGCTATACTTCCTCTGGAGGCTCTAGGGGTGAATCAGTTTCCTTGCCTTTTCAAGCTTCTAGAGCTCCATTTCTCACATTCCTTTGTTCCTTCTTCCATCTTCAAAACCAGCAGTGTAGCATTTTGCATCAGTCATTCATTGATTTCTGTCTCTCTAGTCCAATCTCTGTGCCTCCTTTGCCAAAGGAGATTTGTGATTAAACTCATGGAACCCATCTGGATAATTCAGAATAATCACCCCATCTCACAACCCTTAACTTCATTGTCTCTGCAGAGGTCCTTTTACCATATCAAGTGACATTCACAAGTTACAGTGATGAGGACCTAGCTGTCTTTGGGGGCCAATCTTCAGTTTACCACAGCAGGTGATTAAGATATTATTCTCAGCTGAAGTATCCATCTTCTCAAATAACACAGCCCCTTTGGTCTAGAAAGGTTGTTTCAAACAATCTTTTTTCTTCAAGTATCTTTAGCTGGCAAATTATAACTTGTTATGGATGGAATCATTGTAGATTTGTAGTATACAGTCTGTTGAGCTAATCACAAACAGCTTTTTATCACTATTTTAGCTTTGTATCACTATTTGGCATACAACATGGTCAAAGGAAGAATGTTTCAGTGAAAACCTTATTGAATATTCAAAATGGCATCCATTATGTTGTTGAGTGTTCTGTAATGAAAAAGTCAGGATTTTTTTAAAAGTTGTGTCCCTTAGATTTACAACTCAAATTTGTCTATCTTGATGAACTAATACACAACTGCATGCTTGCTAAATTTCTTCAGTTGTGTCCAACTCTATGTAATCCTATGGACTGTAGCCAGCCAGGCTCCTCTGTCCATGGGATTCTCCAGGCAAGAATTCTTGCGTGGATTGCTATGCCCGCCTCCATGGGAACTTCTCGAGCCAGGGATTGAACCTGTGCCTCTTACATCTCCTGCATTGGCAGGCAGATTCTTTACCACTAGCACCTCCTGGGAAGCCCCATATATTATTCATATTGATTTTGAAACATTTGTCTGGCTTCCAGGAAGTACAGGCTAAATTCAGTAGATACTTAAAGTAACTATTCTTAGCTAATATTTATTGTATAATTATATGTTTCTCACCTCATCCCCAAATAACCATTTCTTCTATTCCTTACTGTGATGCTTTTGATAATTTATCTTCCTGTTAACAAACCTATCGCATGGTCCTTTTATTACAATCTACCTCAAAATCCTTTTTGAAAGCAGCAGACATAAATAAAGCAAGCAAATAAACAAATTTGGATGATATATAAACCCTATGAATTATGGCCCATCTGCATCTTTTTTGAGTGCCAAAAGCTTAAATTTAGCAATGAATGCATTTTGTTACTACAAAAGCATTTTAAAATTGTGTTTCTGTGCATTATATAGCTTATTAGAATAGGCAGATAGATAACCTTAGAAGTCAAGGATATGCAAATTAATGCCAAGATAGTCGGTAGTTGTCTTGATTTCATTCAGTATCTTCCAATTTTAATAATTTACAACTAGTACCAATGTTGCTAAGAAATTGTTTAATGGAAATGTGTATGAGCTGGCTTTTGTTAACACCTTCTGCAGTAAAGAGACATAAACACAGTTTTGAAATCCTAAGTCTATTTTCCAAAAGATTTCCACAGGATAAGGGCTTCAGTTTGGAACTATTTTATATAGGTTTGTTCTCCCACCACCTTCCATTCAATTTATTAGAACTTAATATAATATCTGTTATAAGTGATACATAAATGTGTTAAATAATTTGTTTTCATCAGAGGCTAAGCATATTCACTATTGTAGAAGCTTTGAAACCCTGTCCTAGTAGAGAAAAATAAGGAAAATATATCTATAAATGTGAGAGTCAAAAATCATTGGCCTTCTTTCTCATTTATTCTCTTAATCTAGTTTCTGACAGAAACTCATCATGTTAGGATTTCTCATTACACTTCTAGAGTTAAAAATCTAAGAAACTTAAATGATGACAAACTTAAAAATGGTATATATTAAGCTTTAATTCAAATACAGCAAAATAAATATGTCTAAATAGGATTTAAGATTTAGAAAAACTTTGATTTATAAAGAACAATTGAACTCAGAGAACTAAGCATTAAATTGTAATTCAGAGATTCTGAGTTCAGATTTCATGTTCACTGATTCATCTATCTATTTGAGATATAAATATTTTTAAAGATATATTTAACATTGGAAGTGATTAAACAGACCCAATTCTTTCTGTGATTTAAAAGTTAACATTGTCTTTAAAAATCTACTGATACTCTATTTTAGATTAATAATATATTTTTAAAAATTTAAATATGAAATGATTCAAACAGAAGTGATACAAAATAATATAATGCAGTATCTTTAAAACATTTTTACCCAAAATTCATAGTGAAAAAAACTACTTTATATCACATTTACTTACATGCATACATATACAAGTAATGAAGCAAACTATCCATAAATCACTGCTTAGATGTACTGTAATTGACACTAATATTTCCTTTTTCTTCTTTTTTTTTACTTTATTCTATTGTTTTTAAAATGATAAGTTGCAGTCTTGCAAAGTGATTTCAGACCCACAGTTTGGGTGTCATCTGACAGTTTGAAAAACGTTGATATACTATTTACATTTATATAGCCATCATTCATTCAGATGCTTAAGATATTAATATTTTGCCATATTTGCTTTAAATAAAAAGAAAATAAAACATTAGATAAATTCCAATTTTTCCATATAGTCTTTATTTTCCCTTTTCCCACTTTCATCACAGAAGTAACTGCTATTTTAAACTTGTTGTTTGTTTTCATCCATGTTTAATGGTTTTCACTTTCTATAGATGTTTCCATAAAAATATAGAGTACAATTTTGAATGTTTTAAAGTTTACATAAAGATATTATGCTCACCTACTCTTCTGAAATTCATCTTTTTTAAATTTATCATTATGTTGGTTTTTTTAATTGAAATATAGTTGATTTACAATAATTTATTAGTTTTATGTATACAACATACTGATTCAGTGTTTTTGAAATGTATACTGCATTATAGTTTATTATAAGATAATGGCTGTAATTCTCTATACTATAAATAGTATATCTATTGCTTATCTATTTTATACATAGTAGTGTACCTATTATTCCCATATCCTTACATTGTCCCTCTTTCCTTACCTCTCCCTTTTGGTAACCACATGTATGTTTTTTATATCTGAGTCTATCTATGTTTTGCATACATATTCATTTGTTTTATTTTTTTTATTTTCCATACAAGTGATATCATACAATATTTAACTTTCTATCTCTGACTTATTTCACTAAGTGTAATATTCTCTACATCCAACCACATTGCTGCAAATGGCAGAAATGCATTCTTTATAATGACTATATAATATTCCACTGCAATTCCATTCTATTGTTTATCATTATGTCTATATATTTATCAAGTTTGATACCTGTAGCTCAAGTTTATACATTTTAACTGTTCCATAATAGCCAATAAGTAAATGTTACTCATTTTTATTAATCAATCTATTGTGGTTGGTAAATTAGATTTTCTTATTGTTGTGGCAATAACAAATAATACTGTAATGAACATTCATACCTGCATCTTTCTGCTCAAGAATACATGTATTTCCATAGGGCCTATAACTAGAAGTGGAAGCATGAAGCAATAAGCCTTGTACATGCTTGACTGATATATTTCCAAATTGTTCTTCCAAATAGTTGTTCTGATTTGTATATACAGTGTAAGAGTTTCTGTTTCTCCATATCCTTGCCAATTCTTGTCTGTCTTTTTGCAACCCCATGGATTGTACAGTTCATGGAATTCTCCAGGCCAGAATACTAGAGTGGGTAGCCTTTCCCTTCTACAGGGGATCTTCCCAACCCAGGGATCTAACCCAGGTTTCCTGCTTTGCAGTCTGGTTCTTTACCAGCTGAGCTATGAGGGAAGCCCCCTGCCAGTTCTACACATGATTAAACAAATAATATGATTGAAATCTTGTCAAATTTTAATTTGTATTTTATTATATATTGTATAAAAATTTTATACAATATTATACATATTGTTTATTGTATAAAATATTGTATATTGTATACAATTTATACAAATTTTAATTTGTATTTATCAACTTCACAATAGTGAAATTGAATTATTTCATGATTTTGTTGTCAAGTTCCTTCTTCTATAGATTTTCACCATTTTCCTAATGGAATGTATTTTTTATGTATGAATGCTCTGGATGTTTTTCCTTTTTCTATCTTTTACAGTAACGCCAGGTCTATAACATCAATATTATAGGAAAAATTAAAACAGTTAACCAAATGAACACAAAAAAAGTTCTCAGACTTGCTGTTCATGATTACAATCAAAGTGTAGGAGTTTTTCTTGTTTCAGTTTTGATACTTGGTTCACTCGGCAAGAACAGCATTTAAAGCAGGGTTTGAGGCCGAAATTGACCTCAGTTAAGCTCATAACAATAGCTTTCCACTTGGGTAATATGTAGCACAGACCTAAATGTGTTCTTGTATTTCTCATTTTTCAAAATTGCAACAGTGGAACTTCTCTGGTGGTCCAGTGGTTAAGACTCTGCACTCCCAATGCAGGGGGCATGGTTTCAATCCCTGATCTGGGAACTAAAACCCTGCATGCTGCATGATGCAGCAAAACAAACAATGTTGCAACAGTGGGTCAAATATCTGAGGCTTGGATCATTTGCCTCAGACAATTCAGTGTTTCTGTATCTGTCCTCATTCCAGATTATTGAGAAAGTCAGGTACAGTGTGAATGAAGAAAGCATACATTTGATATATACTTGCTATGTGCAGTAGTTGAGAGATGAATATTATCATATCACATTTCAACCAGAATATGATATCATTAAGGTCCTAAAACCAATATACATGAATACAGGGACCATATACTAGATTGGATCTGGATCTCAGGTTTTAGTTCCAGTCTCATTCCTTCATGACCATGCCACTTTAGCCTGCTACTTTCTCTGTGGCTTAGGTATCTCAAGACCATATCTTCTTTCATTTTTTAGAATATAAAAAATGACATGCCAAGTCAGGGTTGCAAATTGATATTCATAATATTCCTATGTAATTTACTAACTTCTACCATAAGATAACATATCTTTTATTATTCAAAAGAATAATGATGAGATTAACTTTTTAAAATATCAGTTCATTGTACCAGCTGGTTGGTGTAGACTTGTAATTTAACACAAATATAAAGAATATGAATTTTTTCCAATTCTATCAATAGCTCTTTGAGTGAATATATAAATGCATTTGTAAATGATATCAGGTCTAACTTTGAATTCTTGAATCTAAGGCATGGGCCAAAGGCTCTTTTGCCCCTCATCTTTCTCCAAATACCAGGAAACTGCCTCTGACCTCACCTCTGTTGACTTATTACTCTTAAGCTGTAAAATGATTTGTAAGATCCCATCCACATCTCACATATCATAGTTTTAAAGACACTCTCTTGGTAGTTATTTGTGATATTCCAAATGTGGGATGAATTTCTTTGATGAAAACAGTCTTATTTGATCTTGATGTACCATTTGGCAGGCTACCCTGGTGGCTCAGACGCTAAAGAATCCTCCTGCAATGAGGGAGACCTGGGTTCGATCCCTGGGTTGGGAAGATCCCCTGGAGAAGGGCATGGCAACCCACTCCAGTATTCTTGCCTGGAGAATCCCACTGGATAGAGGAGACTGGCGGGCTACAGTCCATGGGGTCACTAAGAGTCAGACATGACTGAGGGACTAAGCACAGCACAGTACCATTTGGTATTTTTGGAAACAGAGCAACCCTTCTGCTAGGTTGTTTCAGTGAAAAATTCCTGTATGATCCCAGACTCTTCAATATAAGGCTATGGTGTGTGTGTGTGTGTGTGTGTGTGTGTGTGTGTGTGTGTGTGTGTGCGTGCGCACATGCGCACGTGTGCACACATGCAAGTGTGTTAGTCGCTCAGTTTACTAGTAAATCAAGTGTTTGTTTTATCACAAAATCAGTTTCTGGCAATATAACATGTGTCATTTTAACTTCATGAAGAATTAAACATACTAATAGCCTTATAAGGGCTTCCCTGGTGGCTCAGAAAGTAAAGAACCCACCTGCAATGCAGGAGACCCGGGTTTGAGCCCTGGGTTGGGAAGATTCCCCTGGAGAACAAAATAGCAACCCATTCCAGTATTCTTGCCTGGAGAATCCCATGGACAGAGGAACCTAGCAGGCTACAGTCCATGGGGTTGCAAAGAGTTGGACATAGTGACTAAACCACCGCCACCATGGGCATCCTACAAATAGGACCTCACTGGAGAGGAATTCATGGATTTCATTGGAGCTGCAGCTCCCACAAACTAAAATTACTCTGCTAGTTAAGATCTCAGGTTTTTAGTAAATATAAAGTGCAAGAAATTGTCAGTGCTTCAAAAGCAGAGATGATATCTTATCCTTTTTGTAGTCCCTATTATTACCTGGAGCTTGCCACATAATAGGAGATTTAAGGATTGGAGTATAAAGTCATTGAATATAAAATCCTTTGAATAACAAAGTATTGTCTTCTGTTATTTCTCAAAAAGGTGGGTATGTGGGCCATAGGTTTCTTACCTTTGCTTTATATTCCTTTAGATCTATAACACAAACTAAAGCTTTTTTTTAGAAAAAGGTACTCCTAAAATATTTTTGTTAATGTTTCAAATGTGCAGTTGTAGTCTGAAGATCATCGGGGCATAGGTAAGTCCCTGTGGCATCCATTTTTTATAGTGGCAGCCATTGTTTACATGTTTCAAGTGCTGCCTGCAGGAGTTTTTTATTAGATGAGGATTATAAATAAATCAACATTTTAAAAAGTCTATAAGATCTAAAAAAAATACAACAACCTAGTGAATATAACAAGAGGGGGGAGAGGAAGGAAGGGGGGCAAAATAAGGGTAGGGGATGAAAATAAACTATAAGGATATATTGTGCAGCACAGGGAATATAGCCAATATATTATAATAACTGGAATTGAAGCATAACCTTTAAAAATTGTGACTCACTATAGTTTACACCTGTAACTTTTATAATACTGTGACTTAGAAGGTAGAGAATCTACTTGCAATGCAGGAGACCCAAGTTCAATCAACGTCTCCACTGTATCCCCACTGTAAGATGGCTGCCTGCCTTTATTACCATATTCTAAAGATATTAATTAATATTATGCCCAAGTGCCCCAAGTATCACCAGCCTTACTCCCATCTTGAATTTATCACAGATTCAACATAGTCATAAAGGGAATAATCAAAAAATCTTCTCACATCTTATCTCATTATACTATTGTGCATAAGGAAAAAATAGTTTTAAAGTACAGAAAAGAATGAATTGGGCCATGCAGCTGCTTCCCAAGTGTTAAATTTCCTTCATTATTTTCTCCCTGAAATACAGAAATTGTTCGTATTGAGATACAAGTAGTTTCCCCCAACCAAGTCTTCAATTCCTGTGTGTTTTGTTTTTTTTTTACATTATAATAAAAGTTAACCATAAGGATGTCGATGCAAATGGCAGGCAAAGATCACCAAATTTTTTCTTCATAAAACCCTCTGCAAAGTTTTGCTTCTCCAGCACGCCCATGTCTGTGGGAACTGGCTTTTCTTTCTTTCTCCTCCTTCTGACTGGTTACGGTGGAAGCAACCACTGTTTTTACAAAGTCACCCTACCTCATCTGTAGACATGAAGCCAGAGGTTGGTCCTGGGATTTTAGAGTTAGAACTGGGAAGTGATGATGCAGTGAAACTTTGAGCTTTTAAATGGAAATGTTGCAAACTCATAAGCTGTTGACAGTAGATATTTTTCTGACATGTCCTCTAGAAATAGAACCAATAAGTTATTCTACCAGGATGGAATGGGGGAGGAGCAGCATGGAGAGAGAGAGAGAATGGAACAAACATACAGAAAGAGGCAGAGTTGAGATATGAAGAGCAAATTCTAGTTTCTCTACAGTTTTTTGCTAAGGCTCCATTTCACATCACCCAGTTGAATCCCTGCCCTTGGGTTGTTTGAGATAGCCATATATTCATTTAATAAATTACCTTTTGCTAAAACTAGTTCCAATGTTTCCATAACTTAAAATCTAAAAAACTAATTGCAAGGTTTATTTCATACTATAAACATTCTATAAAATATAGACTATAAATATAATGCCTACAAAAATATTCTTTTATGGTGTTAAGTTATTGAACAGGTTTAATCACCCACAAGATACTCCCCAGAGAAAGAGACCACAAAATATGTATGTGTATAATTTTTTTTTTTTCAAAAAATAAGTTTTGAGTGCCTTCAGTGAACCAGGTCACAGCGGTAGGTAGGCATAAGTGCTAAATCGCTCTGTTGTGACTGACTCTTTGTGACCCTATGGACTGTAGCCTGCCATGTTCCTCTGTCCATGGGATTCTCCAGGCAAGAATACTGGAGTGGGTTGCCTTGCCCTCCTCCAGAGGATCTTCCCAATCCAGGGACTGAACCCACATCTCTTATGTCTCCTGCACTGGCAGGCAGGTTCTTTACTACTAGTGCCACCTGAACAAATATAAAGTCTCTGCTGTATTGAGGGAGAGACTTATGAACACAATAATCAGAAAAATAAGTAAATGATTAAAGACTTTGGATAATTCTATGGGATTTTGAAGAGGTTTTAGATAAGGAGCCAGGTAGAGGAAGCAGTATATGTGAAGGCCCTGTGGCTACTTCGAAGAATTCCAGTGTTGCTAATCCAGAGGATTTTTTTCACAAAGGCATTTATTAATCAGATCCTGAAAGCATCAGTTCTGCTTTCTGATTACCATATTGATCTCTAATATAGGAAGAGCATTATTGTTTGTGTTCTACATTTATTTCTCAAATAATTTGATACCCCTATTTCCTTAATATTATCCAAGAAAGACACATAGTATATGTTATTTGCACCATCAGTTGATTAAGCAAACTTTCTTTGTAGTGAGGTTAAAAAAAAAATTCATCTCAGGTGTTTTCATGGTTTCCCTCATGGATCCGTGAGTGGATTAATGGAATCGTCCTTAGAGTTGTGTGATTGTAGTGGTATTCAAGTACATAATTCCAAGCCACCAGCTCCATCTCACTCAGGTTGCTGCTGCTGCTAAGTCGCTTCAGTTATGTCCGACTCTGTGTGACCCCATAGATGGCAGCCCACCAGGCTCCTCCGTCCCTGGAATTCTCCAGGCAAGAACACTGGAGTGAGTTGCCATTTCCTTCTCCAATGCAGGAAAGTGAAAAGTGAAAGTGAAGTCGCTCAGTCATGTCCGATTCATAGCAACCCCATGGACTGCAGCCTACCAGGCTCCTCTGCCCATGGGGTTTTCCAGGCAAGAGTACTGGAGTGTGGTGCCATTTCCTTCTCCACTCACTCAGGTAGGGTCTACCAAAGGCATGTGAACCCAGAGCCAGGGGAATGTTTGGTTCCATTGAGAATTAATAGGAAAATACAGTAACTTTAGTAAGATTTACTTAGGGACGCAGCATTCAGTGCTTTCTTGGGTTAGCACCTCTTTGTTCTTAAACCACAACCAATGCTGCTATAACATTTCAGTAGTAATCTAACAAAGGGTGTCAAGGATATAAGAGAAAATTACACTATATGATTTATCCAGGTTTCTGAGTGATGCGTGAACTATTTAACTGCATACACAAAGAACTGTACATTTAGTTGCCATGGCACTGCTTATCTGTTGTCTTTAGGGAGAATAAAATGGCATTTTAACTTCTATGACTCATCCCTCCCCCCCTGAGGTATAACTGATAAAGCTACCTTTCCTAACTTTGAACCAGAATCCTTCAGCAGGTAAAGACTTTTTGTTGCTTTTGTTATTGCTGCTGTTGTTAAAGAAAAGATACTTGTTCTCAAACCTAGGCTTAACTTCATTCTCAATAGTTGATAGCTTTAAGCAAAGATCACAGTTTACTGAATCTAACTGTGATAATTCACATATAATAGATGGATGACAAACCAAATGGCTATCAGGGAAAACGCGTTTTCCCAACATGTGTTATCTGGAGTTACTACATCTAAGTGTTGATGGATGCTCACCAGTAATGACCCCTAGCATTAATAAAGAGGTTCTCATCAAAGATCTGATACATAGTCTGCTCTTGATAAGAAATATCTAGTGTTCCTTAAGATATAGTCAGGGAAGAGTCCAGTGAGTATTAGGTATACGAATTTGAGAATTCCTCACTATGCACCTTAGTGATGAAAAGTATGAGTGATTCTTGGACAAATGTGAGAATCCAAGTGTATACTTGTAGGTATAAAACCCTTACATGTTTATTAAGACTCTCCCCTGTGCCCCCATAATTCTGTGTCCATGCTTCCATTATGACACTTTTCACTCTGCTTCTTGATTAAATTTCTTTCTATACCATTAATTACCAGCTTTTTGAAGTAGAATAGGCCATTATTATTTTTGTTATTATTATTATTGATTACCAAGTGCCTAAGAAAAGGGCTCAATACATGCTTGCTATATTCTTCTCAAAGAATCTACTTTGAGAAATCTGTGTTCATTATGTCTTAACATTCTGCAAGAGATACAAAGAGAAGAATGAATTAAGTCTGAGAACCACTGGATTGTGCTTGCATACTTAGTCATGTTTGACTCTTTGCAACCCCATGGACTATAGCCCACCAGGCTCCTCCAGGCAAGAATATGGAAGTGGGTTGCCATGTCCTCTTCCAGGGGATCTTCCCTACCCAGGGATCGAACCTGCATCTGCCAGCGTCTCCTGCATTGCAGGCAGATTCTTTACCTACTGAGCCATCTGGGAAGCCTGGATATTTAAATCAACTCTATTCTCAGGAACTGCTCTGGGGTGAGTTTGGCTTAGTTATAATAACTCTTGATTTCACCTTCTCCAGAG
Organism: Oryx dammah; assembly: GCF_014754425.2. Taxonomy (NCBI): domain Eukaryota; kingdom Metazoa; phylum Chordata; class Mammalia; order Artiodactyla; family Bovidae; genus Oryx; species Oryx dammah. The sequence continues at coordinate 105,113,525 of NW_024070207.1, read as the reverse complement.
GAGCTTAGGAGAAAACAGCCCAGGACTGACAAACCGCTCTTTCATTTTTTATTAAATAATTGATACCTTTGAGAAGGCTCTAGAACCTGCACTTTTGGAAGTCCTTAGGAGCAAAGACAAGTTATTTCCTGGACCCAGCATATATTTCAGAATGAAACAAATGAGACATCCTACATCCTAACAAATTGTCCTTTCCCCCCTTTTTTATTGAAGTATAGTTGATTTGCAATGTTGTATTAATTTCTGCTTCACAGCAAAGTGATTCAGTGATACATATATATACATTAAAAAATTTTTCCATTGTTTTATTACAAGATACTGAATATAGTTCTCCCTGTGCAATACAGGAGGACCTTTTTTTTTATCCATTCTATATATAAAAACTTACATCTACCAGCCCCAACCTCCTAATCCATCCCTCTCCTTCTTTCCCTTCCCCTTGGCAACCACAACTCTTTTCCCTACGTCCATGAGTCTGCTTCTGTTTCACAGAGAGGTTCATTTGTGTCATATTTTAGATCCCACGTATAAATTATATCATATAGTATTTGTCTTTCTCACTTCAGTTAAGATTATAATCTCTAGTTGTGTGCATGTTTCTGTAAATGGCATTATTTCATCCCTTTGTACTACTGAGTAGTATTCCATTGTATATGTGTACCACATCTTCTTTATCTCTTCCTCTGTTGATGGACATTTGGGTTGTTTCCATGTCTTGGATATTGTCAATAGTGCTGCTGTGAGCATAGGAATGCATGTATCTTTTTGAATTATAGTTTTGTCTGGAAATATGCCAAGGACTGGAATTGCTGGATCATGTGGTAATTCTATCTTTAGGGTTTTTTTTTTTTTTTTGAGAAATCTCCATTCTGTTTTCCACAGTGCCTACACCAACTTACATTCCCACCAACAGTTATAGGAGGATTTCCTTTTCTCCATATGCTCTCTAGCATTTGTCATTTGTAGAATTTTTAATGATGTCTATTCTGACTGGTGTGAGATGGTACCTCCTGTAGTTTTGATTTGCATTTCCCTAATAATTAGTGATATTGGACATCTTTCCATGTTCTTATTGGCCATCTGTTTTTCTTTGGAGAAATGTTTATTTCAGTCTTCTGCCCATTTTTTGATAGGGCTGTTTGGGGTTTTTTTTGTTGTTGTTGTTTAGTTGTGTGAGCTCTCTGTATATTTTGGAAATTAAGGCCTTGTTATTCACATTGTTTGCAAATATTTTCTCCCAGCCTATAGGCTGCCTTTTCATTTTGTTTATAGTTTCCTTTCCTGTGTAAAAGCTTGTAAGTTTGATTAGGTCCCATTTGTTTATTGTTGTTATTATTATTGTTGTTGTTTTTATTTCTATTGCTTTGGGAGACTGACCTAAGAAAATATTAGTATAATTTATGTTAGAGAATGTTTTGCCTATAATCTCTTCTAGAAGTTTTATGGTGTCATGTCTCATGTTTAAGTCTTTAAGCCATTTTGAGTTTATTTTTGTGTATAGCGTGAGAGTGCCTTCTAACTTCGTTGATTTACATGTGGCTGTCCAACTTTCCCAGCACCACTTGCCAAAGAGACTGTCTTTTTTTCCATTTTATATTTTTACCTCGTTTGTCAAAATTAATTGACTATAGGTATGTGGGCTTATTTCTAGGCTCTTTATTCTGTTCCATTGATCCATATGTCTGTTTTTGTGCCAATACAACACTGTTTCGATTACTGTAGCTGTATAATATTATCCAAAGTCTAGGAGGGTTATGCCTCCTCCTTTGTTCTTTTTCTTCAGGATTGCTGTGGCAATTCTGATTCTTTTATGGTTCCATGTAAATTTTAGGATTATTCATTCTAGTTCTGGGAAAAATGTCATGGGTAACTTGATAAAGGTTCAATTAAATCTGTGGATTGCTTTGGGTAGTATGGCCATTTTAATAATAATTATTCTTCCAATCCAAAAGCATGGGGTATGCTTCAATTTCTTTTAACCATATTCAGTTTCCTTTATTATAATATTTTATAGTTCTCAGCATGTAGGTCTTTCACCTCTTTAGTCAGATTTATTCCTAAGTATTTTATTTTGGGGAGGCTATGATTTTAAAAGATACTTAACAGATAGTCTTGAATCAGATAACTCTCTGGCAGGAATGAGGCAAATTTTCATCACTAATATTACCTTTTATGGTAAAATTCCTAAGGAAGAAGTTAATTAGGCAATGGTGAAACAAAGAAATCTGCCCCATCAATACTACAGACAGAAATGATACTTAAGTTAGTAAAATTGAGACATATACATCTTTCACCTTAGTAGTAATCTTTATATTAAAAACTCATACCCCAAACTTGTTAAAGTTATGGTATGTTATACCAAAGGTTTTATGAAATATCAATATGATAATGTCAAAGGGATTAAAATTTTATATTCTGTGAGATTTTACGATTGATTCTTCTTTATTGATACAGAAACAAATATTGAAATCTCAAAGTTATTCCAGATAAGAATACTATAAATACAATAATGTATTACATTTAGAAAACTTGACTCAAAGTCACTACATACAAGTGTTATCTTTGTTTAGAAAAGTATTAGTATTTTGCATAGTTCAATGGTTGGCCTTCTAAACAAATGCATTTAGTTCTTATTCTCCCATGATAGCCTCTATGTTGTCTGGTCTAATTCTTTGTGATCAAATGTTCTCTGTTTTAGTTTCTCTAGCCACATGTACTTTTGATTTAATTAAAAAATCAGATCCCTCTCTGTGATAGTCTGTGAGCCTGTTCCTAGCTTGGTGGCCATCCCAAAGTCTTCCCTGCATCTTCCATTCCCAGGTTGCCTAGAATATTCAACAGGAGTCCATTATTCAACACTGTTGGCAGTCAACAACACTCAGTATATTGGGGAAATTGTCCATCTATTTAAAAATATCTAAATATAGTTAAATTATGGTATAGTAAGACTCAATTAATTCAAGCTAACTGGGGAGAAGATGTTGCTGTTCAGTCACTAAGTTATGTCCACCTCTTTGAGATACCATGAACTGCAGCTGCCAGGCTTCACTGTCCTTCACTATCTTGGGAGTTTGCTCAAACTCATGTCCATTGTATCAATGATACCATCCAATCATCTCAGCCTCTGTCGTCCCCTTCTCCTCCTGCTCTCAATCTATCCCAGCATCAGGGTTTTTTCTAATCAGGATCTTCACATCAGATGGCCAAAGTATTGGAGCTTCAGCTTCAGCATCAGTCTTTCCAATGAATATTCAGAGTTGATTTCCTTTAGGATTGACTGATCTCCTTGCTGTCCAAGGGACTCTCAAGAGTCTTCTCCAGAACCATTTAAAAGCATCTTGAATTTATTGGGAAGGAGTTTGTTGCTGTAGTTGTTGTATAATTTAACATTAGTGTTTTTACTTGGAGTGAAATCTAAAGTCAAGACCTGTGGAATGGCTTTCTATTAGAGAGCCTTCTTGTCTACTAAGTAACATGGTATTTCAATGTAAAGAGAGACTTCTCATAGGTTGAAAAGTTTATTGTCCTTAGCCAAATAATCTCTGAAGTTGTGTTTACATTGTCTAACAGCATAGTAAATCTATTAATAGGAAAAAAACATACCATAGATAACCTCCCTCCTTTTATGAGTAAATGCATTAATTTTCTAACATGATCTTGTTTAAAAAAAGTTCAAACAGGATAATGTGGGGGGGGGACATGTAAATTTATGCTATTTTACTCAGAATTCTTAAGAATCACCAATATACCTAATTGCTGGTCTCTTATTTGAAATGAACCATTTAACAGTCCATAGAAAGTAGTTTCTCCAGATATTATCTAAATGCATATCAGGTTTAAATATTTACCTTTTATATATCTTTTGCCTTTTTATTCAGTTTGCACATTGACTTTTTAAAATGTAAAGAGTGCATTGAAATTACACATTTTAGGTTTAAATAGCTGAATCATAGGTGGCTAACTATTAAAAATGTGCTCCTATAATGAGACCATGTATAGTGACAGGAATAATATCAGTGAATGGAAGAATTAGATTGTGACCTTTAACTAGACAAGCAGTTCTTATAATCATGATTGTCTTGGGGTTAATATATGTGGCTATGACATTTGTTTCCACCATGATTTTGTACCTATTTAAAAAGACAGGCCACATGTCACAGGTATTAATTTAAAATATTTCAGTGTAATTTCAGCTAATTAAATCATATACACAATCACACAACTCCATTCAAGAAATATTTGGTACAAATCTAAAAGGAGTAAAATTTAGTGTGAAGGGTCAGATAGCACTGCCCTTGATCTTCCTAAGAAACTCTAATCACTGTCAATTGAACTTCTAGATGTTAATTAATGGGACACAAAAATTGAGCACTGTCTCACCTTTCTTTGATGAATTATGCATTTATTTGAGTTTTAAGCTCCTTCCATTCAGTTTTAAAATGGTGCCTCCGGCTTATGAAGCCCCTCAGAAGCTTAAGGATAAGGCAGATAGAATTTTAATTATAATTTTAAGTAACTAATTTATTTCATTGAACTCAGTGCTGCTAAAAATAAGTATTCTTGGTTTTGTGGTTTCTGGAAAACATACGTTTAAAAATTAAAATCATTCATGTTCATAGGATCGTAAGAATGCTAATACTCAGGTGACAATGAGGTCAAATGGATTGAAATAGCATTCTTCATGTTATGCTGATGATGTCTTGTGTGTTAGCATTGTCATCTGTGTACACAGGCAGGTGCCTCGTTGTCACTTCAACAAATCTGAGCATTACCTGAGTAAGAGTTTTAGAAGTAGGTAGGAATGATGTCATTTTTCAGCCTTTTCCAAACCTTTATAGTGACGCAATCTTGAATGGATGTGCAAGACACTAATGATTTCATGTCAGTCAACACCATGCCACATTAGCTGCACATGATGCCCATTCATAATAATGGCACCAGCAAGATACCTAAGCATTTCTGAGTAACCTCAAATACTGATAAGGGGATGTATTTTATCACAATCATTTTGTAAAATTGTTTACTGTGCGTGCTAAGTCACTTCAGTCATGTTCAACTCTTTGCAACCCCATGGACTGTAGCCTGCCACGCTCCTCTGCCCATGGGATTCTCTAGGCAAGAATACTGGAGTGGGTTGTCATTTCCTCTTCCAGGGGATCTTCCTGACCCAGGGATCAAACTCATATCTCAGTCTCCTGACTTGGCAGGTGGATTCTTTACCACTAGTCCCACTTGGGAAGCCCCAAAATTGTTTATTAGCTGAACATCTACAACTTATCCTTTCCCTCCTAGGTCTAGATCCAACATATATACATACATAGCATGTACAAGAATGTTTTTAGCAGCAGTATTTGTAGTTGCAATAAAAGCTACAAACAACATTTATAGTTTTCAAATTGAAAACTACCTAAAGGTCCATCACCAGCAGAAGGAGTAAATAAATTGTGAAATGATCACCTAATGGAATATGTTGCATTGATAAAAATGAACTCTAATTGTATAGAGTAATGTGATTGAATCCCATAAACATAGCATTATGTGGAAGATGCCACACTGAAAGAGGATATAATGTATGATTTCATTTATATAAAATTTAAAAATAACACAATTAAGTAACATTATTGGAAATCAGGATAGTGTTCACTTTTGCTTTAGGGTAGGGGAGAAGTGATGGCAAAGGACCATGAATAGGACCTCTGGGATGTTGATATAATAATACTCCATTTTTTTATCTGGTTGCTGCTTATATGGGTATTTTCAGTTCGTGGTGATTCATTAAGATATAGACATGATTTGTGCATACACACACATGTACATACCATCATACATAGATATATAAAATACTTCAACAAGAAAATAAAATTCTTGAGAAGTTCTGAAGTTAAATACGTTTAATTGAGCCCCAGTGTTAGTATGTGCTTGTGTTAGTTTCCTTGGGCTACTATAGCAAATAACCACAAACTAGGTAGCTCAAACAACAGCACCCCACTCCAGTACTCTTGCCTGGAAAATCTCATGGACAGAGGAGCCTGGTAGGCTGTAGTCCATGGGGTCGTGAAGAGTCGGACACGACTGAGCGACTTCACTTTCACTTTTCACTTTCCTGCATTGGAGAAGGAAATGGCAACCCACTCCAGTGTTCTTGCCTGGAGAATTCCAGGGACGGGGGAGCCTGGTGGGCTGCTGTCTGTGGGGTCTCACAGAGTCGGACATGACTGAAGTGACTTAGCAACAGCAGGTAGCTCAAAACAACAGTAATTTACCCTCTAACAGTGCAGAAATCTTGAAGTCCCAAATCAAAGTATTATTGGTAAAGCTGTTATGCTTTGGTTTTTTGTTTTGTTTTGTTTTGTTGGAGAATTTACAGGAGAATCCATGCGGCTCTCCTAGCTTCTGGTGGCTGTTGGCAATCCTTGCCATTCCTTGACTTGTAGACATATCACTCCAATCTCTACTTCCTTCTTCACATGATTCCCAGCCTTGTATTTCTTCTCTATGTCTGATATGAACACTGGTCCTTGGATTTAGAGTCCAGTAATTGAGATTGTTATCTTAATTACATCTACGAAGACCTTTTTCCAAATAAGATGGCACTCACAGGTTATAATAACAATCTTTTAATACAGGGTCGCCAAGCTCTGGGATCTAATGCTTGATGATCTGAGGTAAAGCTGATATAATAATAACAGAAATAAAGTGCACAATAAATAAAATGCACTTCAGTTCAGTTCAGTTCAGTCACTCAGTCATGTCCGACTCTTTGCAACCTCATGAATCGAAGCACGCCAGGCCTCCTTGTCCATCACCAACTCCCGGAGTTCACTCAGACTCATGTCCATCAAGTCAGTGATGCCATCCAGCCATCTCATCCTCTGTTGTCCCCTTCTCCTCCTGCCCCCAATCCCTCCCAGCATCAGAGTCTTTTCCAATGAGTCAACTCTTCGCATGAGGTGGCCAAAGTACTGGAGTTTCAGCCTTAGCATCATTCCTTCCAAGGAAATCCCAGGGCTGATCTCCTTCAGAATGGACTGGTTGGATCTCCTTGCAGTCCAAGGGACTCTCAAGAGTCTTCTCCAACACCACAGTTGAAAAGCATCAATTCTTTGGCACTCAGCCTTCTTCACAGTCCAACTCTCACATCCATACATGACCACAGGAAAAACCATAACCTTAACTAGACGGACTTGAATCATCCCAAATACATCCCCCCTCCAAGTCTGTGGAAGAATTGTCTTCCATGAAACCAGTCCCTGGTACCCAAAAGGCTGAGGACCACTGATTTAGTGGGACCACCATTCAATTTCCTGCCATATACCATCCCCAATCTCCATGCAAATCATAGTAAAAAATATTTATTTATTTTTTTAAAAAATTTATTTATTTATTTATTTTTAATTTTTACTTTACAATTCTGTATTGGTTTTGGCATAGATTGACATGAATCCACTAAAATATTACACAGACAAATATTATGAGAAGAGTGGAAAACACGAGATATTTTCAGGATTTTAGAAGATGGACAGTGAATATTGGTTGATTTAGCAGAATGCAAGAAATGAAAACTGGGTACCAATAGGAAATGACTACAACCAGACGCAGGATTTGGAGACACCAGGTACTTCTGGATGCAGGGATAAGAAGTGGGGGAGAAAATAGGAAGTCTGTTTGAAAGACTGGACAAGGAAATTAAAGATATCCTCCCCAGGCCTAGGCATCCAAGTGACTAATTACTCCACACTAGGCAGACAAGAAATGAGCAATCAATAAAAAAAGGAAGAAGCAAAGTGGCCTTAGGTTTGTGGACCTGAGAAATCACCAAGGTGGAGGGGCAGGCACTGTACTAAAACAAAGAAATTAAAAAACAGCGTGTAATTTGAATGGTGCTGACACCTACCCCCTACCCTTCTGTGTTCGTCCAAGAGGACACTGGCAGTTAGGCTGCTAACCTAGTCAGGAGCTTAGAGGTTTCTTATCTGGGGAAAACTCTGCAGCCAAAGAGAAAAGACCTGCCCTTGACAGGGTTGCCTCCAAATGAAAGGACCAATACTTCCCTGATCACATGCACTAAAGTCTACTTTTCAGTCACATCACCATACACACAGGACTTTCATTCAGCTTTTCAGTACCTCACTTTGACATGGCAATAGTCAGCCAAGAGTTCCTGTGTATTTGAGGAAAGCTAACAATGTAAAGGACAGATTTCTTTTTTTAAAAGCATACAGATGAAAAGAGCTGTGAAGAAACAAAGACTGTTCAGGGAGAGGAAAATTTCAAAAATGATCATGAATATTCCCAAGTACATTAAGGAAGCAATTTATAACATCCGGGATACTATAAAAATGGACATTCAGGGAGCTCATAAAAATTCTTGAGAGATTAAAATATTATAGCACAAATCTTCCAGAATGTAGAGCAAATTATCAAAGAGAGAAGATATTTTTTCGAAAGGAGATCAGTACAGGAGGTCTATTTGGAATTTTAAAGAGCTGGGGGAAATGGAGAAAAATTAGAGAAGAGGAAATTATAAAATGAGTCATATAAGAAAGGTTTCCTTAATTGATAAACTGGATTTACTATATTTAAAAGGGTTCCATGGGTGATCAGCAGAAGGCATTTAAGATGATTTGTATCTAGGCATATCAACCAGATATTGTAGGACACCAAGAGTAAAGATTCTAAAAACTTTCCAGAAGTAAGTAGAGGTTATATACAATGTCATGGCAATCAGAATACAATGGACTTCTCAAATGCAATGTTTGAAACCAAAAGTCAGCTAAGTAATGTCTTCCAAATTTTGACAAAAAAGTACTGTTTACTTTCTACCTATAATTCTTTCTATAGCCAATTAATCGGTTAACCTACAAGTACAGATGTGCAGAGTTTTTCAGAAGTACATGGTCTCAAAAATATATCTTTAATATACCCTTTCACTAGAAGGTCCTAGAGGACATAGTCTACCAAAATGAGTGAATAAACCAACAAAAAGGGATTAAGAATCAGAAAACAGAGTACACATGGAGAGGAGAGGGGAGGGGAAGAGAAGAAAAAGAGAAAACCTCTTCAGAAAAATATATTGCTGGCAAGTAATAGAGAAAACAGAAAAATGAAAACATGAAAGAAAAATGATTTTCAGTGGAAGAAGCCAATAGGAATTTAGATGATGTACATATAAATGGAACACTGTCAGAAAAGCAAGCCACTCAATATCTCTGAACACTTGCTATATGTTTCTGCCTTTTCTGTTTCTTCTTGACATGCACTTTCTTCATCCTCATTGTTGATGCAACTAGACCTTAAAAGACCCAACTCAAGATGTAATTGTTGCCAAAATGTAGGGGAATAGTTCTTGGTTAAGGGAAACTTTCTTAACATAGATATAAAATATAGCCATAAAAATACAAACTAAGATCTGACCATATTATAATTTTAAACTCTTGTAAAGCAAAAAAAAAAAAAAATTCATCAACTTAGGAAGAAAGTGACAAAATGGAAAATTGTATTTCCACTGTTTATCATGAGAAAAACTTGGTACATAAGATATATTGGGTAACATCTTATGGAAAAACCCATATATTTTTGGCTAACCTAACATAAAGAATTCCAAGTCAACAAGAAAGTTGCACAATAAGATAACTTCATGGAAAAATGGCAAAGTTCTAACATATAATTCACAGATGAAAAAATCCAAATATTAGAGGATGGGCAATTTCACTCTTATTAGTGCAAAACAAATTAAGACAATGGTGAATTATCCTTTTTACCCATCAGATTAATTTTAAAAATGTAATTAGAAAATCTGGTTATCAATTGTTTGGAAAAATTGTTAGGAAAAATTTGGGAAAAAATTATACTTCCAGATGCTGCTGGTGGAAGTATAAATTGGTGCAACCATTTTGGGGAACTGTTTGGCAGTAGCCCATAGAATTATAAAACTGTATGCTAGGATGAATATATATTTGGCTACTAGGATGAATATATAATTTATTATTCAATTCGGTACTCCTTTGAACCTGAAACAGGGGACTATTAAAACTTCTTTCTGTGTGTTCTCTCTGTGTACTCAGTTGTGTCTGACTCTTTGTGACCCCATGGACTGTAGTCCGCCAGGCTCCTCTGTCCATGGAATTCTCCAGGCAAGAATACTGGAGTGGGTTGTCATTTCCTTCCCCAGGGGATCCTCCCACCCCAGGGATTGAACCCACATCTCCTGCATTGGCAGGTGGATTCTTTACCACTGAGCCATCTGGAAAGCCCTGTTAAAATTTATGCCAGAACAAATGGGTAAACTGGGATTTTCCTAGGCCATCTGGTTATAATGTCACCTTTGTATGACCCACTCTGTGCATAAACCCTAGATAATCTATTGTCCATATGTCCTATTTGTGTGTAAAGCTACTCTTTGTTGCATAGTTTATACCAGCAAAAACAAATTAGGAATAATATGTCAAACATATAATATAGAATATTAAACAGCAAGGGAAAGAGATAAACTAGATTTCCAGAACATAAACTTCAGGTATGAACAGAAAATTCCAGAAAACTATACAAGAAAATAGATGGATAGATTCATTGATTGGTTGATATTTATGTAATAGTAATTGATAAGTACAATTTAATACAGCTCAAAATTGTAACAGTGGTTGCTTCTGGTAATTGAGAAAGTGAGTCCTGGTCATGGTTTAAGGGAAATTAAACTATTTTAGTAACGTCCTATTTCTTGAGAAATAATTTTAATCAAGTATGACAGATGTTAAAGTGGATAGATCTAGATCGGGGCAAAGTATATGCATATTTTAAGAAATATTATTCTTTGTACTTATTGTAGTGACTTCTTTTTCTTAAAATAAAGATAAAATGCTACCAATTCCATGAAGCCTTCCTTGATCTCTAAGCCAAACGCCATCTCTCTTACAAGAGTTATGCTATTCTGCTTATTAGATTTGTCTCTTCCATCAAATTGAAAAATTCCTAATTGAAAAAACTGGTGCCTTTGTCCCGTTTTGTATCCCTCTCCATAACACTTGACCAGAGAGCTGATACAGTTCATAGCCACTAAGATTTTATTAAACAAAACACAGAAAGAATAGCGTGGTTCACATAGAAATCCTTGCCTCTATTTAGGTGACTCTAGAAAAATTTTAAACTTTCAACTCCTTGTTTTTCTATGCATCATGGACCTAGGTTTTGTGCCAGCTTTTATTCACATACTTTTGGAATAGATTTCTAATAAAAGTGAATGATAATGTTCTATGTTTATATATTCCTTAGCATGCTGAAGGTTCTGCAGACAGTTATTACCCAAGCAAACCTAGGCTAGAATGGTGATTAAAAGCATCTACTTCAGTTTCTGCTTTCTCAGAAATACCTATTCTTTTTTCTAAGGCTGAGTTCTAGATTGTTGAATGGGCGGTGGCATTTTTCTCAGTTACTCTTTTATGTCACTTTGGCTCTGTTGGCCACTATAGTACTGTTAACTTCTTCCTGTCAACACCAATTAACAATTTTTGTACATCTACTGGATCCACAGCAGAATTTCAGTTACCTGCTGTTCATTTAGAGTCTACTTGTTAAGCAAAGCTTGAATACAATATGGCATTTGCTTTGCAGTTTTTTTATATATAATTTCTAGTTTCAAGGCTTCAGTTTTTCCATTCTCATAAATAAAACATAACACTTTTATTTTTTTTCAAAGATATCAGAGTTTGTTCAGTTGAACAATGCCCAACTTGCAAATGAATACTTTTGAAAATACATATGGTGGGTATATAAGTACATATGTGAATTCATTTGGCTCCAATGTGAATTTATTAAATGTGCTATGCCGAGTTATCTTTTATCAAAAGAACTGTTAGTAAGTGAAGATATCAAGTGTGCTTCCTCATACATACACAAAATGCTAAATTTAGGTTTTAATGCAGCTTTGAAAGTGACTTCTTTGCTTGCTACTTATACTAAAAGGATTCCTTTATTCTTGAGAGTGAAATGTATTTTTAAAGAATACTTAAACTTATTTTTTTTCCAATTCTTTTTGTCATCATTGTTTTCAGCTTTCTCTGCTGTTTCAGACTTACGACCAGATAATGCCCAACTGCAATGCCTCCCTCAACCATCATCTGGCTTTCCTTTGAGACAGGACTTTGCATAGAGTGAGTTTTCTTGGCTGGTTGAGTCCTGTGATAGCTGGACTGTATGTGCTCTGTGATGTATCTCACAACTGCATCTGACTAGTGATCTTTATTTGAAAGTGTTATTTTCAGGTACCTTTTCACCCCTACACACAAAAGATGTGCTGATGATAGCACTGACTTTTCAGAGTGATCTTTTCATCGTAATTAACATTAAAAAAACTGAATTGAAATCTATAATCCCATGTGGCTTTGAAGCTTCTGTAGTTAAGAAGGGCAGGAAGAACCTTGGGGAACACTTGCTGACTTGGCAGCATAAAGCAACTTACATATACCTTCAGACGAGCAGACAAGCAAGCTGATTTCATTCATTTTACCCTCAATCTCTTACATGGACTGGCTGGTCGGTTACTTACTCATGTTGTCAAAGCCGACCCTTAAAGACAATTAATCTGGTTAAGATTCAAATACCTTATACCCAGAGTATGAGATATGCTTCTGAGGTGGCTAGGGTTTTAAGACAGTAGCTATATTATAAGTACCTTGCCTTTAGCAGGCTCTTGTGAGCACACTGTTAGGCAGTCAGATATTAAAAGGGTTTTGGAAGTCCTGCTCAGCCTGTGGCATCACTTCAGCCCTCTCTAGATCTCTAGTCCAGCTGTTCAATTAAAAGAAATGAAGCTGAAGGGGCATCAGTGTGGCTCCAGCTGGTGCCATGGTAGTTGGCATAATGCTACCAGATCATGCACGCATTATTTTTACTCATGTGGAAGGCTGCCTTACTGTCAGAAAGATGGATTCTCAAAATATTTTGAAAAAATGCTAAGTACTAGCTGCTTTGGGTATTTACCCAGGGGCATTGCAGCTGCCTGGCATTGCTGTGTGGCAGCTGAACAGTAATCGCTGCTATTTCTCAGATTTGTTTGTATCTTTGTCAGCATCTGAGGAGGGGGAGGTTTAGACCCAGAGTGGGGCCCCTGTCCCCAGTAATCTCATCCAGCCTGTGGCTTTCAATGCTCTGTGAGTTGCTGAAAGTGAACTGAAACCGTTAGTCACTCAGTCATGCTTGATTCTTTGCGACCCCACGGACTGTATAGCCCACCAGGCTCCTCTGTCCATGGAATTCTCTGGGCAAGAATACAGATGTGGTTGCCGTTTCCTTCTCTAGGGGATCTTCCTGACCCAGGGATTGAACCCAGGTCTCATGCACTGCAGGCAGACTCTTTACCATCTGAGCCATGACTCCCAAATTAATTTCTTTGGCCCTGATTCAACCCTGCATCTCAGATGCATATATCCATCTGTCTGCCAAATAGCTCAGATGTGGTGTTCAAGAGGTATCTCCACGTTAAAATGGACAGAAGCAAGCTCCTGACCTGTCCACCCATATACACCCCCAAATGCTCCTCCCACCATCTTCTCGCAGCAATAAATGGCGACTCCTTTCTTGGAGTTACTCCAGCCAGAACCTTGCAATCAGCCTTGATTTTACCTCACCTTTACATCATGGCTCACATTCCAAGGATCCATCTTAAAAGTATTGGGTTGGCCAAAATGTTTGTCTGGGTTTTTCTATAAGATGTCAGAGAAAAACCTGAATGAACTTTTTGGCCAACCCAGGAGATTTGGTACCTGAATACTTCTCTGCCATCACCATTGCTGGTTTAATCCAAACCAATGAATTTGATCTGGACTCCTGTGACTGCCTCCTGACATGTCCACCTACTTCCCCATCCCAATAGTGGATTTGCCCTGCAAAGTCAATTATAAAACACAAGTTGGATGTGTTATACTCTGCTCAGAAATCACCAGTGACTTTCAGTCCCTAGGCCCTCACCAAACGACCAAAGCCAGTGTAAGGGATCTGACTCTGGTATTTCTCTAACTTTGTATCCTTTTGATCTTTCCTTAGCTCATTTCCTCAACTCATTTCCCTGTGCATACAATGGCCTCTTCACTACTCACATGCTCCAGGCATGGTTCCACCTGAGTATTTTTGAAATTGCTCTTCTCTTTGCCTGGAATGCTCTTCTCCTGGATATTTCCATGGCCTGCATCCTCCCTTCCTTTGAGTTTCCACTCAGATGTCTCTATCAGTAAGCTCTTCCCTCACCAGCCTTTATAAAACAGAGCACTGTTCTCAATTCTCTTACCTTGCTTTATTTTCTTATTTGCCTCTATAATTCCTGTACATCTTTCCCCACTTTGTACAGGCTTTGTTTTATTTGCTGCCATTTCTCCGGCACTAAGAACAGCACACAGAGGTCTTCAGTGGGTGTGTGCACAGAGCACACCCAGACAAAGTCTTGGTTCTGCCTCTGTCACCATCAGCTGTAAAATATTCAGTAGTACATAGAACACCTGGTTCTTTTTTTATATTTTTTTCTATGAGAATATTGTGTGATATCTTTAGCTCTTCAGTGGAAAAACCCATTAAAATCCAAGACCTTATGGAGTTCATTTCTCTATTTCTGAGTTGACGAGTCCATGCTTCTGGAAACTGGGGCTGTGAAAAGCAGATCTTACTGTATCTTGCATTCCTTGGTTTGCCTAGTACTTAGTGCCAGAGTGATAATGCCTGGATAACAAAGGTTTTTCCTGTGACTTAAAATCATCATAAAGAAAAGACACTTTCTGTATCTTGGGAAGCAACTTTAACATTCACAAATGCTTCAGTGCTAAAAATTTCCTAGACAATTGACAATTTCCTAGTCAATTGCCATGGAATTCCATCTACTTTTCAAATAACCATGGTATCTGCAGTTCATCTTCTGTGTCTACAAGTAACTCACCTTTCCTCTTCCTCCTTGTCTTTTTGTTTTAGTGAGAAAGAAGCCTTCCTACTCTTATTTTGTCCTGAAAATTTATCCCAAGATTTCGACATTCTGTTTTGTGATTTACATTGCCAGCAAGTTTGCTAGTTCTTTGAGATTGTAGGAACCATGAAATTCAATCCCAAGGTTTGTCATAACATTTCATAAAAGCCTTCACCATCAGCAATATCTGTCAGCTTGTGTTTTAGCCTTTTTCAAATATCTTTGACATTCTGATCACCTGTCATTTTAATTAGAAACCTGATTAGTATTTTTCAAGAGGATAAGACACTATACTTCTCTGATTGTGTGGGATTGGATACCATCAATTAAGGCACAGCTTTCTAACTGATGTGCTGTGACACTTGACTGTACCCTAAATGGATTTCAGATCTGCTAAGATACCAGTTCCTCTGAGATCTTTGAGGCAGCTGGAGCATCTAGACCAATCACTTCTCATCACAAAATTGTTTACCCCGGGGTACCCCACAAAAATAATTTCCAGATAGGTCGTGGCATAAGAAAGGTTGAGAGTAATTCTAGTCCATCACTGCCTGAAAGTACTTTCTACAGTAATAGAAACGTCCCAGATCTGCCCATCTAGTAAGGTAACCACATGACATGTGTGGTTATTGAGCTCCTGAAATGTGGCTAGTGTGACTCAGGTTAGGAGTTACCATAATGGATAATGCACCTCGAATACAGACTCTCAACTATATAATCTGTTAGAAACCAAAGATGAAAAAGAAGCCCAATATAGCAATTTATCAGGCTCAACAAATATTAATTTGAAGCATTAAGAACTCATTGTGGGACTAGCAGGCACACATGAAATTAATAGTGTAGTGACTTGAGAATACAGGCATCAAAGCAGACATAATTTTTTAATGTGGCTAACATAGTTGGATATTTGCTGGCTGACACTGTTCTCTTGGTTTTTGTTGTTATTTGACGATATGGCAAACTACTGTCATTGCCTGAAAGTGGCTTCAAAGTCACACCTGCAGGCCTTACCTTATTGAGTTTAGGTCAGTTGTGGCATTTACATTGTTCTTCTGATGGTGCCTGGAGCAATCTAATAATTTGCCTTTAGGTCTTACAGACCGTGTGGTATTTACCATCCACTACTCCATCTTAAATGATCTGACAGTCATTGATGAAGCCAGTGCTACTCTGTGTTTAGCAGTGCTTTTCTACTAGGTTAATCAGTATGGAATTAGCTATTGGTTGCAGCCATTGTCTTTGAAACATCATTTAATCCAAGCAAGAGCATTTTGGAGTATGTAGATTTATGACTCAGAATTCACAACCTCATTCCAATTCACAGCGAAGAAAATCAGGTTTAGATAATCTATTGTTTATTTATAAATTAATCCTAGGAGATGATGAATATCTGGCCTTTACTTCATGAGTCCTGTATTTGTTAATTCTTCCAATAAAATGTTTTTGAAGATACCTATTTGTCCATATTTCTCAAAATGACTCTGATCCACTGCCTCATTAACCTCTCAGCTTACATGATGTATCAAGTCCAGCTGTTTCTTTATTCATGCTAGTCCCTCTTCGTGGAATGACCTATTCCTCCTCTCTTCTCAGTTACATTTTATCCTTACTTCTGGAGGTCTTCAAATCCCTAATATCAGTGTTAATGCATACTTAACATTTTTGAAGCACATTTTCTGTCCTAGGACTAATACCCTTCTGTGCTAGGCCTACCCTTATGAAGCACTTCCTTTAAACTTCATGACAAACCTATAAAAGATCAATTTTTCAAGAAATATATTTGATATCTACTTTATAGATGAGGAGACTGAGTTTCAAACATGTGAAGGAACTTCCAGAGAACAATTTTGTACTGGAGCAAAGCCAAGGTTTGAACTTAGGACTTCCTGGCTCTAAATAAAGCCTTTGACTTTTCCACTGCAAATATAAGAGACAAAGAGGTCTAATAAAGGAGTCTGATAAAAGGGTTTATTAACTATTAACCTTGTATGCTTTTAGAACATATGTTATGTCTTCCTTGCTTAGCTTCTTGGTTTGCAATTCTTGTTTACATTGTGTCATCTCATATCTTACCTCATGGTACATTCTCATACCAACAGAAAAGCAATTATTTGCCAAGTGTGTGAGAGGGACCATGGCAGACAGGGAAAGTTTTGGTCTTTTTGGGTAGTCTAGTTCAGGTACAGTTATCTACTCTACCTATTACATGTTCCTCACCCATGAATCTCTCTGGTTAATATCCTATCTTTTCCATCTTTTAACTTAAAACTGTGATATCACCCATAGCCAAAACTACAGAGTTCAACTTTTTATTATATAGGTTCTTCCATTTGTTGTTGTGTTATTGGTCATGTATCTTCAACCAGAGTGTAAATTACTTGTGAATATCTTTTCTGGACTTAACTGGCCTTGCCCTATGGCAACAACACAAATGCTAGGCTAATCACTGGCAGATCTTACATACTATTGATTGAGTGATTGATTATCTTCATCTTTACATCGTAAGTAGACAAAAAGAGATGTAATAAAATTAAGATTGATTCCCCAGATATGAGAAACAGAAGAATGTACTAACTCCTGGTCATAAATTGCTCAAGAAAGATGACATATTCTCATGTAACTATGCAGATAACTGGTAGTTATTTTTCAAAATGTATTAACAGTTATTATCTGGAGTCATGTAGTGTACTTTCTAGATGAGTAAGTTTCCTAAACTAACTGAAGCTTGTCTCATTAGCCATCTAAAATGTATTTTTAATTAACAGTTTTCAATGTAAATCTTTAAGGAAAAAAGAGCATGTAATTACTGCCTTTTAAAATGGAATGCATGAAATACAGTTAAATTTTTCAATGATGAGTCATTCTACAAAAATTTTTTGAACATCTACTATATTCTACCTTATATATAAAAAAAAACCCTGAAAACATTAAGGTTATGGGGCTTCCCAGGTGGCTCAGTGGTGAAGAATCTACCCACCAATGTAGAAGATATGAGAGATGCAGGTTAAATCTTTGGGGCAGGAAGATTCCCTGGGAAAGGAAATGGCAACCCACTCCAGTATTCTTGTCTGGGAAATCCCATGGAGAGAGGAACCTGGTGGGCTACAGTCCATGGGGTTGCAAAAGTCAGACACGACCTTCCATAGAAAACACTGAAAACATTAGGGACATGCAGGTTAAAAAAGATTTTTTTTAAACCACGATAATCCCTGTTCTCATGGAGTTTATACTTTCAAGAGTCAGTCAGATGTGTAGAAGGAAAAGTTATAACCCAGCTGGATAGAGATAAGGAAGTTATGTTTTGGGACCCCGACTGGAGGCAGGAAATTTTCACCTAAAAACTGATATCTGTGATAGTTACGGAAGGTGCATTAGGATTGAAGAAGGAGCAATATCGCCTTTCAGAATGAGCACTAGAGGCACATTCCAGAAGAATCTAAGAGAATGGTGAACTGGGGAAATGGCAAAATGTTCAGTGTCCATGATGCAGAGCAGCCTGAGGCTAGTTCTAGGCTAAAGGAGCTTAAAAATTTCACATAGGATCATGTTACTTCCCTCCTTACAAACCTCTGTTGATCCCATATCAATTACTGAATAAAAGTCTCAGCTTGTGAAGACTTACATCCAAGAGATGTAAGCAAGCCCAGCCCAGGTGAGCAAAGCCACATGTTTGACTGAGAGTGGACCACAGATGCATGAGTGAGCTGGGTAAAGATCATTCCAGTCTGGGCCAAGATCCACTCTCCTCCCAGCTGTCTAGTAGACTCACAGAAAGTAATAAATGGCCACTATTTTAAGCTACTAAGATTAAGGGTAATTTGTAATTCAATAATGTTGAACTGATAAATTGTATTAGTGCTTTTTTCCTAGAGTAAAATGCCTTTGCTATATTTATTATAAACAAAGAAATGTGAAGACATATAGAAACAAATTTTGCTGAGCAAATAGAGCTGTGGTATTGCTTAGAGCTGGCATAGATGCAATTCAATTTCATTTCATTTCTTGTTATAAACTTGGCTCAAATTGGTAATTTATTCTTCACTATATGGACATATGTAGATATATGCACATATTCATGCTATAAATAGCATTCAAAAAATTTAGCAACCCCTAAAGTTTTCACATACTGATATTTTTAAAAAACTATTTTTATGTTGGATAATTTCAAGCATAATAGACACAAAAATAGAGTAGCAGAATGAAATTCCATGTATCCATCACTCAGTTACAGTAATTATCAATGTCTTGTGGATGTTGTTGCTTTGTAATAGGCTTTTGTTTTGGTTCTTATTTTCTTTTCTTTTGAGGATATGAGTGGTATTCGATGCAACTAAGAACAAATTTGCAGTTTGTTCTTGCATTGCTGAAAGGAAAATTCTTAAAATGACTAACCCCCATTTGCTGCCAAGTAACTCTTGGCTATATACTGATAGCAAAAGTAATATAACAGCATTTGCAGCATAATTAGATTTGAATAGCAAGTTTTATTTAAAGAGTGCCTGATCTTATTGCTCATAGGCATGCTTTTCTTTCTTGGATTGTTTTTCGTGGTAATCACGTTTTTAATGACTTGTGATAGGCTTTTCTTTCATGAAACAATAGAAAACTGCCAAAGGAGCTCTTGAGTAAGTGTTTAGACATTGTTGAAGCTGCTTAAAATCCTTTTAGGTAGGAGGTTATTATTTGATAAATAACCATTTTTTATAACATGATCTCTGTAAAAAAGATAATTCCCAACAGCATTACTTGAATGAATGATAACAGTCTAAATAGGAAAAAATGGTGATTATGTAGGCAAGTAAGTTATAGCTGAATAAATGAATGAATGGAAATTTAGGTTTCTGTTTTTGCACTGTAACCAGCGAGAAAGCAAAATGCTTTCCCTTCAGTCTGCCTTCCAGATGGATTTCTTGGGAAAGAAGGAAATATGATAAGAAAGCAGGGAGGGAGGGAAAAGAGAAGGTAGAAAAGAAGGAAAGGAAGATGGGAGGGAAGATAAACAGAAA
This sequence comes from Oryx dammah, assembly GCF_014754425.2. Lineage (NCBI taxonomy): Eukaryota > Metazoa > Chordata > Mammalia > Artiodactyla > Bovidae > Oryx > Oryx dammah. The sequence goes on along the minus strand of NW_024070207.1, from coordinate 105,093,578 downwards.
GAAGAGAAGATGAAGGAAGAAAGGGAGGGAGGGAGAGAGGCTAATTATTTGTAGACATATTTCTCTAACAGACATGTCATTAGCTGTCACAGTCAGCCTGTAACTTAGTATACAGTGTTTCTGTCACTATTATATTGGAATTGGGGGGTTCCAACTGTATAGAAATTGGATTGGATTATGAGAGGAATCTGTGCTGTCTGCCAATGCAACCTTATCATTGACAGAGGTCAAGAAAATTAAAGCCAGTGCAGAAGTTGAATATTCATGAATATTTGACAAATCTACTGTTATTGCCCCATAGGAAGCTGATCACCACTGAAATTTGATTCATCTAGAAGAGTACAATTCAGTAATAATAGAAATGTTTATTTAATTTGTGTTTCCACATTTTATGCAAAAGTGATGTTATTTTTTACAGGATATGAGTGGTTTTGAAATGTCACTCTAAAGGAAGTCTCTAATACTTATACAATTACAACAAAAAAATTAAGATTTTATTTCATATTTATGGACCTTGGATTGTACTGGAGAATGTACTTATTAAGGTTCATTTTCTCTTTGGTAGCAATTTTAGTAGGATTTCTAGAATGCTTCTCTTTTTTTTTTGGTCCACTGTCATAATGAGAGCCTCAAATTGTATGTCATCCTCAACTTCTGTAATCATTAAAGGGTTCTACTTATAAGAGCTAATGACAGACGTTATCCCTCCTTTCTAATCTTAAGAAATAAGTGTTAGGCTTATTTAACTTCTACAATAAAAGCTTCATGATTGTGAAGTACAGTTTAGTTCTAAGACAGACCTTTCCCTCTCTCTGTTTCCAAAATATATCAAAATGTTTCCCCCAGTCTGCCCCACATCATCAGACTCTCCAGAAAAACAATAAGATGTCTAATAGAAACTACATTAGAAATCACAAATGTTGCAAAGCAGACTACAGAAATGGAAAACAAGTGACCATTAAAATCAGATGACATAGGTTCAGATCTTGGCATCTGTCCTCACTGGCTATGGCTTTGGGGGGAAGCTTCTAGACTTTTTCATAGTAGGAAATGGATGATCAAATGAAATAATGTAACTGCACACCCCAAAACACCATGTGTTAATTTTCCCTACACATATACTTATTTGCAATCTTATATGTATGTTTTTGTGTCTTAAAGGCCTTAAATTTATGCTGAGAGTTCCAGCTTACATGTCAATTTAATAGGTTGTGAATGAAATTAAGCGAAGTATGCTCTGTTAATTGTTAATGCTAAATTGAGATATTACATGGACTACATTTTTTTTAATCCCTAACTCCTCCTTGCCACTTACAAAAATTTTCTAGAAATTCTTCTACATTGAAGTATAATATAACAAACCAACCTGAGATAATTTGGAAGGACATTAAATTACATTACACTATACTTTGGAAATGTGATGTCTTACTGTGAATAAATAAGCAGAGAATAAAATATTTTCTGACTTTCAGTAGTAACAGGATGCCTTTTGTGTATTCCACAATTTCCCTTAATAAGCATTTCCAGACAGCCTGGGATTTATTATTTTCATTTCTTGAAGGCCTTTTATCTACTAATAGAAAAAGAAAAAACTGATATGCTATGATAATTTTGCTTTCTTTCTCATTGCTGGGGAAGAGATACTTTCACTTATAGGACATAATTTTTTGAAATTGACTATTGTCCCTAGAAGCTAATTGGTGACCATTAATTCTTTCCTTGCCTGTCAATAGAAGTGAAAACAGTAGTTGGCATGCTTACCTACTTGATTATAGCTATTATATCAATCAGCATTCTTTTCCTTGGGTTCATCATAATTTCTACAGATAATTATGTATTGTTTACTTTTTCTCACCATTTTTTTGTTTTAGTTTTGACTACACACAAATTTATTTAGGAGGATTGAAATTAGTCATGCATTCATTTAAAAATTAGCCTCACAACATTTATGTAAAAGTCACAGCAGCAGTTGTTTTAAAAATAAAAATATTAAGCCACCTTTATTCTACCTACCTATGTTCTCTTTTGTTTGCCCTCCATATTACTCTCAGCTCATTAGGTCAGAATCATGGTGTAGTGTAGTGGGTAACTGGAAGAAGTTCTAGAATCAGCTATGAGTCTGGGTGCAGCAAGTGGGGTGGCCAGTAATGGAATCTGGTAAGTTGGGGCTTAAGAGATAACTGTAGAAGGTGACAAATGAAGAGAGAACCTGAGCCCTAACATTAGCTCCATGTTTGTTAACTTTTCCTATGATGTCCTTTAGTGATTCTATTTTAAAAATAATTATTGAATGAAGATAATCTTTCACTGCTTATGTTCCCTGGGAGCTTCAAGATAATGGAAAGTGATGAAATATAAATCCCATAACGTCTTTGTTAATACTTTGCAGTTTGTTGTTGTTGTTATTCAGTTACTAAGTCATATCTGACTCTGTAAGCCCATGGACTGCAGCACTCCAGGCTTCCCAGTCCTTCCTATCTCCCGGAGTTTGCTCAAATTCATAAATTCATGTCCATTGAGTCAGTGATGCTGTCTAACCATCTCAATCTCTGCCACCCCCTTCTGCTCTTGCCCTCAGTCTTTTCCAGCATCAGGGTCTTTTCCAATGAGTTGGTCTCTTCACATCAGCTGGCCAAAGTATTGGAGCTTCAGCTTAAGCATCAGTCCTTCCAATGAATATTCAGGGTTGATATTTTTAGGATTGATTTCTCCTTATTGTCCAAGGGACTCTCAAGAGTCTTCTCCAGCAGCACAATTCAAAAGCATCAATTCTTTGGCTCTCAGCCTTCTTTATGGTCCAACTCTCATGCTCGTACATGACTACTGGAAAAGCCATAGCTTTGACTATACAGATTTTTGTCAGCAAAGTGATGTCTCTGCTTTTTAATATTCTGTCTAGGCTTGTCATAGTTTTCCTTCCAAGGAGAATGCATCTTTTAATTTAGTGGCTGCAGTCACCATCTGCAATGATTCTTGAGCCCAAGAAAATAAAATCTGTCACCATTTCCACTTTTTCTATTTGCCATGAAGTGATGGGACTGGATGCCATCATCTTTGTTTTTTGAATGTTGAGTTTTAAGCCAGCTTTTTAACTTTCCTCTTTCACCCTCATCAAGAGGCTCTTTAGTTCCTCTTCACTTACTAAATTATGTCTGATATTAAATTTTCTGATTAAATATGCACCACATATTGGACCAGGGAAATACTAGAGAATTGTTCTTCATATCTTGGCTCAGCATGGTCCTGATTCTATTAGTCAAAAATGAATTTGCTGGTATATCATGAATGATGTTAAAGCAAGGGAAAATAGAGATTAGCCAAAGTTTATCTCATGATAAATGAATACGGCATCAGCCTGAAACATGGAACTTTTAACGTTATTTTCTCAATCCTCTGGGGGACCAGAAGGAAAAGATGAGTTGTCAGTCAGTGGCTTACTTTTTCAAAATATAAATCATTGATCAATAGGAAAATTCTCTAGCCTCTTTGGATAATAGGCTGTGACTGAATTGATTTATAAAATATGTCTCTTGATTTCTACTGCCTTCTTAAACTGCCACTCTTGTACTTCCCTCCATATCATTAAATGACACTGCCCTTCATGTGTTTGCTCAAGCGCATATCTTGGGACCTTCCCCCACTTAATGCCTAGATTTTCATTTACATTTCATATCAAATCCATCTGAAAATTTTAACTCTACCTACCAAATAGATAGTTAAAGAAACAATACCCTACCATTTTTAGCACCAACAGCAACATATCATCACCAGTCATTGTATTGCTTCAAACCCTCATCACTGGTTTTCCTGCCTCCACTCTGCCTTCTGCCTCCACACTACTCAATCCTTCTAGACTTGAACGCCAAGGTGCCAGAGTGATATTTCAGGCATATAAATGCTACCATTCACTCTTTCCAAAAATCTTGAATGCAGTTGCATTACATTTAGAATAAAATAAAATAAAATCTGAAAGAAAATAAAAAGGAAAAAAAAAATAAATAAAAATAAATGAAATCCGGAATCTCTGACAAAAAATAAATAAATTAATTAAAAAAGAATAGAACCCCATTCTTTTCCATGTTCTACAAGGCCTTGCCTGAATTGGTATATGGCTGTCTCTGAACTTGTTGCCACTCTTTCCTTTTGTCAGGGTAACTAGAATGATCTGTGCCTTCCCTCAAGCATGCCAAGTGCATGCCCATTTCATGGCCTTTGCACTTTTTCTTCCCTCTGCCTGCCATAATTTTCCTCCGGGTCCTTTCCATGGCTGATTTCCTCCTTTCACATAGATCTGCTTCAAATAATCTTCAAAACCAGCTTTCCTGACATTCCTCTACAATAGCACCTACATTAGTCTCTTTCCCTTTGGCTGCTTTATTTTTTTATAGTACTTAGAACTACCTGATATTAGGTTATACATGCATTCATTTACATGTGTATTTTCCATCTCCCCCCACTGGAATGCAGACTCCATGAGAGCAGGAGTCGTGTCTGGCTGGTTCACTATCATATCCCCTGATAACTAGAGAACTTTCTGGCAAAGCAGAGATGCATTAAAAATATTTGTTGAATGAATGAATGAATGTGTTTTTAATTTGCATTATGAGCAACACTTGTCAAACTATATGAATAAAATATCAAGTATCAAAGCTAGTCAAATTAACTTTTGATTTTCCTGAATACAAGCATTCTGATAGATATAGTAAGAGTTCCACCTTGGGAGCATTTGCTTTATCACTTTGACATGACTCCAAGACCAAGGTTATCACCTATATGGTGTTAGTTTATTCATAAAATGTTCTCCCTGCACTCTCTGCTCCCTTGCTTTGTCACTTCCTGCTCTCTGAGGTTTCTGAGGCTCCATGGCACCCCTGGGAGTTAACATAATTGTTTGCAACAGAAAGGATACATGTTGCCAATCCTGATGCCTTGGAGACAAGTGAGGAGTAAAGAACCTCTCTACCCCCAAATAGCTTCACCTAGTATACATGGATATTCTCTCCAAGCCTTTCATTTTTATTTTCCCAAGGAACACAAGGTGGTGTCTACTTGCTATATTTCTCACAACTGCTGTGCTCCACTTTTAAGAACTAATAATGCTCAAACATTCCAGACCAAAGAAAGCAGAACTGAAATCCTATTTTGAGTCACTGAAGCTCTATGAGTAGTTCATGTTTCCTTGACTTGCTAGGAAAATAGGCAGTTGTTAGTCAAGTCTTTAAGATAAAAAAGTACATGCAGACAACAAAACAAGCTGAAAAAAACCCATTGTAAAATGAAGCCTGTTGGTGGGTTTGCCACAGAACATGTTTTATTGTCAGCTGAATAAATCTGTGGGTATTGTTTTGTGACCATATTTAGTTGATAGATTTAAACAGGGTCATAAAGGAATTACCTCTGAGTATAGCACTCATCACAGGGCTTCCCTTGTGGCTCAGCTGGTAAAGAATCTGCTTGCAATGCAGGAGACCTGGGTTTGATCCCTGGGTCAGGAAGATCCTCTGGAAAAGGAAAAGTCTACCCACTCCAGTATTCTGGCCTGGAGAATTCCATGGACTGTATAGTCCGTGGGGTCGCAAACAGTCAGACACGACTGAGTGACTTTCACTTCATAGCGCTCATCGTGGGGTTTCCCTGGTGGCTCAGTGGTAAAGAATCTGCCTGCAGTGTAGGAGACCGGGGTTTGATCCCTGGGGATCAGGAAGATCCCCTGGAGGAGGGCATGGCAACCCACTGTAGTATTCTTGCCTAGAGAATCCCATGGACAAAGGAGCCTGGCGGGCTGCAGTACATGGGGTGGCAAAGAGTTGGACACAACTGAAGTGACTAAGCAGCGCGGCAGCATAGCACTCATCACAATGCCTCATATAGGTGTTCTCCTTTCATGCATTCTTATGTAGAACTCCATGCCTTATTAGTCTTTTTATATGTAGTACTTATTATTTGCAGATACTTCAAAAGGCACTTGAAATTGAGTTGTGGAGTTATATTTCAATTATTTATCTAGGTTGTAAGTTCTGTAAGGGTTAAAAGCTGAATTTTATCTTTGAGTCCTTTACATTCCCAGTACATTGCTTGCACATCCAAAAGTCTTCAAAATGCCTTTGTTAAATTGTTTTTGAAGATGGAACAGTTGTCCTGCTCTTGAAACTAATGCAGGAAATATTCCTGATTCTTTTTTCTGTGATTCTTATAGTCAGAATCTAAATGTCTTTTGAATTAGCTAATTCTCTACTTCATTATTTTACAGATGATAATATTTTTCTTCTCCAGCTACAAAGAATGCTAAATACTACTGTCCCAAACTTTGACAGGTATCATCATGTATTTTCCATCTAGTATATCAAAGCATTTAATCTGTTATCCTTTTTAATCCTCACACCAAGCCATAAGGGGAAAATATCACATTTTATATATAAGGAGACTGAGACTCAGAGAGCAAAAATTCTCTAACTTGCCAAGCCAACCGGGCAGAATCAGGAATTACTAGACTCATGTCTCCCGGAAAATTATGTGTATTATCTTTCTTACTCCACCGTAATGCTTCTAAGAAACAAAGTAGAGAAGGCACTACTTAAAATACATTTTGAAAAGTATCTGTGATTTTGAAAGAACAGGTTTTTAAAGTAGGACAGTTTTAAGTATCCAAGAGGTATTGGTTGTTCTCAATAGTATTTGGGGGACTAAAAATAAATTTTAGAGGGATGTCAAAACAAAGATCCACTCATTCTAAATATTTCATACTTCTCTTTTATTTAAGATTATTAGACAAATTTGAGAATACTGGCTTCATTACCCTGGTCTCTTGTCACTTTTGCTTTGGAATATGGGATCCTATTTTTTTGTTGTTCCATAACCCAAGTGTACATGACATGGGGAAAAAAGAAAGAAACTTCATCTCTTCATAATTATTTGTGGAATGTTAACACAGAAATTATTCCTATATACAGCTTTGTGTATACCAGCTTTTAGATGTTTCTCTAACTAGCAGCTAGTAAGCAGCACAAATGTTCTTTAAAATTTCCCTTCTACTCTGAAGAATGATTTGTCAGTCGGGACATACTGATAACTCTGTAAAAGATTTTTTATTCTAAAATAAAGATTTTAATTTTAAAATGAAAATATTTTTATTTTAAAATAACTATGTTATCTTTAATGTTGTCAATGGGGTGTTCTGAAAAATAAAATGAGAAAAATAAAATAAAATCTCTGAAAAATAAAATAAAATGAGGGAGAGAAAATATATTTTTTGATGGATGCATATAAATATTTCAATGCATAATTAGCCAGAGAAATATCTCTACTGTACTTGTTGTATATTTTTTTTCCATAGAAAAATGTGATTAAGGTTTAAAATCAACCTGTGTTTCCTATCACTACTGTCAGACTTGCATTATTTTTTTCAATGATTTCACCTTTGTGTGTGTGTGTGTGTGAGAGAGAGAGAGAGAAAGGAGAGAAAGAAAATGCTCCCAAAGGCAAGTTGTTTTCTTGACAATAAAATGTCAGTTGTCTAGTCATGGTCTAATGCTTATTACTTTTTCTTTATTGAACTAGTTTGTTTGAGTTTCCTTCCAGTCCTACTTTTGCCCAAGCAGAAAATGAAGAGGGCTTTGTGTTTGTGTGCATGTGGTCATTTTGTTTGGTCATTACCATTCCTGCATTTGTTTGCCAGTTCTGTCACTTCGATTCAACTAATATTTATTAAACACCGTAAAGTGTCAGGAACATTCAAATAATGGGTAATTCAGCACATTTCTTTTCTTTGTGGCAGCGCAATTGGTCACCCTCAAATGACTGTGGAGATATATCTTAGCTTTAATGGTCCTCCCATTTCACAGTCACATGTCAGATCCGAGGTCAGTTGTTGTGCTCTCTGATAGATTCTGTTCACTTTTATCAAAGACAAGTGAATCATACAAGAAACATGCCTAAATGATATCCTCTTATAGCATAATATCAAAACATCGAGATGACAGATTGCACAATACGAGTGCTCTGCTGTAGTAGGTCACTTATTTGCATGTTTTTACTCTCCTAACAGATTGCTCACACCTTGAGGGGAAACACTGAGCAGGGCTGCAGTAGTTGCTTGATAGAATTTTCAAGGATCAGGTGATAAAGAATTGAGAGGCAAAGTTCCAGCAAGGACTCTAGCTAGTCTTTGCTCTGTCACCTTTGGCACACTGCTTGTGCTTTTTGCACCTCAGATTATTGATCTCTAAAACAAGAGAATTGACCCAGTTCAGAATTTTTCCACTATTGCCGATTTTTTAACTTCTAATTACTATAAGAGGTAAAGGCAGAAACCAAAGATATTCCAAAGCCCCTGTCACAATGCCTAGCACATAACAGTGCCCAATATACAATACATCAGTTAAGTTGGATTGGACTTTTTTGGTTAAAATCTTGGACAAAATACTGATGTGTAAGATAAATAAAAGCAGGGATATTTTTGTCAAGAGAGGAGTAGGTGGCACAACAACGTATGAAGTCAACTTCCAGTCCACCCCTTACCTCTGTCTGCATTTTATCTGCCCAGAGGGATGCTATGGAAACCATAGGGAACACAATTTAAAAATCAAAAAAACTTAATAAGCTTAGAATTTTCTCTGGCTTGAACATTCTATGATTCCTCTGCTAACTTGGAGTTGTCCTGTGAGGATAATATAAAAAGGTCTTAACGATGCAGTACTATGCCATGTGGTGGGTGGTGAATTGGAATGGAGAACCATACAACCATTTTATATTTCTGAACAAATGTCCTGTATGGGGATTTTATTATCTTTCTCTACAGATAAATTATTCTGGGATGTGTTTGAACAGAGAATATTTTTCTCAGCTACTTACTATAACTGCTGAATTGTCTACTTGCAACTACACAATCACAAGCTTTTCTAAACTGAGTTAATTTACTGAATAAGCTGGTTATTTTGATGCCGTCAGTCAGTTCAGTTCAGTCGCGTCCGACTCTTTGCAACCCCATGGACTGCAGCACACCAGGCTTCCCTGTCATAGTTGCTTTCAAAGTTTACTGAAATTATTTGATAACCACAGCTTAGGACCTGTGGCTTTTTTAACCTATTAGTGGTAAACTGCTTTGCTGACATTCCGTGAATAATTGACTTATTTAGCTGATAGGAGAATAAAAATCTGTTAAGATCACTTTAGGCAAGAAATACAAGTGTTTAAGGTTAATCAGAGTGATGTCAAATCTTCGAGAAGAATTTCAAAGTGATTTATCTCATCCTATTACCCCAGCTTAGCTTTCCTCCCCTCTTCCTTCCCAGCCTGGTGTTAAATATTAATGACGATGAATAATGTATTCAGTTAGTTATGAACAAAAGCTGTTGATCCTATGTGAGGTTGGTCTTCCAAACCAGGACTCTTAAAACTCATCCCTGTTTTTCTGAATTAAGATGCATCTTCCATTTGCACTGACTGTGTTTTCTGTGAAAGAGAGAGAGTGGTGAGCTGCCGAAGCAGATTGAATTCTTGAATCCTCTGGTGAGGAGGATATGTGGCTGACTCGGGGCACTGCTGTCTAGATCAACCTTCCAGTTATCAACCACACTGGCATGTCCTCCTGGCAAGGAAGGAAGAAAGCCCTTAATGTAAAATCATTTAATTTTTCAGTCAATTTCAGCAACCCTTAATTGGTCATTTCTGTACTTCCTACAGAGTTGAAGTTGCAGTGGCAGATTTCACAGGGACCTGGCAGGCTTTTTAGTCCAAGAGGGTGAGCAGGGAGTCTTTAATGAAGGATCCCTGACTATTTGCCTAAAGTCCAGATTGTCTAGTTTAGCTCAGGATGAAGTATGCAGTGGGAAACCTATCTTCAAAATGCTTAATAGCCCACTCTTAGATCTGTGTGCTGATCATTGATAGACTGATAAGTGCACAGAGCAATAATGTGTACAAGCTAAAAATCAGACAGTATATCATGCAAATTAGCAATAAGTACTATAAAGTATCACAGATAATAGCAATAAAATATTCTGACTAAATGGAAATATCATTTTAAAATATAACTTGGTGAGTATTTCTGTGCATATTGGAGTATGCAGCTTGTACTTGTAGTAATGTAATGCCACATTGCTGTTTCATTTATAGGAGATGTATGTGAGAAATACTTAATCTAATTATTAAATTAAAAGATGCTTACTCCTTGGAAGAAAAGTTATGACCAACCTAGATAGCATATTAAAAAGCAGAGATATTACTTTGCCGACAAAAGTCCGTCTAGTCAAGGCTATGATTTTTCCAGTGCTCATGTATGGATGTGAGAGTTGGACTATAAAGAAAGCTAGGCACCGAAGAATTGATGCTTTTGAACTGTGGTGTTGGAGAAGACTCTTGAGAGTCCCTTGGACTGTAAGGAAGTCCAACCAGTCCATCCTAAAGGAGGTCAGTCGTGGCGTTCATTGGAAGGACTGATGTTGAAGCTGAAACTCCAATACTTTGGCCACCTGATGCGAAGAGCTGACTCATTGGAAAAGACCCTGATGCTGGGAAAGATTTGAGGACAGGAGGAGAAGGGGACAACAGAGGATGAGATGGTTGGATGGCATCACTGACTTGATGGACATGGGTTTGGGTGGACTCTGGGAGTTGGTGATGGACAGGGAGGCTGTGGTTCATGAGGTCTCAAAGAGTCGAACACGACTGAGCAACTGAACTGAACTGAATTACTAAATTATGGATTTTGAGGCAATGTGATCCAGAGTAGGGAATCTAGGAATGGGATTAGGAAGAAATAGACAATATTATGCCCCCCAAAGTCATTGAAATGCATGATACAGTTATGATGTGTATCTTTAATTAACACAGAAAATGTAGGATACCCTTTAAAAAGGAAAACACGATACAGATTTAAATATTTGGTAAAGTGCAATCATATATTCATAAGGTCTGAGCAATCTTGATTCTGTACTTCAGCAGTCTCATATGACTGTCAATTTGGTAGTGTTATATTTGACTCATGTATAATCTAATAGCTTTTCAGCTTGCCTGAAGGTACTACCTGCAATATGTAAGTCACTACCTGGTAAAATGCTTTGACACACTACTCAGAGAATGAGAAATATTTATGAAAATAAACTGTGTTCTCTCCTTCAGTTTATGCAGCATAACTCTAAATCTGTATTATTATTGTTTTTCAGCCCCTCTGACAGATAAACCACCCAAGCTGTTGTATCCTATGGAAAGTAAACTGACGATTCAGGAGACCCAGCTGGGTGAGTAATTCCTTAATTCTTGTTAGTACACTTTTCTTGTTACATCCTGACCATTACTAAAGCCTAGATTGTAGCCTGGTGTAATACTCTGAGCTAAGCCCATGTTTATTTAAAGGGAGCAAAATTAGAAAACACCAGCAAACATGGCATATTGCATCCTGCCATGCCTGCATTAGGATTAATTTGGACATATGGATGTCAAATCTCATGTGTTATTTAGATGGCTGCTGAGAAATTAAGTGGTTGTTGAGAAATTAGATGGGCTGAGAGTTTTGCTGGTATTATCTTGTCATTTTAAAAGGCTTGAATTGGTTTTAAAACAAGTAATGTGAAACTATTTGACTTATAATACCCAGTAATACATTAAAGTACAGTTTTTGAAAATTGGGGGAAAGGGTAGAGATTCATTAAAATGAATGACACTATGACAGTTATGGATAATGTATTTATAAAATGTGAGCAAGTGGCTTTTGATTAAAGGGCTGAAACAGAAGAATATGGACAGAATATGTTCTGGTAAAAATATCTAGTTGTCTACAAATCTGAATTTTAACATATTTATCTTAGAGTTAAGTCTAGAGTTTCTTAGTCTGACTTATCTATACTTAGTTATACTAAATTATGGGAAATTTCCCCTCTAGTTTATAAATACATACAGTACATTCAATTATATTTTTTATTTGAGATATAGTATGCATGTGTATATATATCATAAACTTTAGCAGAAAATTATTTGCTTTTAGTGGTTTATTGTGAAAGGTTATAAAAATATAATTTTAGCCATATATTCATATTTTTAAGGAATATTTTGTTACATTAACCATTTGAAAGTAGAAATGCATTTAATGAATACAACTAAAAAAATTGATTGCCCATCCATTATGTTATCAATGTTGTTATTGTTACTGGGGTGAGAATTTAGATCAAAATTGTAAACCTGTCTTCCAAATGAAGATTACAGATCTGATCATCTTACTAATAGCATATCCAAAGTTGTAGTGCAAAAAGGTAAGGTGATGGGTTTAGAGACTATAAAATAATTGTAGTCAACAAATTCCCAACATTGGAAATATTCAACAACTTTCAGGCATAAACAGATGTAATTTTTATACAAGTCAGAGCAGTAATATGTTTCTTTGCTGATAAGCCCAAGCCTTTGGATTAAATCCATCTTACATACAAGTAGTTTTGTAATTTCATTATTTTGAGGTGGGAGACCACAAGCAACATTAAAGCAATGCTGTATATAAAACAAAGATATTAAAATTGTATTGTGCTGTTTACACATGCTATGGTATATTGAGGTATATTAGATTTGGTATATTATTAGATTAGGTATATTATTGCTACTTTGAAAATAAATTTAAAAATATAAATTTTCATAAGTGACAATGTTCATATAGACCTTTCAGTAAACCTTAGGAAGATGTATTTCTAAGGAGTTATGCAAAACTATGAATATCTTGTACCAAGAAGGAGTGGTTTATGGTACTAGTTATCTGTAATGAACATTGCCAAAGTGATACTAATTGTATCTCTGACAACATAATTCAAACAATTTTATGAAAGATGGCTGCTCATTGAATTTCCTTATATTTTCCCTAAATTTTGAATATATCAGATTGTTCCCTGTCTTCTAAAATGTTCTACAGAATGGAATAAATAATTCTTAAAGCTCTATTTTAAAAAAAAAAAATCACTCTCCTTGAACAAAAATTACAAAAACTAATCAAATCACATTGAAAATATGAAAAAATTTATGCAAATTAGAAGGTGTGTCTGTATATTTGTTTGAGGAAAAATGGGCATGTCTGTTATCAAAATGCTCCAGAAAAATACTCTAATTAATTCCTTTATTGTCACTGTCTAAAGAACATGAGCTCACTTTAAATTCCAAGTAAACCATAGACATCAACCTGGGACTTATATTCTTCTAGTCAACTTCTGTTTTATTTTCTGACTCCAGTTCTCCATATGATAAATCATTTGAGAAATGATTTCTAAATTAAATTTTTAGTTTGAGAAATTTAACCTTAATCCATGAATTTTTGAGAACATTTGATTTGAAATAACTAATTTTAGTGTTTTAGCTTGTGTAGTATTGAGGTAGATAAACAGCTAATCACAAAGGATAAGTGAAAATAGGAAACAATGTTAAGAGCCAAAAAAAGGAAGGACTCGAGATGCCTAAAATATGTTTGTTCTCTACAAGGTGTACTTTGATTTTTCACTTCCTTTGGGGTTTGATTTTTGCCTTTTCCAGGTCTGAAAAAACTATTACTTTCTATAGGCTCAAAATGCGTTATCAAATCTTAAGGAAGGGAACTGAGTGAAGAGTCATGGTGGCGGGGGGTAGTAAGGGGAGTGGCCAGGATCAGTGAAAAGGAACCTGTAAGTTATGCCAACTTTCATGAGAAGGTGAAAATCTCCAGCAAAATTTCATTGACCAAGAGCTCAGGGGTCTGACTCAGCCTTGTCCTAAATTGAAGGTTAACCTCAGTGGTGAATAAAACTACTATGTGCATTAATTACAAGAGCAATTATTAGAAATTACACAAAGCTGAGTTAGTACATGTCTGATGACCTAACATGAACATCTTGGCTAATTTAAACACATATCTAGCCAACAAATCTCCAGTTTGTGTGTGAATATATGAAACACATTCATAATGACTTAGACAAAAGCACGAAATGCAAAGATTCATCTTCATCTCCAAATTCTGCTTTCTCTGCTATTTACTAGCCATGCCTGCCTTTCACTTTCCACATCCCTCACGTCTTCCTTTTCTTCTAATTCTTTCATCTTCTCAAAACTGGAAAGATTCTGATAGTGATCATTTAAACTGTTTCAGTACAGAAAGCAAAAGGCACTAAAAATTTCAAAATACTTGGGAAAAAACTAATATAATAGTAATTAAACTCATATAAAACATGTAAATTGGGTGGTTTTGAACTTCAATCAATATGGGGTTACAGCTAGCGATTATAAGTGGCATCTGTATGTTATTTCTAAATGTGAAAAAAAAAGACTCTGTCCCTTTTAAATAACTTTCAGGCATCAGCAAATATGTGGATAGAACTTTCTTGGGCAAAAGGCCCAGAAATCATATTGTATAGTTCTGAAGGTCAGTCCAGGGGGTGAGCCTGACTTATTCTTTTCAAGCAGCTATAGTCAAAGGAATCAAAGGACATACACCATTGTCTTGCTGAACTTGAGCCCTAAGGATGTCAATCAGAGATGTGATGTGGTCTTCTTATGGCCAGGAGCCCATTTTCAAAAACTTCTAAGATGTTTTACAGAGGATATTATATTAATCATTACCAGACTTTCAAATAGTAGAAATTCATTCCATCCTTGTCCTAGTGAGACACATTATACTTTATAACTTAGAATTTACTGAAAATTATCATTAATTACTCATCTAGATATGAGAAGTACTTTATTTAAATTTTGCTTTTTTTTTCTTTAAAAATATAGGTTAGTTTCATAGGTTAATTACAGATAGACCTTTGGAGGAAATACAGAAAAGAATTGTGTTTTTTATACTTTATATTGTAGAAACATTCTGCTCCTATTAAATATTCTCAGAAAATACCCCTTTAATGGCTATATGACATCCTTGTGAATGTCCCATAACTTCGTAGATATTGCTGGAAATTTGGGTTTTTCCAAGTTTCATTATCATAAATAATGATACAGTTATCTTTAGCCATACGTTTTCTGACTTATTTCAACAAGACAGATTGCTAAAAGGAAAATTACTGGGTAAAAGGAAATAATTTCTCCAAAGTTTCTTGATACATAATTTCAGAATTTTTACCAGAGAAGTACAGACTCTCACTAGAAGTATTAGTGAATTTAATAACTTTTCTTTTTTTTGATACATTGCATAAAATACATATATCTTTGCAACATAGAGCCCTTAAACAAAAAGCCACTTTCCTTAAGTATCAGAATCACTTCTTCCTTCCCCATCTTAGTTCTTTCTTTTCACTCATTGAATATGGCTGTGGCCTCTTTTTTCAGGATTAACCACATTTGGAGGGTTTCAAATAAATCTAATCCATATTGTTGAAGAAATATAGAAACTTGATTAAATGTCTGCAGTCTCTAACCATTTTTTCTCTTGCTTATCTTAATGCTCAACTGAAAACTTCTTCTAGAGTCTGTGTATCTTAATATAAGTACACGGTAATTTTGTGATGTGCTTTGGGCATCAGTTCAGTTCAGTCGCTCAGTCGGGTCCAACTCTTTGTGACCCTATGGATTGCAGCACGCCAGGCCTCCCTGTCCATCACCAACTCCTGGAGTTCACTCAGATTCACATCCATCAAGTCGGTGGTGCCATCCAGCCATCTCATCCTCTGTCATCCCCTTCTCCTCCTGCCCCCAATCCCTCCCAGCATCAGAGTCTTTTCCAATGAGTCAACTCTTCGCGTGAGGTAGCCGAAGTACTGGAGTTTCGGCTTTAGCATCATTCCTTCCAAAGAAATCCCAGGGCTGATCTCTGTCAGAACGGACTGGTTGGATCTCCTTGCAGTCCAAGGGACTCTCAAGAGTCTTCTCCAGCACCACAGTTCAAAAGCATCAATTCTTCGGTGCTCAGCTTCCCTCACAGTCCAACTCTCACATCCATACGACCACTGGAAAAACCATAGCCTTGACTAGACAGACCTTTGTTGGCAAAGTAATGTCTCTGCTTTTGAATATGCTATCGAGGTTGGTCATAACTTTCCTTCCAAGGAGTAAGCATCTTTTAATTTCATGGCTGCAATCACCGTCTGCAGTGATTTTGGAGCTCCAAAAAATAAAATCTGACACTGTTTCCACTGTTTCCCCATCTATTTCCCATGATGGGACCAGATACCATGATCTTAGTTTTCTAAATGTTAATAAATACTATTTGACAATAAGGTATACATGTTACAATGGATACACATCTCCAGATTTTCTGTTAAAAAAATAATGAGACTGAACTGAATGAACTGTTCAACAGTGCTGTTGTTTTTCTTTAATATTCGCTTCCTGTTGTTAAATTTGTTAAAAAGAAGTCTTGTGTATCAGACTTAGTTACAGGGATTCACCAGACATTGCCATCTCAAGGAAAGTGGTTGATGACAATGTTGAAACCTCAAATTTTTAAATGTCTGTCCTTGTAAAAGACACACTACACAAGTGACTAGATCCAATTTAACTACAGGCTAATTAAAATAAAATGTCACACTAGGGCTTAACTAACATATCTTGCTCTGATACACCATATTATAGTTTGCAGAATTTTAAATTTCAAGCAGACTGAGGGAAAAATGTCCATGTATTATATAATAGCTCCTGACTGATAATTTAATAAGAAAACTTTTTGTCATGAAAATTTTATGCTTCATTTTGTTGTTGTTGTTCAGTCGCTAAGTCGTGTCTGACTCTGCAATCCCATGAACTGTAGCGTGCCAGGCTTCTTTGTCCTCCACTTCTTCCTGAGTTTGCTCAAACTCATGTCCATTGAGTCAGTGATGCCATCCAACCATCTCATCCTTGTCACCCCCTTCTCCTTTTGCCCTCAATCTGTCCCTGAACCATGGTCTTTTCCAATGAGTCAGCTCCTCGCATCAGGTGGCCAAAGTCTTGGAGCTTCAGTTTCAGCATCAGTCCTTCCAATGAATAGTCAGAGTTGATTTCCTGTAGGATTGACTGGTTTGATCTCCTTACAGTCTAAGTGACTCTCAAGAGTCTTCTCTAATAGCACAGTTTGGAAGCGTCAGTTCTTTGGCACTCAGCTTTCTTTATGGTCCAACTCTCACATCCATACATGACTATGTTTCATTTACTATCTTGCTAAAGTGGTTACTGAAACATATTCTGCTTCAGTCCTTTATATGTACTAGAACTTAGTGCATGGAATTTGTTGTACTACATATATTCTAGTCAAGTTTTTAATCCAAGAATAGTATATAGGGAATTATTCTATGGAGTGAAAATTAGCTCTCTAATATTTACTGTCTAGGTCTATATTTTCATAGCTGTTTTCTTGAAACAAAACACATACTATCTGAATAGTTACTTATTTAGGAAGACTGTTTCCTTTCTCAGGTAGGGAAGTTCTTAATGTCAGTATCCTAAAAACAGAATAATTCAGGTGCTAAATTTGATACCTAATTCTGAAAGTGACACACGTTACTGTTGATGCTAAAGAGTACTTTGTTGCTGAGTTATGCATCTGATTCAAATAGGACCTTCCTTCCCAGAGGTAAGAAAGCCAGGTTTGACTGTTCGGGGTTTTCCATCTGCAAATACTCTTCTGGTTGTCATCAGCAAATGGAATGCTGTTGACTTTGGTTTTACTGCTCCATGGGAAATGTACAAACCATATTTTCACTGAAAGACTCATATAAAGCACCATAAAACTTCCTTTTCACTCTGAATAAGAACGTTTGTATCTGTGTCTTGATTTAAGATGACAAATGATGTACTTCTTGCCCACTTAAGAAAGACGTGCAGATCAGCGGAGTTCTACTGCCTGAAATAAAACTTACTAGACATAAATTAGAGCTTCTGGGAAAATAGACATGATTAAAGCGTGTAAAGGCAAATAGAGTAGTGTTATAATTATTCAAACTAATGGCATTCAGTTCTACTCAGTACAAATTTATTGCACCAGGATGAATGAAAGTAATAACTCTTGACAGCTGTTGTGGTCTGATATCTTATTTTTGAAACCAAAAAGACCTTAAGAATTGTGATTTTTAAGTTGAAGAGGGATATTTTCATATTAATATTTATTTAATATGTCATATCCTTATACAAATGGTAAATCAATAAATGTAAACCAGTATTAATATTTTTAGATCATTAAATGGCCTAACATGTATGATATGAATATTGCAGAGTCTCAAAATCAGAGTCCTTAGTGCTAGAGAGGAAGAATAGGTTGAGGGAAAATGCAGCTTTGCATGTTTGCTTTAAAAATTGCCAACTAAAAACCCAGAGATACAGAAAATAAACTAGTGATTACCAGCGGAGCGAAAGGGGAGGGTGCCATATAGGAATGGGAGAGTGGGAGCTTCAAAGTATTGGGTGTAAGATAGACTTAAGGGTGTATTGTACAGCACAAGGAATATAGTCAAGGAATATAGTTTTGTAATAACTGTATATGTAAAGTAACCTTTGAAAATTGTATAAACTTGTTTTTAAAAAGCTCAAGATGAGCTGAGTGGCAACAATGAGAACAAATGTACACTATTTTAAAAATAACTTACTATTCTTAATATTGTCTTATTCCAGTCTCTCAGTCCAGAATAAAATCAAGCCACCCCCCAAAAATGCTAACTAAGCAGAAATCACACTTCCTTTTTAAGTATTATATGCTCAAGGCCTACTACTAGGTCAGGCTTGAAGCTCAAAGAAGATGGAGATGAAGGTTAGAACAACTCCTATGGGCCATTGATTTCTGAAAGTTTAGAAGTCAGTTGAAACATTTTTTTAAATGCTTTAAAAATGGAATAAACTGTAAGTGAGTTTGCTTGTTCTTACTTTGGAAAAGGGCCAAAAGAGAGAAAAGGAAGGAAGAAAAAAAAGGTCCAGGAAAGAATATTGTCACAAAACCAATGCAGAGAGTCCTTGGAAATTTTCACCTCCTGGTGTAGTTCTGGTCTAGTTTGTTGAACACCAACATGAGTCATGTAGCTTGCTCTTTTGCTACAGCACTAAGAGTACAGTTTTGTTTGTTTGTGGTCAACTGAGAAACTAGATATGTGAAACTCTTCACATTTCTAGATTTTGAAACTTTATGAAGTGGAGGGACTTTGATAGTTAGCAAGTCAAATTCTTCTCCTTAAACTGATGAGAAAACAGAGACCAAAAATAGCTACATGTTTCAGTATCATAAAATTTGCAAAAACAAACATCATCACCACCATCATTTTTTTTCTTTTTTGTTATTAATCATGATGATTATCATGTTATCATTTTGGTTACTTACAATAAAGAGGCAGCATATAGTAGTGGTTCCAAATTCAGGACAATCCAGCTCTACCATGTACTTCTACTGAAATCTTTAACAAATAGCCCTCATTTTCCTAATCAGTTAAAAAGATACCATGATAATACCTAGGTCTGTAGAGTTAGTATGGGCATTTAATGAGGTAACACATGTAAAGATTAGTACATTGCCTGGTGTATGTTTAAGTGGTCTATATGCTTGCTGCTGTAAGTTGAGCTGTTTTAATGCTACATTCACAAACACACACACACAGAGTGCTGTATATATGAGATTTCTGAAATGCATTTTGAATGCCAATGATTGTTTGATTTTGCTTATATTCTTTGATATTGCTTATATTCAGTAAGCCTGTTACTGTATAGTAGAGACAATATTTTAGACAATTTCCATCTCTTGTCTAAGAACAAAATATGCATACTAAATTTTTCAACTTAAATGAAACTATATCTTACAGAAATTATTGATTTTAAATTACTTAATTCTTCAACAAATCTATCCAACTGCATGGCCATAACAGAAGAAAATGATTGCCAGCCTCTAAACATTGACCATGTAATGGACACTATGCCACATGAATTTATCAGTAACCATCAAGAAGAAAGTAAGAGTGAAAAAATTACTTTTTCAAGTAAAGAAATTCAGATATGATATTTCTTAAGACAAAGGACATGAGAATAATTTACAAAACAAAGCATCAACCATTATGCCTGTCAAGTTCCTCCTGAAGGTTTTGGAAATAGTCTTATTCATTTTATAGAAAAATACTGCTTTTCCTCTGACAAGTACTATTATTGCAAAGCTTTCTGAGTCATTCCTAATGATTGAAGTTTACCAGCATAGAAAAATGCAGTGAGTATCCTATGTTAACATGAACTTCTGTATTTGCAAAGTAAATGCCAATTTCTCAGAAGTAAACTTATCAAAGGACTTAATGGTGTAGAATATTGAAAGAGGTTTCAGAATAAGAGTATGTACCACATGACTGATCATTAAAGCAGAAACTATAAAAAGACCCACATCACTTTACATTTGAATATAAAGAGATGTTCATCCATAAATTTCCTTTTGAATTTTGGCTAAATAACTGAGCATTCCTAATTATATGCAGACTTTTCATGAAAAATAACTCATGCTTGAATATGATTATAAAAATAGGATGCCAGTATTTTATGGTCTAATGTTAACACACTTAGCATTCCAATCATACCTTACTCTACCAACTTAGTATGTTCATACAGATTTGTGGGTAAATTGAATCATCATCATTTCAGAGAAGTGTTCCCTTCATTTTGATTGTTCTTTCATTGGTAGTGGCTTAACATGTCAGTTTTAAGAGAGTCTGTCCCCCAATCTCTTTTAAGCAGCTAATGTTCAATGAAAGATTTATATGCATAAGGGAAGTACTATAAAGTAACTCTGTGGTGAATTGTTTTATATAAGATTCCTTTTGTAATTGAGTAATCGCCCCTATAACGTTTCTCTGTGTTAGTGAAGATTTTTACATTTTTGTAAGATGTGGTTCACTGATACAAAACTGGCAAGTGGTATTTCTAATTAACCCAAATAAAGGATCCACCACCTATCACTTCAGTATGTCTTCCTCTTGTCTATCAGTGGAAAATGATATCCCCTTTCTGACTTTTGCCTCCTCTGAGGAAATATTAAATTTTTCCCCAGGTGCAGAATCAACAGTAATTAATTTTAATCTAATTCTCAAAAATTCATGTGGTAGGGTAGATTGTTGGAATAACAAGAATATCTCATGCTCAGTTATGACTAAACAGTTTATTTTCATAAGAGTTACATTGTGAAGGCCATCATACTATCTTGTCTGCCTTGATTTCATTGAACAATATCCTAATGGAACGACTGCCCATGGTATCATTTGTTTTTCCATAGCTATAACTGTTATTTCCAATTTTAAAGAGAGCGTTCTGTATTTTGATGCTTCTGGAATTTATATGGACCTTTTCATTACATCATTCTGTTGACCACTTCTTTTTTCCTGAATATATTCCTATGTATTTAATAACAATTTTCTCTTTAATATGAAAGTATATACAATGAAATGTTTTGTTGGTCCATGAATACCTAAACATTCATATTTTAAGATGTAACAAAATGTATGCTCCAAAACATGCCAGATAAGCCCAGTGCACAGAGTATCCAGAAGGTTTTAAAACCTGCACTTCACCACGAACTCTCAAGAAGAGGCCTGTCTTACAGTTTACCACATACAAGCCCAATGTTACTTTCTCAGAGAAACTAAGGATTTTTAAAAGTTTTATAGTTAGGATATGTAAATTTTAATTATAACATATATTATCCAATCAAATAATTAAGAAAAGAAAAAAACTTGATAAAGAGTTTTTACTTTCCATTGTTCTGGTCAGAAGACACCTTCCATTTCCACTTCTGGTCCACAGTGAGCATGAGAGAAAGACTTCAAGATCCTGAGGAGTCCAAGAAAGTCAATACTCCCCTCTCCCCTCCCACTTCCCTGCAGTGATCTCAAACTTACAGGCAGGCTACAGGCTTTCTCAGTCTTGGAGAGATTTTGTTTCCAGTTTAATAAAAGCAGGGCACTCACCTTGGACTTGCCTGACAAAGAATTGTGTTTATAGAAACTTGGCAGTTCTTTGAGTAGGAAGAGAGTAAGGGAAAGTCCATTGCTTTTCTAGAAAAATTAAATCGAATTCATTCTGTCACATCAAGCTATCACTAGAGATAGGGTACTCACATAACATGTTTTAGGAAAATTTGAGATTGTTTCCACAAATGTTCAGTAAGAAACTATTATAGGAAATAGCTTAGGGAAAGTTCAATAAATATGTTTTTGTCCTTTTATCATAAGGAATCTTCTAGTGTTTCTGATAAATAGACAGTTCTGATTTGATCAATTATCTTGGTGACTTTAAGACTTTTAATTTATTGATTAAAATTTTAAAATATTTTCTGAGTAATATATATAATTTTGGCCAAAATTACTTGAGATGCAATTAGACTATTATTTTATACTCTGCTTATTATTATAGCCTTTTTATAAATGGTACAAATATTTGCTTCAGAATTATATATCACATATGATATTTATAAAAGGATAAATATACAAAGATAGTTTTCTTAGGTATAAATGTAATTTGCAGTGATTATTTTTTTGACAAAGAGCCCTTCTCTATTTCCCATGAATAATGCATTTTTACTCCAATGCTGTTTATTAGAATTTTCTACTAATTAGAGAGGAGGAGTAACATTTTTATGTAATGGAGATAAATAAGTGAATCTTAGATTATATGAATATAACAACTCTTCACTTCAGGTGATATTAAGTGTCACAGAGAATATGTTGCTATATATTAAAGAAATTTAAATCAAGAGGGAATTCTTTTGACAAATTCCAGAGCATATAGGGCTTTATTTTCAGTCACTAATTATATACATGAAATAAAGTAGAGAATTAAGGCAAGTAGATAAACAATTCAGAGGAAGAATAATCCAGAAAAGTTTATTTTTCTTCTCAAATACATGGCTATTTCAAGCAAAAGTTAATTTGAGGAATTTGGAGGTACTGAGGGTCAGTTTCCTGTGCCTAGATAATTTACACACGAGGGTCACGGATTCTGATATTTCATCATCAGTGCTCTGATCACAAACATCAAATCACTTAAATGGCAGGAGCAATGCTGGCTTCAAGGGTGATGGGAACAATGCTAGAATTTTCTCTGTCTTTCTTCTCTCCTTTCTGTTGATCATCATTCATTATAGAGGTGGAGTGTGGCAAGGGCGCTGGGGAAGCATACAGGGTAAGGACAGAGCTTTTCTCAGTTCTTCTAATCAGGAGGAGCTCTAGCTGGAATTGGAGATTGCCTAAGGAGGAATTCTGATTGGCATAGCTTCAGTGGTTGTTGTTTAGTCGCTAAGTTGTATCAGACTCTTGTGACCCCATGGACTGTAGCCTGCCAGGATCCTCTGTCCCTGGGATTTCCCAGGCAAGAATTCTGAAATGGGTTGCCATTTCCATCTCCAGGTATTTTCCTGACCCAGGAGTTGAACCCACATCCCCTGCATTGGCAAGCAGAATCCTTACCACTGAGCCACCAGGGAAGCCCATAGCTTTTGTTACAGATCTAAATGTTGAACAGATGACTCTGGCATCAGAGTAAGGGCATTGCCTCAGTGGCTATTGTATGCTGTGTTTCTCCTGTGGTGAGGAAGCTTGTATGTTGTGCAGGTACATGAATGGGTGAATTGGGATTGTACCAATTGAAGATATCATCTGAGAATCAAAGAGTTAAGAGCAACATAGTTAATTGTGGAAAATCACCCCATCGGGTAATATAGGAGTCATAGACATAATCAAATGGGCAAATTCTCTTTAGTGTTCTGGCCCTACAGAGAACTAATTATACCTACTTTATTTTCATAGACTTTTTAAGTTGACGAAAGTAGAAATATTTGTCAATTATCCCAGCAGATAGTTTTACTTCTCTCTGTACAAAATTTTCCATGTAATTATGGTCTGAAGGTCCCGTACTTGAAAGTGGGCATTGCCTAATTCACTTGCAAAGATGTACAAAGAAAGAATGAACTATGGGATCCATAATTATCTTTGCCTTGTTCACTGGAGTCTATGCATAGTGGCTTTTGTGAGTTTAATGCAATCGTCATTCCTATGTATAATTATCAGAGTGAAGATTTGGGGCAACAGAGAGTAGAAATCCTATAATGAGCATACCAAAAATTAAAACAGAGTTTGTCAGACTCTTGGCTTACTTTGTTAAGAAAATTATCTTTGTAAATTAAGATAAATGTTAGGTTTGCTGCTTAAAGATAATATATTTGCCTGTTGCCTCAAAGATAAAGGCCAGTCTCTTCACCATCTGACCCCATTTTTTCCCACAGTTTCATTTACTCTCCTACTTAGGTCACAGCATTGGCCAGGCACTCATGCAGTGGCTGCCATCTGGAAGTCCCTTGTGCCTACTGCTGCTGCTAAGTCACTTCAGTCGTGTCCGACTCTGTGCTACCCCATAGACGGCAGCCCACCAGGCTCCGCCGTCCCTGGGATTCTCCAGGCAAGAACACTGGAGTAGGTTGCCATTTCCTTCTCCAATGCATGAAAGTGAAAAGTAAAAGTGAAGTTGCTCAGTCCTGTCCAACTCTTAGCGACTCCATGAACTGCAGCCTACCAGGCTCCTCTGCCCATGGGATTTTCCAGGCAAGAGTACTGGAGTGGGGTGCCATTGCTTTCTCCTACTACTCAAATTTTAAGATGTATCTCAATGTCACTTTTATGAAGTCTTTCCTAACTCCATTCCTACTGGACAGAATTAAGTAACACTTGTCAAATACTAACAAGTTTCTTTTTCACATTTTTATTAGAGTATTTCTCTCATCATCATTGTGTGTCAATTTCCCTTATTGCACTTGGAACTCTTAAAGAATGGACTACAGTGTTTTCATCTTCACATGCCTAAAATTTTGGTCAATACCTAATACACAGAAATATATGAATGAGCAAATAGTGTAGCATTTACTCAGCTTTAATACTTGTATATGAAAACCAACATTTATAGTTTACCCTTTCAAGTAGCTGCAAACTACAGAGTGACAGAATATCCCAAACTAAAACTGTTGGTTTTGATCTGATTACCTGGTATGATTAAAGATCCTCCTTGATGGATGAGGGAGACAGATCAAGAAATGCTTAGGAATCTGAGCTATGAAGATATAACTGGGAAGCCCAGCAATAAATCAAATTCAAATCAGACAGAGGAAGAAAAATCAGATTGCTATTGAAGGGCAACAGAACAGTAGGTTGAGCTTGGAAAAATAAATAGAGGTTAAAAGAACAGTTGCATATCACAGTTCAGCCAATGAACTGTTAATGGTTAGAGAGTTAAGTGGCATCTTGAGTTTAGGGCAGATCTCTAAAGTTTCGTCTATTAGATTCCATAATGTTAGAGAGCCAGAATGAGAAATGGGTTCACTAGTTCCATTTACTACTGTCTTATTGTCTACTGAGCACAAGGTCTGCTAACAACTGCATGTATAGGTATGTATAGGTAGGTAGATAGAAATAGACATAGACACAAGCCTGTTTACAAAAACTTTATATTACAATTTTTTTTAACCTCAGGAATGATCCTTGTTCCTCAGGAATAGGCCAAGATTTTCTGTCCTTGTTTATAACTTCAGCCATAAGTGAATGTCAGCTCTCATTATATGAGCTTTTTAATCAACTGGAAAGTCAGGACCCTGTGGGTTCAGCTTTCCTTGGTTAATGATCATAATCTCTCTTTGCTCTTTTCCTTGGTTAATGATCATAATCTCTCTTTGCTCTTAGAGTATCTTACATTTGCAAGACATTTTCATATGTTGTCTCATTTCATCTTTATAACAGTCTGTGATGTTTGTATTGTACTTCCATTTTATAGACTGTGACAGAAGCTTATGTGCTATACTTCTTGGAACATTTCTATACACTACTGTATTGATTATTGTTTCTTTTTTCACTCCATTATTAAATTCTAATTGTGAATAAATGCTCTCTTAAATCCATGACCCTTCTGCAATATTTAGAATGGTTTCATATTATCCTTATGGACTACAGTATTTAGAATGGTCTCATCCTTACGGACTGTTTCATTTTATTTTATCCCACTGTTAACATGTTCCGTGTCTCACCAAATAGAACATCTCGTAATAATGCAATTGAATATGAACTTGTCCTTGAAATGTTTCTCAGGTGTTTTTTTGCCCTAGTCATTTGCATGGCTTCTGGATCTGCTTCTGTTCATCTTTGCCTCCTGTTTCCTCATTCCCTTTTTTTTGTACTTCTGCTCTCTCAAGTATACTTTAACAGATACTTTTCTTCTTCTATTGATCTTCAAGCATGAAATTTCTTTTCAAGGCACTTAAGAAAATGGAAGTACTTAGAACATTCATGAACAGAATGTCCTGTGAGTTGCAAAAGTGAAGTTGCTCAGTCATGTCCAACTCTTTGTGACCCGTGGACTGTAGCCCACAAAGCTCCTCCGTCCATGGGATTCTCCAGGCAAGAATACTGGAGTGGGTTGCCATTTCCTTCTCCAGGGGATCTTCCTGACCCAGGGATCGAACCCAGGCCTCCCACTTTGCAAGCAGACACTTTAACCTCTGCACCACCAGGGAAGCTTCAAAAGTGAATGTGAAAAAAAGCGAATAGAAGAGCCCGTTAGTTCATTGGAGTTTTTACTCTTTAAAGACAGCAAATTGTAGTCCTTTCTTAAAAACAAGCAAAAAGCAAGTGGTCTCATTTTACTTCTTAAAATAGACAAAGTAAAACTAATAATTGACACGTCAGTTTACTGTGGCTATTAATTCCCTGTGCACAAAGTTGCCTTTGTTAATTTAGGATTCGCATTTTCTTTCTGAATATAATTAACTGACTATACACAGATAAGTAATTGAAAGCCAACTCATGATTGCTTGAGCATTTAAAGTTATAAACTATGTAGACATTGGTAACTTATCATTAGAAAACCTGTAACAACTATATTAAAATTAATGTTAACCCAGAAGTTACATAGGACTTAGGATATTTTTATGACATTTACAGAACATCCTGCACATGGCTTGTAAATATATGTTAACTTTAAAGAACTTGGTGAGGTATTCATAAAAATGAAAAATCTTTTATAATGTAAATGTTTGCTGCATTAACATAACAAAGTAATTTGCAATTTTCCCTCTGGGCTGACATGTACTAGGTCAAGGCCCCATAAACAATGGTATCAAAATGTGAGTTTCCACCAACTGTGAAAGTGCTTATACAAATGAAAGTAGCATAGTAACTAAGTTAACACTCCATTTTAAAATTCAGTGACTAAAAGGACCTAAGCATTAATTTATTTTATTTTCACAATAGCAGAATATTGAAAACAAGATAAAGTTGACTTTATTCTGGCTTATGAGAACAGTTTCTCAATGGGGAAATAAGACTAAGATTCTCAAAGGTTGTTGAAATAATGATAAATTCTCTTAAACACAGAGGAACATCTTATGTTCAGTTCAGTAATTTGGAACACATGTATTTCAATTATTTCAACATTATAAGTTAACATTTTCACTTTTAATTTTTTTTCTCTTGGTTAACAAGGTCCTTGGCATCATGGTATACTGACATGAGCCAATGGTCTACTCTTGCCCCTATTTGAGAATCTCAGTGGCCTGAAGATCTTCACCTCCAACTGTCTATAGCAATGATTTTTAACAAGGAATGAATGACAAAAATACCTGTAGAACAAAACACATACATCCAGTTTTTTTATCTCACCTGCCTCGCTTGTACTTGAAAATTTATTAGATCTGTAGACTGAGAATCACTGTTCTCTGTCCTGTTGGGACTTTTAAGTTCTGCAAACAGAAAATTCTTGTGGTAATGTCTCAATATCTACATATATCTATGTCTATATCTCTATATATTTGTATCTCTTGTGACCTAGTGAATCTGATGTTTTCTTTGTCATAATCATGATATCTATACTTTCTGGAGCTCTTTGCTATGCATATGAGGGAGCTTAACAGATACAAAAACTTTTGATTATCTCATCAGTCAGGTTGTTATTGTCAAGAAAGACAGATGCTGTAACTCAGGCATGGGGGTACAAGTGAGATCTGAATATCCTTCCAAGTGGAAACTATGTACTGCACTGCAGACTGAAAGTAGGGATGAAGTAGAGAAAGAGGGAACTTCTCAAAGCCTAGTGGAAATTCAGCAACAATTTGAGTCACTTACCTTTCTGAAGGTAAGAAGACATTAAGCAGAAGATATTAAGAGGAGCTGGCAAAAATACACCAAAGAATTGTACAAAAAAATGCCTTAGGAACCCAAATAATCATGATGGTGTGATCATTCACCTAGAGCCAGACACCCTGGAATGTGAAGTCAAGTAGACCTTAAGAAGCATCACTACGAACAAAGCTAGTGGAGATGATGGAATTCCAGTTGAGCTATTTCAAATCCTAAAAAAAATGATGCTATGAAAGCACTGCACTCAATATGCCAGCAAATTTGAAAAACTCAGCAGTGGCCACAGGGCTGGAAAAGGTCAGTTTTCATTCCAACCCCAGAGAAAGGCAATGCCAAAGAATGCTCAAAACTACCGCACAATTGTACTCATCTCACACACTAGCAAAGTAATGCTCAAAATTCTCCAAGCCAGGCATCAGCAGTATGTGAACCATGAACTTCCAGATGTTCAAGCTGGATTTAGAAAAGGTAGAAGAAGAGATCAAATTGCCAACATCTGTTGGATCATCGAAAACACAAGAGAGTTCCAGAAACACATCTATTTCTGCTTTATTGACTATGCCAAAGCCTTTGACTGTGTGGATCACAACAAACTGTGGAAAATTCTGTAAAAGATGGGAATACCAGACCACCTGACCTGCCTCTTGAGAAATCTGTATTCAGGTCAGGAAGCAACAGTTAGAATTGGACATGGAACAACAGACTGGTTCCAAAGGCTGTATATTATCACTGTGCTTATTTGACTTATATGCAGAGTACATCATCATAAACGTTGGGCTGAATGAAGCAGAAGCTGGAATCAAGATTGCTGGGAGAAATATCAATAACCTCAGATATACAGATGACACCACCCTTATGGAAGAAAGTGAATAAAACTAAAGCGCCTCTTGATGTAAGTGAAAGAGGAGAGCGAAAAAGTTGGCTTAAAGCTCAACATTCAGAAAACTAAGATCATGGCATCCGGTCCCATCACTTCATGGCAAATAGATGGAGAAACAGTGGAAATTGTGGCAGACTATATTTTTCTGGGCTCCAAAATCACTGCAGATGTTGACTGCACCCGAGAAATTAAAAGACACTTACTCCTTGGCAGGAAAGTTATGACCAACCTAGACAGTATATTAAAAAGTAGAGACATTACTTTGCCAACAAAGGTCCGTCTAGTCAAGGCTATGTTTTTTCTAGTAGTCATATATGGATGTGAGAGTTGGACTATAAAGAAAGCTGAGCGCTGTTCAGTTCAAATTGATGCTTTTGAACTATAGTGTTGGAGAAGACTCTTGAGAGTCCCTTGGTCTGCAAGGAGATCCAACCAGTCCATCTTAAAGGAAATCAGTCCTGAATATATATTGGAAGGACTGATATTAAAGTGGAAACTCCAATACTTTGGCCACCTGATGCAAAGAACTGACTCATTTGAAAACTCCCTGATGCTGGGAAAGATTGAAGGTGGGAGAAGGGGATGACAGAGGATGAGATGGTTGGATGGCATCACTGACTCAATGGACATGAGTTTGAGTAAACTCTGTGAGTTGGTGATGGGCAGGGAGGCTTGGTGTGCTGCATCCGTGGAGTTGCAAAGAGTCAGACATGACTGAGTGTGAACTGAACTGAACCTTTCTGAAAACTTATCTCAATATCTTTATTAGTTTTCTGTGACTGTTATAATGAAGTACCCAAACTTGGTGGCTGAAATCAACAGAAATTTCTTCTCTTAACAATTCTAGAGGCCAGAAATCTGAAATCAAGGACTGCACTCCCTCTGCAGGTGCTAGGGAAAAATCTTTGACTCCCTTAATGAGTATTGGGAGACAGTCAGCCCCACTGACTTGTGGTCACAGCACTCCTGTCTCTGCCATTAAGGTCATTCTTGCCCTCTTTCTCAGCTGTGAGTATACGTGTGTTTTGTCTTCTGGCTATCTCAAATCTCATTATCCTTTTCTTTTAGAAGACACTTGGCATAGAATTTAGGGCCCACATGGAAAATCAAGAGTGATCTCATCTCAAAAGCCTTTAATTACATCTGAAAAATCTCATTTTCCAGAGACAGGCACACCTTGGAAATATTGTGGGTTCATATGCAGACCACTGCAATAAAGTAAATATTGTAATAAAGTGAGTCACATGAATTTTTTGCTTTCCCAGTACATATAAAAGTTATATTTACTCTATATTATAGTCTATTAAGTGTGTAATAGTGTTATATCTTGAAGAAAAGCAATGTACAGACCTTAATTAAAACTACTTTATTGCTAAAATATGCTAACTTTCAGGGAGTGGTATTGGTAGAATCAAAGATCACCATAACACATGTAATAATAATGAAAAAGTGAAATACTGTGAGAATTACCATGTGACACAGAAACACAAAGTGAGCAAATGCTGTTTGAAAATGATAGCAATAGAGTACTAAGGCAGGGTTGCCACAAATCTTCAGTTTGCAAAGACAAAACAAAAACAAAAACACCATATCTGCAAAGTACAATAAAGTGAAGCACAATAAAACAAGATATGCCTGTAAAGTGATAATCATAGCTTCCAGAGATTAGGATCTAGGCATATCTTTGGGGGACCAGCATTCAAACTACTACAGTATAAATCACATGTTCTATTAATACTATATTCACAAAAGCGTGATATTGAGTAAAAGTTCAAAAGGTGAATGAACAGTGAAGTATTGATAAGAGCCCTCATTTGGTAATTATCAGGGTTTGCTCCTGTGCGTGTGTGCACAAGCGTGTGTATTATGTTTTGTGGTCTTTGTTTTTTCCCCTGAAGAGTTATTCTTCCAGGCAGCCCTTGAGGTTAAATTGAGAAAGATATCATTACAGGTTGCCCATAACACAAGAGTTAAGTGCCTAATACAGGAAGCAAAGGGAACCCTTTCCCAAGGGGAAAAATAAAAACAAAAAGACTGTCCTATAGTTCTGAGAGAACAAAAAGTTTGACCATAACTCTTCAGAGGTGAATTTGGGAATATTCAGTTGTCTTTTTACATATGGCAAGAGTTGACTCACCTATATGTATTAGAAACAAATGTCTAAGTGGATTGATTGTGTCTACTAATGGAGAGTCATATATTATTTCCAAACAAAATGTTCACAAATTAAATGTTAAAAATGATGTATCTTTCTCCATTAGTAGACATTCTCATATCTAGCCATAACAATTATAGGCGTAACTTCTTCAAACTACAGAGATAATCACTTATATTGTGCAGTGTTCTAAGACTTATGATTCATAAGCAGAGTTATAATATTACATTAAAAGTTGTCAAGGTACTAAGATATAATATGTTTAATCAAGCACTTGTTGAATGCTTGCCATATGACTAGTATTAGGCAGTGTGCTAAGTAGAACCAAGATGACTGTACTGTGTGAGTTTAAAGAAGGGCTGTTTTCAAAAGCAGGGTCAAGCAAGGCTTCATTGTGAAAATGTTAGGTGAGCTTTACTTTAGTTAAGAAGTAAGATTTAAGCAGACAGATATGAAGCATAACGGCATTGCTGAAAGACCACTCTTAGGAAAGGCGGTGAAATGAAACATATGTTAGCTTTGGGAGCTGGGCAGTATTACAGCCAACTGAAGCAGTTGAGCCAGCTGACCTGATGAAAAGGAGTAGTGCCAGAAAAATTGTTTTCTCTAAAGTGAAATCTTCACCCTACTGAACACTTAATTTTTTTCAAAAGAGGAAAGGAAGAGAGCCTAGTTGGTAAAGTGGTCTTATAGTATACTGTAGAATGATTAAGAGAAAAAAAAAAAAAAAAAGCCAGTACCCTGGGAACCAATTGGGAAACTAATTACCTAGGTGAAAAGTAATAGACTAGCCTCTGAAAAAGGTCAGATTTCAGGGGGATCAGAGACAATCAGAGGTATAAATCTTGTTAATGTATCAACTAATAGAAAGTAAACTTGACAGAGAGAGGAGTTAAGAAAATAAGTGTTAATTATGGCTGACTGGGAGGAAGGTAATACCAGTAATAACAACAAAAATGTCAAAAAGAGGAGCAGTACTTGATGGGAATATGTTGACTCAAACTGTGGTTAGAAGACTGTGATACATTTCGGCAAGGATCTTCCAAAATTGGAAATGCAGTCATAGCTTGACTAAGGTGTTTGAGCTGGACAAGCATTTGAGAGATCCTCCTGGAGAGGAAGTGAGAAAATTATTGGTCTGAAAGATTACTTATTTTTCTCACCTTGTCTCAAATTATTATTATGATAAATAGTATACTAATTTAATTTTTTAATGCCTTATTTTCCTGTTGAGGATGAGAGATGTGTTTTATTTATCTCTGAGCAACCAGTGGGTGGAGTTTGTTCAATAAGTTCTTGATGAATAACTAAGAGTTAGCTACAATGTTTTTGAGAGTATCTTGTTTTTCCAAGTATAATAGAAATTGTTTTGTATTTACTATTGTGTCCTTTCACAAGCATTTTAAGGAGTTTTGCTACAATCATATTACCATATCATTGTCTAATCTTTCAAGTTTCAAAGTATTTTTAACTTATTATATTTCAAAACATAATTATAAGGTGTAACTAAGAAAACTGCTGATTATTTTAACAATTGAGTTGTAGACATTCAAAATCACTCATCCACAAGTACATATTATCAGATTAATAGTCCAGTAGAGATACCATAAATTATGCCTTTTCTTTTTGCTACTGCTTAATTTTCTTCTTCTGTCCAGGGAAGAAAGGTACTGTATATACATATTATTAAAATATTTAGTAACTGTATAATTTAGGCATCATTAGGGATTTTTTAAAAAGATAATTGACTCAATTTTTTCCAACAATTTCTTTAAAATATACAGATACATATTTGAATGGTATTGACTTGGAACTGTGCTATACATTTGAATTCCTGTGACCTGCTTACCACTTTATGGTTTTATATTGTTTTACTCTTCCTTTGTCTATCCTTCCATGTTATATTGATTTCTAAGTGTTCAGGGACTTCCATTTTCCACCTCATTTAAGTGCATTTCATCCTACTGTGTTGGTCATCAGCAAGTCATGAAAATAGTACACAAATAGCCATATAATGCAATATGATTTGAAACAGAGGAGAATTGCACTTGTCTACAAGCATGGGATTTTTATCCTGGGTTGTTCAATGTAGTTAGAAAGTAAAGAGTTATTGGAATTTTTTTTCTTCATGAAAGGAATGAGAATTTTGAGTGCCATTTAGAGCAGCAGTTCCAAAACATATAGATTTCAGGAACCAGGTGAACTATATAAGAAGGGAGGAAGGAGGCTGGAAGGAAGAAGGCAGGAAGGAGACCATCACAAAGTTGTAGATTTATTTAGTTTGCCAAATTATATTACTAGGAAAATAAAGGAGCTAATGCTGACTTAAGAAATATTCACAACCTAAGAGTTGAGAGTTATGTTTTATTTGGTGGAGATTTTTAGGACTTCAAGCCCAGGAGGCAGCATCTCAAATAACCCTGAAAGAACTGCTCTGAGGTGGAGAGGAGGGAACCAGGTTTTATAGAACTTTTGCAACAAAGGGAAGGTAGTTGGAATTCAAAAGATTGCTGTTAATTAAAGAAAGCCTGATATCCCAAGTTATGGAATTTAGTGCTTTTCTATGTAGGGAAAGATACAAGAGTTTGGGCTGACAGAAGCCATTCCTTTGATATGCACCTCAGCTGTCTGGGGCCAGTATCCTGTATTATCACACCCTGAGTTTCCTCAGGGCTCACCAGGAGGAGTGGCTGCAGTCTGATGGCTGCTAGATAGCAGTTCTTTCCTTTCTGAGTGTGCTCAGGACTCACTCACTCACATTGGAGGATTGCAGTTGCTGATGACGGTGACATGTTTGTTTACTGATATGGCCTGAAATATTGTGTTTCTCACTAACATCTGCTATTAGTGT
Source organism: Oryx dammah (assembly GCF_014754425.2). Taxonomy (NCBI): domain Eukaryota; kingdom Metazoa; phylum Chordata; class Mammalia; order Artiodactyla; family Bovidae; genus Oryx; species Oryx dammah. The sequence goes on along the minus strand of NW_024070207.1, from coordinate 105,059,664 downwards.
AGTTTGTAATTTCTTAAAAGGGTAATTTAAAATTCAAAACCATGAAAGTTTTTCAGAGAAATGACTAGTCATTTGAATTGAGCAGGTCAAACTTTGTATTTATTTCTAAAACATACTATGTTATCTTCTCTCTCCCCCAAAATTTTGCATCTAAGAATATCTCAAGACTGTTACTGATCATGCCCTGACTCCAGGAATGACTATAATCCTAATACTTCTTAATTATTCACATTGAAATAAAACATTTGACAGTGAAAGCTAATTAAAACACACAATTGCTTTTCTTCTGTGTTTTGTAGTGGAATATCTTCACTGATAGATGTGTTTTCATATTTCACTTTCAATGCTATTTTTCTCATGGTTACATGTGCTTACACTTTGGAGTCATGTTGTGAATGCCATCTTATATAAAATGTAAGCACCCCTACTACACAACTGTACCTGTCCTGCTTACCCATCCTCCTATATGGTAATTATGATTTCATCTCCATCTACTGCTTCCTTGTGATTATGGAAATGCTAGTGAAAGTTGAGCAACTCGGCATAGTAATTTCCATCTCTTTCTCTTTGGCTTTACTTTCTGGGGCATTTCCTAAACTTTCTCTTTCAACCCTCTTACTGATTCTTTTTCCTTTTCTGGTACATACTTTGAATTACTGTTTTTTCTTTGTTTTCTACAGCAGCCTGTTCTGTCATGTGGAGGCAATGGCATCTCTTCTCTCTCTGAGGGTATTTAAGTCAGATCTTTGGGATTTTTTGTTGTCTGTTTTAGAGGCTTTACTTTTCTCTATATATTTTATCTTTATTCTCCCCCAAATTCCTATTGTCTATTTGCATGTTGGGTTCTCCCTCATGTTAAAGGCTTCCCTCACTTTTTTGGTGGTCCTTGATTGTCTACTCATCAATAAATGTATGGCAGCAAAGAGATGCTTGGGCACTCTTCACAGCCATTTGATTTGGGGCTTCATGGTTGGTTTGTCTGGCTCATTGGGAAAGCCCTGCCGTCTGTATCTTTACATCTTTTTGTACTGGTCAGATTCATGAAGAAGAATCCTTCAGTATTCCGCTTCTCTCTTTGCACTGATTCCATTGTTTCCCCACCTATTTGCCATGAATTGATGGGACCAGATGCCATGATCTTAGTTTTCCAAATGTTGGGTTTTAAGCCAGCTTTTTCACTCTCCTCTTTCACTTTCATCAAGAGGCTCTTTAGTTCTTTTTTGCTTTCTGCCATAAGGGTGGTGTCATCTGCATATCTGAGGTTATTGATATTTCTCCTGGCAATCTTGATTCCAGCTTGTGCTTCATACATGGAAACTATGGAAACAGTGAGAGACTTTATTTTTGAGCTCCAAAATCACTGCAGATGGTGACTGCACCCATGAAATTAGAAGACACTTTCTCCTTGGAAGAAAATCTATGACCAACCTAGATATGACCAACCTAGTATATTAAAAAGCAGAGACATTACTTTGCCAACAAAGGTCTGTCTAATCAAAGCTATGGTTTTTCCAATAGTCATGTATGGATGTGGGCATTGGACTATAAAGAAAGCTGAGTGGCAATGAATTGATAAACTGTGGTGTTGAAGAAGAGTCTTGAGAGTCCCTTGGACTGCAAGGAGATCCAACCAGTCCATCCTAAAGGAAATCAACCCTGAATATTCGTTGGAAGGACTGATGCTGTAGCTGAAACTGCAATACTTTGGCCACCTGATGCAAAGAACTGACTCCTTGGAAAAGACCCTGACGCTGGGAAAGATGAAGGAAGGAGAAGAAAGAGATGACAGAAGATGAGATGGTTGGGTGGCATCACCGACTCAGTGGACATGAGTTTGAGGAAGCTTTGGGAGTTGGTGATGAACAGTGAAGCATGGTGTGCTGCAGTCCATGGGGTCGCAAAGAGTCGGACCCGACTGAGCGACTGAACTGAACTGACTTGCACTTGATAGACAAGTGGGAAAGGAGTTTACTTTCAGCAGAAAAGCATGCACTCAAGTGTGCAGACAGTCTCTTTGACCCTTCCCACAAAATAAACTTCTAGTCTCTGTCATAGTGGAGAAAAAAAAATGGTATCTAATTTTCTTTAAAATATTTTTGAGCAATTCTCTTTTTTTGCCCCGTGCTCATCCTCCCTTCCATTGATATCTGGTATCATATATTCCCTAGCCTTCGGGGGTTCTGCCTTGGCAATCATGTTTATTGGCATCAGCATGTGTTAGATTGGCGTTCAGCTTTTTCAGGTCTTCTGAGTGAGTAACTACTTGTTCTGTCTAGCTTCTAAAATTCTGTTGCTGTGGCTCCCTCCCATCTTTCCTTTATGTGCTTGTGCCTAATTAAAAAGCCCCTCATTTATGTTTTTGTGTGTATTCAGGAGGGAAAAAGCCCTGTATTTCTGTGTTCATTCTACCATCATTACCTGATAGTCTGCAAGTAACTTTAGGAAATTGGTTCTTGACATTTTATATGATGATGGCATAAAAAAAAAAAACTGTCAACAAGTCTTCATGGAGGATTTATGAGCTTCAGTAATAATTGTAATACTCTCTATTAGCTAATCTGACACAACTCTAAAGTGAACCCAATCATGTTTGCTATTGTTGATATGCTATGAACAATGTGAGTGACAGTCATTTGTAATTAGTCCATGGGTAATTGCAGCCATGTACCTAAATCCCATTAGTGGCCACATTTTAACATCCGTAGCATGAAAATACTGAAACCATTCTTCTTTTCTTCTGGTTTTTTTGTTTTTTTGTTTTTTTTTTTTTTTTTTTTGTGGTGAAGAAGTTCAACCATGTTTAATGGGTTGGAATTATTGATAGGATACCTTTCTTTGGCTTAGCATTTTCATATCTTTTTAGCTTAACTGTATCCTGTGAGACTAAGCTTATTACTGTCATGTAAGATTTGTTTAGCAACACTAGTCATATCTAAAATCTAGCATGTGGAATGATTTATCCTCATTTCAAAAAAAACATACACCAGATAAAACAAGCAGCCATTCTTCTTTTTAAACTTTTAATATAAAATATATAGCATGGATAGTGGAATCCAAGCAGAATCTGCAGTGCCATCTCTTTAGAACCCAGGCACTTTGGTACACTTGGAGGAAGTATACCCTGGAACCATCTATAAATGGATCCTGCTGAGTTCTGCTTTTCCTCAATCATTTCATCCTGTCAAACATGGGACTTTTCTCCTCTTCAGTTTCTCAGTGATAAAGATTTAATTTCAGCTTGTAAATTCAATTTTATCCTTTATTACTAGAACAAGATATTTCCTAGTATTGATCTAGTTTTCACATTTATGTAGGGCCCTGTTTGCCTGCCATACAGATATCAATCAGGGAGCATGTCATTCCAGCCAGGAAGATTGATGCTTGTGTGTGTATGTATATATTAATGATGATATAATGTGAAGGATGTGGATTGAAATCTTTAGGGTGTGTTACGGGTAAAGATCTTTAAGGGCACCATAGATAGCAAGGCTGTGTCAATTCACAGGAGCTAGACAGGCTTCCTTCAGGGAGGTAGTATTAATTTAGAGACTCAAAGGATGAGTTTAATTTTTCAAGACAGAAAAATGCACACTAGACACCCCCCCCCAAAAAAAAACCCAGTATCATCAAATACTTATGGGTAGCAATAAATCTGAATGACTATAATAAAGAAATGCCCTGGAATATAATGAAAACTCACCTTCACACCTAACTATAACAATAGCTAATAATGACTGAATATTTCTTATGTGTCAGTTACCATGCTAAGATCTTTTCCTGAATGATCTAATTTAAAACACAAACTCTGTTATCAATCACATTTTGAAAATGAGGAGCTTGAGGCACAGAGAGGCTTCCCAAGTTCACACAGTTACTACGAAAATGGGTCTTGAGCCAAAGAAGTCTGAGGCTAAGACTCATGGTATTCATCGCTATGCTGACAACAACTGACATAAACCCTTCCTTCTGTGAACTCTAACTGTTCTTTGGCCTCCAATTATACAATCTGGGAATACGGGGTACCCAAAGAGACATCACATGTGGAATTGTGGTTGACAATGGTGGTATAGATGCTTAAACTCTTGCTCCTCTTAGTGCTAAAAAATAACCACTCTATGTTTTAGTGGAAAGTTTTACTATAGATGGTAATGTTTATTTTCATAATAGAAAAAAAAAAACATTTCTTTTGGTAAATTTAGATACCTATGTGTCACGTGGGTAATTTATGGAATGCCTTATGGATAAAAATTTAAAGCAAGGTCAGGCCTTAAAATGTGTCTCTTACCCTTGACACTAATGATGTTTTGGGCGAAATAATTCTTTGTTGCGTGAGGAAGGGCGTGAACTGTAGGATATTTAGCATTCATGGCCCCTACCCAATAGATCCCAATAGCAGTCACTCAGTTGCCTCTGCTGCTGCTGCTGCTAAGTCGCTTCAGTCGTGTCTGACTCTGTGCGACCCCATAGACGGCAGCCCACCAGGCTCCACCGTCCCTGGGATTCTCCAGGCAAGAACACTGGAGTGGGTTGCCATTTCCTTCTCCAATGCATGAAAGTGAAAAGTGAAAGTGAAGCTGCTCAGTCGTGTCTGATTCTTAGTGACCCCATGGACTGCAGCCTACCAGGCGCCTCGTCCATGGGATTTTCCAGGCAAGAGTACTGGAGTGGGCTGCCATTGCCTTTTCCCAGTTGCCTCTAGACATTGCCAAATATCCCCTGTAGGGTAAAAATAAAAGCTCCCACCACTTAGGTTGAGAAACCTCTGCCTTACAAAAATCTGGTACGATTCCTCAACTTTACACAAGAAGGGAATTAAAGTGCTATAATGAAGGTCACACTGCTAAATAGTGGCAGAAATTTGATAGATCTCAAGTCTCTAATCCCAAATCCATATTTCATATACAACAAGCTGCCTAAGGCAGTCTTCCATTTAAAGTGATACCTCCAGAATATATGGTTTTAAAAGACCCCACACGTCGCCTGTAGCAGGTCAATAAATAGGTTGGGGAAGTGGTATAAGCCCAGTTTTCTCAGAGAAAGAGCAAAACGAGAAAGGTTATGATTTATCCAAAATCACATATTTAGTAGAGAATAGAGACCGGACATGAGATTTCAGATGTCAACTCTATTGCTCTTTCCAAAATCTATACTTGCCCCAGTGGGTGGTCATGGGCTTGATTTGAGGAAGGAGCAACAAAAAAATTATTGTAGAACATTTCTACATTATTCTCTTGTTTCTAGCACTCTGATCCTGTATCTCTGGCAGGCAGAAAATAACAAATAGTCTTTTTAAAACTGGTAGAAAGAAGGGAGTCATAATACCTTCAAGGATGTTTACTAGCTTGTATCTATACTTTTTCTTCTATCTGAATGATTAAAGAACGAAGGACTTCAAAACATAAAAAATAAAATTTGGTTATTTTATGTTATGTATGCCTCAACTATAGAAATCTAACTACTGATGACTTCCAAGGACTTACAGAGAGGTATGAATGAAGGCATTTTCTAAAACTTCTGTCTTGGATTTTGTTATAGGTCTCTATCATGTAGTGATATGAAATCTAAATATTTAACTACCTGCCCCTTTCTGTTCATCACTGCGCTGCTGAAAGAGAGGCCTTTATGGAGATAAATGATCTCTCTTTGATCAAAAACCCAGCAGGTCACCATGATAAAATCTCAGCCCTTTCTGAGAAGTGAAGACTAAGCAGTTGTGAACAGGCTTCCCTCCTATTACTCTGTGCATGTGAGTTGTTTCTCTGCTAAAAAAAAATAAAAAAAACTTAGTCTGAAAGTTTAAATTCTATTTTGTTTGTTTAGTGGCTTATATAAAACTAGAAACATGATTGAAAGAAAGTATGAAGAGCAATGTTTGCATATCTGCATAAAAAGTTTTTAAGTTTAAAAAATGGCCCTAGGCTAACACAAGACCTGTCCATTATGTTTTGAACTTATTGTTGCCATCTGTGGGCAAAATGTGTGTGTGTGTATTGTCTGTGAATGTTGTGTGTATTACCTAAAACTAAAATTGGTCCAATAAGATGAAATTAGCAGCTGTAAATATCTAGAATAAATTCAGTAATGTTCTGTATATACTCCAGAAATTTCTAAATAAAGGGATTTAAACAATTTTCTCTGCAGTTTATAGTTCTGTAGCTAGTAGAACAGAATGTATATCTGACCCCTTAAAGCTAATGAATCACCAAGTTCTGTTGACAGCGTTCCCTGAATACATCCCAAACCTTCCCACTTCTCTCCTTCGCAGCCAACATGAACACATTAGCCAGTGTCTGCATCTCATTAGGAGCACTGCAGTTGCTTTTTAATTGTTCTTCCACATCTACTTTTGCCCACTTCTAATTAATTTGGCCCAAAGCAACCAGAATGACCTTTCCAAAATGTAAAATGGACCATGGCATCATCTTTCTTAAATCCCATCCATGGCTTTCCATCACACTTGGAATAAAATTCCAAAGTCTGTACACAGAACATAAGGGCTGGTATAATCTAGCTCTCCCCAGCCTCTTCTTTGGCCATTTTACCCCTTCCTCACTAATTTCTATGCACACCCCACCATGCATCAAGCTCTTCCCAATTGGAGCCTTTACATATGGTTTCTCTTTCTAGAACGTTCTTTTTCCATGCCTTCATTTGGCCAATTTTTATTCATTATTCATTTCCAAGCTTAAATATCATACCCTCTAGGAGTCTTTCTATGATTTTCCCAGAGTATCCTGGATATTCATTCTTGGTACCTTGTTTAACAGCGATCTCATGGAACTCTGAAATTATTTAACTGTCTGTCTTTCCCAGTAGATCCTAAGCCCCCAAACAATATGTTCTAAGTCTGTTTTGCTCATAGTGCATCACTAGTGGCTAGCACAGTGCCTATAGGTAAGCATGCCATAAAAGAACATTGGATGGATCAAAAAGAAGGAAGGAAGGGTAGGAGGGAGGAAAGAGGGGAGGAGGAAGTTAGGAGTGAAATAGTCCTACCTTTAGTAGTCTAAGCTTTTTAATTTTTATTACTTTCTCCATGTAGTAATCCTATATAGTACGATGAACATTCCTAATTTAATAACTGAAATGATTTTAGAAATAGGCCAACAGTTTTAAGTTTTGAATATAAAGTTAAATATTTGTTTTATATTATGTGTCCGTGTGTGTGTAGTTGCTCAGTCATGTCCAACTCCTTGCAAGCCACCAGGGAGGCCCCATGTGTACATATAGAACCTATAAAAGTAGCCATCTTATTATTATTAAGTATAGAATTTCTGGTTTTATTTTATTGCTTAGAAGTTAATTCATCTTCTTGAATACATAACTTTTGCTAGACCATAATTCAAAAGTTATGGAAAGACATACAATGAAAAGTTTATGTCCCAATTCCAGCTACACACTTCTTTCTTTCCCCTGCATGCCAAATGCATGCCAAAATCTGATTTTGATTAATGATTACTGAATTGGCTTACCATTTGGTTTCCTTTTGTTTTGCTTTGTTGTTCTCAGCCTTGACTTTTGTCAGCATTGAAATTGTTACCTTAATGATAACAATTTACCTTACTATTACATAACTCACATTCCTATAACCTGTATAGATTACAAATATCTTCTAGCGTGCTTGATTCTATAATACAGTTATTTCATTTTCAAATATTTCTGACTTATAAAATAGTCATTTATCAAATGGCCTTGATTTTACAGTAATTGAACTTCAAAAACATTATTACCATGATTCCTCAGGTTCTTTGCAGAAAAATTTTCAAAGCTCTATTCCAAAGACCCTATGCTTTTAAGAAACTCCAGTCAGAGATCCTAGTTCATAAGTCACAACAACTTACATCTTAACCTTCTGTTCTCTGTAAAAAGTGACTAGCTCTCTAATCAGAACTTTTTGATCATGCTTTGATTGGTGTCTCATTTCCAAATTGACTAAATGTTAGTGGTTTTCTGAAATAGCTTTCAGCAGATTCCTTGTGATTGGCCACATCTAGACTGGCCGAAAAGGAAAAGATGAGTTCACACAAACATTTATGAAAGGAGAATATGAGGATAGTCAGCCTTTTTCTTCATAAATTGAATTTTTAGAATACAAATATGATGGTGACAATACTGTCAGTCAGTCATTTTTTTCATAAGTCAAATTTTTAGAATACAGTAACACAACCTTCTGTGCTGTTTCTGTCTACTGGGGGCTGTGGGCATGGTGAAGAGACTTCAAGATGGAGGAATCAAGAAACAATCTTCTTGACCTTACTTGGCATTTCTCTGTGTGATCTTGTATTAGCTGGTTGACTACTTGATACTTCTATTTTCTCTTCTTTAAAGGAAGAGGCATGAAAAAAAAAAAAAAAGGAGAGGCATAGACTAGATTATCTCTGGGAAACTCCCAGGCCTGAAATTCTCTATTGAATGAAAAAGGAAATGAATGAAATAAATCAAAAAAATTGATTGAATTTGAGGCCAAAGACTGGTTTGCTTTTTTGTTGTTTGATATAAAATTCACATCACACAATGTATACTTTGATCTCCACTAGGGTCTATTAGAAATCACAGTATCACATCATGTAAAACATAAAATCCTAGTTCTATATTAATTCAGAAATTATAGAACATTTTGAATATTTATACATGTGAGTGGCATGCTTAATACTTTACATCAGAAGTCACTTATCTACATGAATGGGGTTCAAATTATAGATTCAATTTTCAACCCCCATAATTCTCACATTAAAACCTCCTTGCTTCAGTTCTTTTTGCAGGTACTAAATATATTTTCCTGACATTATTAATCTCCTGTTTTCTCCCTCTGTCTTATTATATGATCAATTGATGTGGAAAATGAAAATGTCATGGAATTTCACAATCTTTGAGTAATCTTTAAAAGTAGTAACTGTTATTTCTTTGAAGAAATTTTTCACAGATATTTTGCTTAAATGCTATTTACTTTTTTGTCTCATCAGAGTAATAGTATTACAGTTTTACAAGAAGTTTATGTTGAAAGAGAAATGACATGAATTCTCATATAGCATATATGTAAAGGAAGAATATGTTGACAGTTTTTCTTTCTGTGGCAGATCAGAAGTTATGAGGGATTGAGCCATATGCAATTACTGTTTGACTACATGAAATTACCATTTGAAAAGTATTCACTTTAAAAAAAATCAAAGAAAATCAGTTTGTAGACTTGTATCAGAAGACACTATCAGTTCAGTTCAGTTCAGTTGCTCAGTCGTGTCTGACTCTTTGCGACCCCATGGACTGCAGCACGCCAGGCCTCCCTGTCCATCACCAACTCCTGGAGTCCACCCAAACCCATGTCCATCAAGTCGGTGATGCCATCCAACCATCTCATCCTCTGTCGTCCCCCTCTCCTCCTGCCTTCAATCTTTCCCAGCATCAAGGTCTTTTTAAATGAGTCAGCTCTTCGCATCAGGTGGCCAAAGTATTGGAGTTTCAGCTTCTAAAAAACAGCTGAACTTTTAGCAAAGCAGCAAGTTCCATAATTTGCCATAAATGTAAATTTATCTATGAAGAGTAATGATGTTATGATATAGGCAAAAACTCACTAGAAAACATTGAATCAAACAACCTTTAGGAATATTGATTATAAAGAACATCCAAGAAAGGAGAACTGAAATTTCATGTTATAAAATTGTTCTGCCAACACATTTAACCCACTGTTAGAGTTAAATCAAACATAGAGTCATTGTATATCATATTATATTTAAAAGAAAACAGCCATTTCTTGTTTATCTAGAGGCCTGTTTATCAAAATGGTTTATAAGATGGCCTCCAAAGCCAGACCGCCTAGTTTCAAAATCTGATCTTAAGAAAATTACTTAACACCCTGCTGGGATTCAATGCATCCGTCTTGAAAATGTTGGTAACATGCATGTTTAGTTCAAAGGCTTGTTGGTAGAATTAAATAGGCTAATATGAATAAGGACAGAAAAACCATGAGGAGAACAAAGCAACATCTCAAGACATTTTAGTTGTTGTTTTTGCTGTTTATTGTTCTTACTAGTAATATTTAATAGGATGTGAAAATTGAAGTTTTGCCCAAAGTGCCAATATATAATAATTATCAGATACCCAGCTGAGTGTGACAGAATATCCTGGAGGAATCTTCAAAGTGGATAAATCAGAAGAGATTCTGTGACTGTTTAAACTTTCACCCATTTTGAGAATATAAAAGAGTCTAGAACAGAGGGACAGAGAGGAGCTGGCAAAGTTTTTAGAGAGGTACTAAGGGGTCTTCTCTCCCTCTGGTGGGGTGAGCAGTCCCTAAAATTCCGAAGGGTGAAATTTTTAGGGTAGCCACTAAGAGAAGTTAATGGATGTTTCCTGGAGTTGGGAGATGGCTGTATGCTCATGCCTCATTCACACCCGTGAAAGGTAAATCATGTGTGCTGGTGGGTGGATTGGGAGGGAGAGAGGAGAAGGAGAGAAGCAGGGAGAAAGAAAGGAGAGAGAATAAAGGAATGGAAAATGATACTCCTGCAAGGAGTGGGGTGGGAGAAGAAGGGTTCAGTTCAGTTCAGTCGCTCAGTCGTGTCGACTCTTTGCGACCCCATGAATCGCAGCACGCCAGGCCTCCCTGTCCATCACCAACTCCCGGAGTTCACTCAGACTCACGTCCATCGAGTCAGTGATGCCATCCAGCCATCTCATCCTCTGTCGTCCCCTTCTCCTCCTGCCCCCAATCCCTCCCAGCATCAGAGTCTTTTCCAATGAGTCAACTCTTCGCATGAGGTGGCCAAAGTACTGGAGTTTCGGCTTTAGCATCATTCCTTCCAAAGGAATCCCAGGGCTGATCTCCTTCAGAATGGACTGGTTGGATCTCCTTGCAGTCCAAGGGACTCTCCAGAGTCTTCTCCAACACCACAGTTCAAAAGCATCAATTCTTCGGCACTCAGCCTTCTTCACAGTCCAACTCTCACATCCATACATGACCACTGGGAAAACCATAGCCTTGACTAGATGGACCTTAGTCGGCAAAGTAATGTCTCTGCTTTTGAATATGCTATCTAGGTTATTCATAACTTTCCTTCCAAGGAGTAAGTGTCTTTTAATTTCATGGCTGCAGTCACCATCTGCAGTGATTTTGGAGCCCAAAAAATTAAAGTCTGACACTGTTTCCACTGTTTCCCCATCTATTTCCCATGGAGTGATGGGATCGGATGCCATGATCTTTGTTTCCTGAATGTTGAGCTTAAGAAGGCACAAATGTTTCCCATGGGAGCAGATTTGGTCCACATGGAAGAGAAAGCCTATTTGGAGAGGCCTGCCCAGGAAGAGATGAGTCTGTAGAGATGCTTGATCTGAGGGAACAATGACCAACCAAAAGAGAGGCTCTTACCATCCGAGAAGCTTAGTCCAAGCTGGAGACCAATGACAAACCCACATCCGTACCCTTAAGTGAAAGATTCAGCTTCACATATTTGCCAGTCACCAGCCAAATAAAAACAGTTCTGTCTTTATGTCTCTTTATTCCTCTGTACCCCTTTGTACCTGAGTGTGAATATGACAAGAAAGACAGGTAAGCTGGTCACATCGTTCACCATGTATAAGGCGTGTCCAGGAGGATGGGAGAGGAGAGTGCTTTAGCTTTTGTGATCTTAGACCATACACTAAAGTCAGACTCATAACTTAGAGTGATTGTATGACCAAACCTTTCCTAAGAGCATGGAATCATGGGAACTTCTGAGTTTTCATTCAGTAGCAGGAGAAATTATCCTAATAAAAATAGTCCTTAGAAGAAGAGAAACATTCCCCAAATTTTGAAATGCTTATACTGTTCTGCTGGTTTGTTACAATAAAGGAGAAAGATACTCTGAACTATCATTACAGAGGACATGAATAAATAGGAAGGGTCATGGCTTAATACAACAATGATAAACTAAATACTTATATGGTTCAGTATGTAGGCTACCACATGAATTTAAAATGACCTTAGGTAATGAATTAGTTTCCAATATGAATAGTGCGAAGTAAGAAAATAAACCTTAATATCTTCTTATCTTAAATGAATCCAGAAGAGATCAGTAAGCTATGATATTGTTTCCAGATGATTTGAATGTGTTGAAAATATAGTGCATCAATTGTAAGTGGTCATAATTTGCAATCTTTCTACTAGGTTTTGCATAAATGCACTATATTAAACATTTTAATTGCTATTTCCCTCCACTTTTTGAAAGGTAGATCCCCAAATGGGGTATATTGATTTCAGTAAGACCTAGTAAAAAATATGTACCGATTGATGATGCATAACACAGAGTCTTGCACATGGAAAATGTATTTTAATACCAAGTTTTATTTGTTTTAGCTTGATTTTAAGTTCAGCAGAAATACAGAATTCGTATACTTACTTATGGATAAAAGATTTTTCACTTCAAATACATGAAACAAAGTGTACTATATTTTCTTTTGGGATAATTCAAGTGTTGAACTTACAAGCCTAAATCTTGAAAGTCATAAATATTTTTATTGTAAAAAAAATTACCTGCAGGAATAATTCTGAATATCAGACTTTTTAAAAAGTCACTATACTAGTTTTTATATCAGATTTTATATTTTTAATTTTATTGTTGATATCATAAAGGTTTCCTCTTACATTTTAGTAAAATGTATTATTTATTATATATACTGGAAGCATATGATATTGATATAATCTATTGGAAAATCTGCTAACCTGATAAAAGATCCAAACAAATTACCTGCTTTAAAACTATAGAAATTTCAACTAGATTGAACTAAATTAGGCTTACTTTTCCTCTGTGTGCTCTAAGAGAAATTGGACGTCAGAAATGTTGTTCAAAAATATTAAATTTTGTTTTATTATATGTTATATTGTCTAAAAATAATATCTGCTTGGATCCAACTCTTATAACTATAATTTCAATTTAACCTTATTGCAACTCAGTGAGCAAAATATTCTACTCTTCAAGTATTAAAGTAATAGTTCAATTTCAATAAATTTACTATAAGATTGTAAATCAATATTAGAAGCATCAATCTTAGAAGATCCAATAGTAAGGAGTGATAAAATAGTAGAGTAATAAAAATGAGCACCTGTGCTTTAATATCCTGGGCTATGTATGTGGGCTTTATGAGTTGCAAATGTCATATTCCACTGTTTGCCTTTGTCATACTTAGATTCTGGTTTCTTATGCTATCATTAATATTAATGTAATCAAACTTATCTGTGTTTTTAGTTGGTGCTGTTTTTTTCTTTAAAAATGCTTTCATTCCTTAGGATTAAAAATATCCTCACATATATTCATTTTCAAACTAAATGTTTTTTCTTTCACTCTGAGCCTTTTTAATCTGAGATTTATTTTAGTATCTAGTGTGAAGTTAGGGATATACTTTTGTATTTTTCATGAAGATAGTTAAATGTCTCAGAATTTTTTATTGAATAGTTCTTCTTATTTTTTGTAACAATTTTATTGTTTAATAGGTTTCTATCTAAGTGTGGATCTCATCTTGCATTATCTATTTTGTTTGTCCATTCCTTTGTGTAAGCCTCACAACCTTAATTAGCATAGCTTCATCTAAAAAGTCTAAGTAAATCTTGATATCCAATAGATATTTAAAGAGTTACTCTTTACTAGTTTTAATGTCTTTCACTTTGCTATCAAATGTGATTTATTTATTTATTTATCTATTTGTTCATTTTGCTGAAGTATGAAAGTGTTAGCTGCTCAGTTGTGTCCAACTCTCTGCAACGCTATGGACTGTAGCCTGCCAGACTTCTCTGTCCATGGAATTCTTCAGGCAAGAATACTGTAGTGAGTAGCCATTTCCTTCTCCAGGGGATTTTCCCAACCCAGGGATCGAACCCAGGTCTCCTGCATTGCAGGTGGATTCTTTGCCTTCTGAGCCACCAGGATAACTACTTATTGAAGTATAGTTGTTCTAATTTTATATTAGTTTCAGGTGTACAATGTATTAATTCAAAATATTTATACATTGTATTCCATTTTAAAATATTAACTATTTCCTATGCCATAAAATATATCCTTGTAGTTCTTTTTTTAATTTTATACATGACAGTTTATACCTCTTAATCTCCTACCCCTGTCTTTCCCCCGTCCCCTCCCCATTGGAAACCACTAGTTTGTTCTCTATATCTTTGAGTCTATTTCAGTTTTGTATTATTCATTTATTTACTTTTTAGATTCCACATGTAAGTGATAATATACAATATTTGCCTTTCTCTGTCTGAGTTGTTTCACTATGCGTAATATCCTTCAGGTCCATACTGTCATTGCAAATGGCAAAATTTTGTTCTTTTTTATGGTTAAGTTGTATTTCATTGTATATATGTACCACATATATATGTATGTTTTATATATATAGAAGCCTGGACTACAGTCCATGGGATTGCAAAGAGTCGGATACGACTGAGCGACTTCACTATACTATACTATATATATATATATATATATATATATATACACACACACACACACATAAGGTTGCTTCTATATCTTGGCAATTGCAAATAATACTGCTGTGAACACTAGAGTGCATGTATCTCTTCGAGCTAATGTTTTTTGTTTGTTTTTTTCAGATATGTACCCAGGAGTGGAATTGTTGGGTCATATAGTAGCTCTATTTTTATTTTTTTGTGGACTATCCATACTACTTTCCATAGTGGCTGCACCAATTTACATTTCCACCAACAGTTCCCTTTTCTCCACATTCTTGACCATCATTTGTTATTTGTGGTCTCTTTGGTGCTAGCCATTCTAACAGGTGTGAGGTGACCTCTCATTATGGTTTTGATTTGCATTTCTCCAATAATTAGCAGTGTTGAGCATCTTTTCACATGCCTCTTAGCCATCTATGTGTCTTTGGAAAAGTGTTTGGTCAGGTCTTCTGCCCATTTTTTAAAATTTTTCTTTATTGATTAATTATTTTTTGCCTGTGCTGGGTCTTCATTGCTGTGCGGGCTACTCTCTAGTTGCAGTGCTCAGGCTTCTCACTGCAGTGGATGCTCTTGCTATGGAGCACAGGCTCTAGGGCACGCACAGGCTTCAGTAGTTGAGCTCCCAGGCTCCAGAGCACAGGCTCAAAAGTTGCGGCATACAGGCTTAGTTGCTTTTCTGCCCATTTGTTAATCATGCTTTTTTCATTTTTGATATTGAGTTGTATGAGCTGTTAATATATTTTGGATATTAACCCCTTATTGATAATATCATTTGCAAATATTTTTTCCCATTTACTGGGTTGTCCTTTCATTTTTTCCTTTGCTGTGTAAAAGCCTTTAAATACAATTAAGTTCCATTTGTTTATTTTTGTTTCCTTTGCCTTAGGAGACACATCCAAAAAATATTGCTACAATTGATATAAAAGTGTTCAATCTATGTTTTCTTCTAGGAGTTTTATGGTTTCCAGTCAAAAATTTATGTCTTTAATCCATTTTGAGTTTATTTTTGTATGTGGTGTGAGCAAATGTTCTCTAATTTCATTATTTTACATGCTGTCAATTAAATGTGAATGTTAAGACCAGTTTGTCAAATTCTGTGAAAATTCCTACTGAGATTTGTTATTGAATCCAATTTATATATTGATTTGGAGAATCTCTATCTTTACAGTTTTGAGTCATATGACACCCTTCCCATATTATGTGTATGTAATAGATATAGATGAATTCTGTAATTTATGCCTTTGGTATACCATTGATATATGGTATAGATGTACAAACTGGATTTAGAAAAGGCAGAGGAACCAGAGATCAAATTGTAAGATTCCAAGGAATGAAACCATACACAGATAACATACTATAATAAATGCTTTTAAAATAGCACCTCACACATTGTTACCTCATACATAAGTTACCTCATACATTGGAGAGTGATATTAAGACACAACAATCTTTTAATAGATTAAAATAAGGAGTTACATCTATTAAAAGAGTGATTTATTTATGTGTGGATCACAACAAACTGGAAAATTCTTAAAGAGATGGGAACAGCAGGCCACCTTACCTATCTACTGAGAAACTTGTATGCAGATCAAGAATTTGAAGTTAGAACTTAACGTGGAACAATGGACTTGTTCAGAACTGGGAAAGGAGTACATCGAGGCTGTATACTGTCACCCTGCTTATTTAACCTTTGTGCAGAGTACATCATGCAAAATGCCAGGTGAGATGCATCACAAGCTGGAATCAAGATTGCTGGGAGAAATATCAACAACCTCAGATATGCAGATCATGCCACTCTAATGACAGAAAGTGAAGAGGAATTAAGAAGCCTCTTGATGAGGGTGAAAGAGGAGAGTGAAAGACATGACTTAAAACTCAACATTCAAAAAAATATGATCATGGCATCCAGTCCCATCATTTCATGGCAAATAGATGGGGAAAAAGTGGAAACAGTGACAGATTTTATCTTCTTGGGCTCCAAAATCACTGCAGACTGTGACTGAAGCTTGCTTCTTGGAAGGAAAGCTATGACAAACCTAGACAGCATATTAAAAAACAGAGACATCACTTTGCTGACAAAGGTCCATCTAGTCAAAGCTATGGCTTTCCCAGTAGTTATGTATGGATGTAAGAGTTGGACCTTAAAGAAGCCTGAACACCAAAGAATCGATGCTTCTGCATTGTGGTGCTGAAGAAGACTCTTGAGAGTCCCTTGAACTGCATGGAGACCAAACCAGTCAATCCTAAAGGAAATCAACCCTGAATAGTCATTGGAAGGACTGAGGCTGAAGCTGAAGCTCCAAAACTTTGGCCACCTGGTACGAAGAGCTGACTCATTGGAAAAGACCCTGATGCTGGGAAAGATTGAAGGCAGGCAGAGAAGCAGGCAACAGAAGATGAGATGGTTGGATGGCATCACCAACTCAATGGACATAAGTTAGAGCAAGCTCCAGGGGACAGTGAAGGACAGGGAAGCCTGGTGGGCTAAAGTCCATGGGGTCTCAAAGAGTCAGACACGACTTAGCGACTGAACAACAACAATAACTTTGGTAAAACTATTTGTTTAGAAGAAATTTAGATGTGTTTTGTTCACTTCCTCGGGTCCAAGGTTTCTCATTTGTAAATTGAAGATAATTATTTTTTCCTACCTACTATTCCAGGGCTATTTTGAAGCAAAAAATGAAATGATACCTATGAAATAAATGCATAAAGAAGATTTTGGTTTTTATTATTTTGAGCCAGAAGTATGGGTATATGCTTAATGATACTCCATGATTTTCTAGGATTCTATTTAATTAATCTCTTTCCTCCTAGTGTAAAACTTTGGATCTTATAATTATTTAAGTAAAATCATTGTTCTGTTTAATGATTTCTACAATGCTCTGTGAACCATAACTTTTATTAATTCTATGCAGTCTTTGATTAATGAGGAGTGTAAAAGCTCATTTCCTCAAGTATTTATTATATCACATACTGTGTTGCTAGCACTGAATCAGTTTTGAGATAATTATTTTTAATTTTAGGGAACAAAATAAAAAAAAATAAGGAGTTTTAGTGTCCTGTTACCCATCAGGTTTTTTTTAATAGTTAATCAGCCTAGAATCTCTAGTAAACATAGAAGTTTTAGGTATTTTTATTATTGTTATTTGTAGGAGAAACTGTTCCAAAATTTTAAGTTTTTCTTTTGTAATGAAAGTGAAGTGAAATATACAATTTCTTTTTCTACTGTCTTCTTTTAATTAATCATTTCAGTAACATGTATTATCTAGACTTGCCAAATCAACTATATGATCACGTCTAAGGTAGTATCAGGTAATACCCACTTGAATGAATGAAGATGAATATATATATATTTTTTTCTTTTTTTCTTTTTTAGAACATGTTTATTTTATAGCATCAGTAATATATATATATATTTTCTAATCAGATAATTCATAAAGAAAATGTAAGATTCCAAGGAATGAAGCCATACACAGATAACATACTATAATAAATGCTTTTAAAATAGCACATTACCTCATACATTGGAGAATGATAACAAGACACAACAATCTTTTAATAGATTAAAATAAGGAGTTACATCTATTAAAGGAGTGATCTATCAATTGTGAAATTCTGCACTCAGGTTCAACAACTCTGTCATATAAATGCAGACTTAAGTGTACTAATATTGTTAGGAGTTAGTTGATGATGACCAAATGTACATGTGCTGTGTAGATTTGAACATTTTCTGGATACTTAGCTCATTTGAAGAGAAGACATTCAATCAAAGGGCAGGGCATTTTGATATTAGCCATTCTGGTGAGGGTGAGATGATAGCTCACTGTGGCTTTGATTTCACATTTCCTTGATTAGTGACATTGAATGTTTTTCATATGCTTATTTGCCATTTGTATGTCTTTGGAAAAATGTCTGTTCAGGTCCTCTGCCCTCTTTTTAAATGGATTGCTTTTTTGTTGTTTTTCATTCGCTCAGTTGTGTCCGACTCTTTGCAACCCATGGAGTGCAGCACGCCAGGCTTCCCTGTCCTTCACCAACTCCTGGAGCTTGCTCAAACTCATGTCCATTGAGTGGGTAATGCCATCCAACCATCTTGTCCCCTGTCATCCCCTTTTGCCTTCTGCCTTCTATATTTCTCAGCATCAGAGTTTTTTCCAATGAATCAGCCCTTCACATCAGCTGGCCAAAGTATTGGAGCTTCAGCTTCAGCATCAGTCCTTCCAATGAATATTCAGGACTGATTTCCTTTAGGATTGACTTGTTTGCTTTTTTATACTGAGTCAAATGTGTTCTTTATGTATTCTGTGTATTATGTATTAACCCCTTATAAATGTGTGATTTGCAGATTTTTTTTTCCATTCAGTAACTTGTCTTTTCATCTTGTTGATGGTTTCCTTCAGTGTGCAAAAGCTTTCTGGTTTGGTGTAGTCCCATTTGTTTATTTTTGCTTTTGTTTCCTTTGCTTGAGGAGACATATCCATAGCCATATATATATATATATATATATATATATAGCTAAGACCAAAATCAAAGAGTGTACTGCTTCTGCTTTCTTGTAGGAGTGTTACAGTTTCAAGCCTTATATTCAGTCTTTAATCCATTTTCAGCTTATTTTTTGTACATGATACTAAGTCACTTTTTGTAATGCATGCTAAGTCACTTCAGTAGTGTCTGACTCTTTGCAGCCCCATGGACTATAGCCTGCCAGGCTCCTCTGTCCATGAGATTCTCCAGGCAAGAATACTGGAGTGGGTTGCCATAATGGTGAAATAGGTGAGTGGGATTAAGGGAGAGAAACTTCTAGTTATAAGATAGATTAAGGCATGGGGATGTAATATACAAAATAGGGAATATAGTCAATAATATTGTAATAAATTTAAATGGTGACAGATGGTAACTAGACTTATTGTAGTCATCTCATAATGTGAAGTGTCAAATCACTATGTTGTACACTTAAAATGAAGATAACATTGTATATTGATTATACTTCAATAAAAGTAGACTAACAACAATAACAAAAAACCAAAGGTGAAGGTATCCATAGTGCATCATGCATCAGCATGCTGTGTTAAAATAAAAGAACCAGTTTTTAAGAGGGTTGTTGAAAAATTAAACAATATTCTCATGTAAGTAATTAAGTTGATGAAAAAGACCTGAAAACTCTTCCTTAGGAATGGGTTAGAGGTCTAGAGAATATTATACTGAGAAGGGAAGACTTGTGTGTGGACACACGAGATCAAATATTTTAAGAGCTTTTACATGAAACTAGATAAAATTTAATTTACTACATAAGTCAAAACCATTAAACCTTGTAAAATTAATTTTTTATTATAATTGGAAGCTAATTACTTTACAATATTGTGGTGGTTTTTGCCATACATTGACATGAATCGGCCATGGGTGTACATGTGTCCCCCCATCCTGAACCCCCCCTCCCACCTCCTTCCCCATTCCATCCTTCTGGGTTGTCCCAACGCACCAGCTTTAAGTGCCCTATGTCATGCATTGAACTTGGACTGGTCATCTATATATATGGTAATATATATGTTTCAATGCTATTCTCTCAAATCATCCCACCCTTGCCTTCTCTCACAGAGTCCAAGAGTCTGTTATTTATATCTGTGTCTCTTTTGCTGTCTCACATATAGGGTCATTGTTATCATCTTTCTAAATTCAATATATGTGTGTTAATATACTGTATTGGTGTTTTTTTTTTTTTTCTGAGTTACTTCACTTTGTATAATAGGCTCCAGTTCCATCCACCTCATTAGAACTGACTCAGATGTATTGTTCTTAATACCTGAGTAATATTCCATTGTGTATATGTACCACAGCTTTCTTATCTATTCGTCTGCTGAAGGACATCTAGGTTGCTTCCATGTCCTAGCTATTGTAAACAGTGCTGCAATGAACATGGGGGTACACATGTCTCTTTCAGTTTTGATTTCCTCAATGTGTATGCCCAGCAGTGGGATTGCTGAGTCAAATGGCAGTTCTCTTTCCAGTTTTTTAAGGAATCTCCACACTAGAACCATCAAACTTTTAATGGTCAGCTTCAGCTCAACCAAAAGTTATTTTTAACCAATTAAGTTATCTAAACATGATAAGGCCTTCCCTGGTAGCTCAGCTGGTAAAGAATCCACCTGCAATGCAGGAGACCCCAGTTCAATTCCTAGGTCGTGAAGATCTGCTGGAGAAGGGATAGGCTACCAACTCCAATATTCTTGGGCTTACCTGGTAGCTCAGATGGTAAAGAATCCACCTGCAATCCAGGAGACCTAGGTTCGATCCCTGGGTTGGGAAAATCCCCTAGAGAAGGGAACGGCCACCCACTCCAGTATTCCCACCTGGAGAATTCCATGGACAGAGGATCATGGTAAGCTACAGTCTATGGGGTCACAAAGAGTCAGACACAACTGAGCAACTTTCACTAAACATGATAAAGCCTCAATTATAATTAATGGAAGGAAGAACTTCCTAATTTTAGTGGAAGACTGAACTGCATCACTCCATCACCCATGTATTAAAAAATATGCACAAAGTACCTACAATGTACTAGGTGTTGAAATTTTTTTAAGAAATCACTGATCATTAATAATATATGATTCTAGATTTTAATCTATAATGTTTCCAATAGACATTTTAACACTTCAGAATTTGATAATGAACTTGTGATACTTATTACATATATTACATCATGTTGAGTGCTTACTAAGTCTACAGTTCTGCACCAAGTAAGGTGAGTAATCTGAAAACACTGACACGAAAAGACAGCACTTGATTAAATTTTATGAATGGATTTGGTGGTTGTATTGATTTGTCTAGAACAGGAGTAGAAATGATACAGGTGACCTAATAAAGTGGCAGTTGAAGAGAAACAAAGAATGGGATAGAAGAAGGGTCCCCAAGCATAGCACATGGACCAGCAGCATCAGCACCACCTGAGAACTTGTTAAAATTGCAGATTCCTTGATCCCCCGCTAGACCTGCTAAATCAGAAACTCCTTGGGTGAGGCCCCTTCCAGGTGACTGTACAGTAATTCATTTTCAATTTGAGAACCACTGATGTGGACTGCTGGTGTGAAGTAGAGTTTTGATATGATTTGGAAGCCAATTCATCATCACTGCACATCAGTGGAAAGAAAGGATGCAGTGAACCAGAGTTTATAGTAGCCATGTGATTGAGTGGCTAACTTAGGCATAACCCAGAGAGCACTTAAAATAGCCAGTGTTGGAACTCTTGCTTTGGAAAAAAAAATTACAGAGGTTTTTGTCTTTTTTTCAATGTTACATCTACCATTTTAAATGATAGAGCTAGGTATGTTGTCTGCCAGAAGCAAGGCCTATATATTTTGTTTCACAGATAATGAATTCTTTCTTCCTCTAAAATAGTGTTGGGTAATGTTCCAAAAAAGTAATTACAGGCCAGTTAGTAAATATATGCTGAGACAGTGGACTGCCAGATAGCAACAGCTATGTCTGCCACTGCTGATTAATCAGCTAGAGAACAGACCTATGTTTTGACTTAATATGGAATGGGGACTCCACTAAGGACAGCATCTGTATCTCAGGTACTAAACATATTCCCTCACTGTTTTCATCTCAAAGGCATATATTTTCTTTTCTTTTGTTGTCTAATAGAATGACAATCAGGGCTGTACTTTTTTACAAATCGCTCCTTCACCTCCTGTTTCTTTCTTTTATTCAATCAGCTTGTCAAGCTGAAAGAGATTATGAAAGTTTGGGGAGTTAGAAATCACAGCCAGTTCAATCTCATTTTCATAGAAACCAAATAGTAAATTATTATATTGTAACAGCTTATCATTTTGGATCTAAATTACAGCAAAGTAGTTTGTAAATCCCATAACAGAGATAGAATAGGCCATTTATGTAGACATGTTACTTACAGTTTGCTATAACATTCAGCTTTAACACATACAGTCATGATCTACTGGACTTTCTGATTTTCTCTCTAATGTTAATTGCTGAAGCGAGTTAGACACTCTTTTTAAGTTCTGCTGCTTCATATTCTAGGATTATTCCTGTTTTATGTCCAAGGAAATATAGTAAGTGCTATGTCTGTAAGTGGAAGTGGCCATTGAGTCAGCCATGCTCCTTTCTCCTTTTCTTGTGTTGTACTTCTCTGTCTGATAATTTGATTCTTGTCATGTTACTTATGATCACACCTTCCTCTCACACTCAGCAATTGCTCTATGTTAATTCTCAGCCCTGTCCTCTCTTTGTTTAAAAAGTATTAGGGAATTCTTGCCAGAATCTGCAATCTCACTTCCTCCCAACTGCTGACTGACTGTCCACTCAAACAGGTATTAGAGCATTTTGAGTACCCCAGTTTGATTTGCACACTTATTGAGCCATCCTGCTTTTTGGCCTTAAAGATTTATATGAGTATGATCTTTTATTGACTCAGAAAATTCTTTGATCATCACCTACAGTGGATGCTGTTGGTACCATACCTAGACGCTCTTAATCTGCAAGTGCATTCATTCCACATCTACGGAGAGTACTGAGTTATAACTCACAGTTATGAGAACATCACCATCTTATTTTATATATAGTAGTGTGTAACAAGCACCTACTCACTACCTTGTAATAACTTGTAATGGAAGAGAATGTATAAAAAGAATAAGTAAAAAAAAAAAAGAATAAGTAAGTAAAGTCACTCAGTCGTGTCAGACTCTTTGCGACCCCATGGACTGTAGCCCACCAGGCTCCTCCCTCCATGGGATTCTCCAGGCAAGAGTACTGGAGTGGGGTGCCATTTCCTTCTCCAGGGGATCTTCCTGACCCAGGGATCGAACCCGGGTCTCCCACATTCCAGGCAGACACTTTAACCTCTGAGCCACCAGGGAATATATAATATATATATATGCTGGTAAAGAATCACCTGCAATGCAGGAGACCCTGCTTTGATTCCTGAATTGGGAATATCCCCTGGAGAAGAGATAGGCTATCCATGCAAATATTCTTGGGCTTCCCTGGTAGCTGAGGCAATAAAGAACCTGCCTATCACTGACTTGGGAAGATCCTATGGAGGAGGGCATGGCAACCCACTCTAGTCCGTAGGGTCGCAAAGAGTCAGACACGACTGAAAGAGTAAGCACAGCACAGCGCATATATATATATATTATATATATATATATATATATATAATTATATAAATAATATATATATATATATTTTTAGTGTTTCCCAGGTGGTGCAGTGGTAAAGAATCTGCCTGCCAATTAAGGAAACACAAGAGATGAGGGTTCAGTTCCTGGGTTGGGAAGATTCCTTGGAGTAGGAAATGGCAACCCACTCCAATATTCTTACTTGGAGAATTCCATGGACAGAGGAGCCTGGTGGGCTACAGTCCATGGAGTTGCAGAGTCAGACACGACTGAGCATGACCACCATATACACCTGAAACTAACCCAACATTGTAAAATCAACTATATTGCAATAAAAATGTTATAAAACAAAACAAAAAGAAACCCACCACCATCCTTCTGTGGAGAATTGCCTTAGACCAGGGGTTTTCAAGCTTTAGGTTGCCTCTGAATCATACGGAAAGTGAAAGTGAAAGTCACTCAGTCGTGTCTGACTCTTTGCTACCCCATGGACTATACAGTTCATGGAATTCCCTTCTCCAGGGGATCTTCCCAACCCAGGGATCGAACCCAGGTCTTCCACATTGACAGCTGATTCTTTACCAGCTGAGCCACAAGAGAAGGCTTGTTAAAACAGGTCGGTGGGCTCAGCTCCTAGTTGCTGATTCAGTACATCCAGGGCAGAGCCTGAGAATCTGTATTTCCAACAATTTCCCAATGATGCTGATGCTATTGGTGTGAATAACAAACTTTGAGGATAACTGGTCTAGTCTAAACGGTAATGTCTCTGTCCCTGGAGGCTGTTTTCCATCTCCTCTCCTCAGGACACACCATGATCAGTTACAGGTTGCCACCAGTTTTAAAGGGCTCTCCTGGCTCCAGGTAGTATTACCTTTGTGTTTCATTCATGCTCCAGAGCTGCCTGGTGAGATCAGAAGTAAATAGTCACCATGAGAAACCATATTGTGGCTTAGCTTTTTACCCCTATTCTACCCTATTTCTTTACTCTCCTTTTGAAGACTTTCTGTCAGTAAATTGCCTGAACAAAATCTCCATCTTAGACCATGCTTCTGGGAAGCACGACCAGAGACTTGTACCTGTGGATTTCTGGCTTCCAGTCTCTTTAGTTCAATTCATTCAACAAACTTCTATTGAATGCCTTTGAATACCCCAGGCAGTATATGGTATATGGGAAGAAGTTAAGACCCTGTCTCTTTTTCCCAGTCTCTCTCTCAAACAGGCCACCACTTTGTCAAAGACTGTTTAAATAAATATACAGTGTAAACACAGTGTGGCCAATGCTATGCTCCCTTGTGGCTCAGACGGTAAAGAATCTGCCTACAGCGTGGGAGATCTGGGTTCAGTCCCTGGGTCGGAAAGATCCTGTGGAGAAGGAAATGGTATCCACTCCAGTATTCTTGTCTGGAGAATACCAAGGACAGAGGAGCCTGGCGGGCTCTAGTCCATAGGGTCGCAAAGTCGAACACAACTGAACAACTAACATTTCCACTTTTCTCTTAAGACCCAGCCTCTTTCTCCTCATCTCTCTCTGAAACAGCCCACCACTTCGTCAAAGACTCTATCAATAAATATAAAGTAAAAGCACATTGTGGCTGTTGCTATGCTACACTAGTGCTGAGAATTTGAAACTAGGAAAACTTTTATCTGAACCTTGGAGGTTGTCATAAACCGCAGGAAAGAGACTCCGAGTTGGAGGTTTGCGGGTAGGAGGTTTATTAGGGCATATTTTGGGGAACACCAGTGAGAAAGTAAAGGAAGCATAATTGTACAGATGGAGAGGTTGGCTGAGGCCTCAGGCAAGCCCATGGGGGAACTCCGAAGATGTCCAGGTGCCAACTGCTTACTAATAGGGACCTAACGTTGGGAGAAGCAACTTTTTGGCTAAAGGATGCTCAAAGGGGATGCTCAACTGTAAGGTACCATTAGCCAGTTCTTGCAGCTGCTGGAGAAGTAGATGTCTCAGACCTGTAGCAAGGATCTGGGTAGAGAACCCCAGAATCCAGTACAGGGGCAGGTGAATGATCAGTTTTCAGCCATGTCATCCCAGGACTGTTAAAAGTAGGTTGGACCTCATGAGAAAAAAGTTGGAGGAACCAGCTTGAAGAATATACACACACAGGCACACATACACACACAGACACACACAGAGATACACAGACACACACAGAGACACACAGACACAAACACATTGGTTCCTAGATACCTGTCCTTGGGATCATCTCAGCTAATATATACTGGCTTCAAGCCAAGCAACCAATAGTCCTAGTCTCCCCAGTGGGATTTTAATTGAGTCTATTCTTGAGCACTACATTTCTCAAACATCACAGATGCTAAATGCAAGATAAGCCTGAGATTTCCCCAAAATATGTCCTATAGAAGGACCTAGAAGTGTTCCAAACCTTGTTGCAGTGACTCTGAGGAGCAGTACAGCAGGTAACAAATCTGCCGACAAGCAGCAATCTTCCAAATAAACATATGTGGGCCCAGAGTTCAGAGGCTAAAGTCAATTTAATGAGAAAGCTGTCACTGTTCTTTTTCATGTGAATTAAATGTATTCCAAATAGCCAAAGTCACAGCCTAACGGTAAATAGTCTGGCTGCAGAGCTGAGCATTTGTTTTATGTGGTTCTCAGGGTCACCTAAAGATGAATGTGAGTTACCTGGATTGAATAGTGTTCCATCCGGCATGTCGTAAATGTGTGGTGATAAAATTGGAGAACCTAATTATACTGGACGAATTTGAATGTAAAATTGTTTGTTTTGCAGCTCCTTTATGGCAAACATTGAAAATTTCCATTGAGATAATAATAGCACATAATTTGTAAAGCAGAATAGAAAGTCTTTGTGCATAAAGGGCAGGCTATTAATAGGTCTCTATAAAGTTAATTACACAATATTAAGACAACAGAAGGAAGATTCCAGTAACCTTTCCAGAGTAAACATCATAAAAGTTCACAAATTTTCTTTTCCGTATTTAGTGCCAGAAATCCAACCCACGCAGACATCCACAAAAGAATGAAATAGGTCTGCATCTCTCCCTGCAGTAGCTGAAGTCTGTCCTGATGGAATGGCCTCTGGCAATATTATGAATCAGCATGAAAGCATAGCAAACCTGGTCTCTAGAAACCATCTCCCCATTGAAATGCGTGCTTAAATTACCTTGTGGCAAGGCCAGTGACATTCAAGCA
Organism: Oryx dammah; assembly: GCF_014754425.2. NCBI lineage: Eukaryota > Metazoa > Chordata > Mammalia > Artiodactyla > Bovidae > Oryx > Oryx dammah. The sequence goes on along the minus strand of NW_024070207.1, from coordinate 105,032,909 downwards.
TTGAGAATGAGGTTAGAAAAATGGAAATGTTTCTCCACTTTAGGGAAGGTCTTTTGCTTGATCAACATTATGTAAACATTTCTGCTGAAGAAAGAGTCGTACCAAAGTTTTGCAGCCAAATGATTATAGAACAGCAAACCACTTTTATGCACCCTATGCTCTGGTCCAAGGGTTGGCAAACTGGCCTTGGGCCACATCCAATCTGCCACTCATTCTTGTAAATACAGTGTTATTGGAACACAGCTATGCTCATTTGCTTATGTACTGTCTATGGCTGTTTGGGGGCTGCAGTGGCAGAGTGGAGTAGTGTGAAATAGACCATATGGCCCACAGAGCTTAAAATATTTACTATCTAGCCATTTACAGAAAAAGTGTGCTGACCCCCTGCTCTGGTCTCTTCTAGTTCAGTGTATCCCAGATTTACTAATGATAAAAATTGCTTGGAGTCCATGTTAAATCCATAGCCCCTCAACCCCTCCTTTGGAGATCCTGATTTAGTGAGTCTGCATGAAACACAGAAATGTGGATTTTTAGCAAGTACCGGGATTTTTAAGAAATGGTCTAGTTCTTTGGCTCCCCAGTTCTTCAGCATACCTTTTAATGGGCATCAAGTTCACATTCTTTTCTTCAGATTCTTCTTCCTCTCCCCACGTAAATGTGAGGTACAGGCCCATGTACTGGGTGACATTGTCATGGGTGGGGTTTGCTAGAAGCAAAGGGGATGTTGGGTGTGTGTTATTTGTGGAGGGAGCATGCTTAGGAGCAAGGAAGTTAGATGCGGAAGATGGAAGCAAGATGCGGTGGGAGAAACAAGCTAAGCAAGGTCATGGTCTCCACTAGAGAGGTACTTTGGCCTGATCCCATGAATACCTCTGTGGCATGAGATGTGCTACAGATTGTTCCCACCTTGAGGCAAGAGGTCTGGCCTTTTGGACACCCCACCCCCACCCTGCTCATGTCATCATTGGATGTAGGATGCCCTTGAACAGGGGACAGCTGAGAGCCATTAACAGCAATAACTAAGGCACACAGGCACCTGCAGTAAAGGAGGATGGGGGGAGATGTTCAGTATCCAGCACAAGAAGTAAACCCCCAAATGAATAATATTTATATAGACTTCACATGCGCCCTTCAGAAAGTCATATCTGCAATATTCTTTAAAAGGTAATTGGAAATGTATTTCTAAATTAGTAAGTCTTTGGAAGTAACTGATGTATTTGGTAGAATTGAGACCTTCCACTGTCTACCATCTTTGAAAAGCAAGAGGAAAATGTGTCAGAGAGAAGTGACTTTTCCAGTCAATAATCATTGTTTTGTTGACCAGTGGTTTTAACCAGATACTTAGTAAGATCTCTCAGTTATTATCTCTGTTAGGATGGGGTTCTAATGTATTTAAATGCATGCAGCCATTAAGAGGCCACTTGGAATAGGCCTCTTATCCGAGAACATATTTTTCCAGTCTCCAACATCTCATGGTAGATCCACTAACATCTTAGAAAAGGTACATTATGGGAATGTAGAGTGAAGTTCATCGATCCATATTATGATTTACTTTCCAAACAATGATAATAGCTACCACTACTAGCAAGTGGCAAATTAGCTATTAGTAACTATTAGCCAATCCTCCCAGCCAGCAAGGAAGGCCTCATTTTCCCCATCGTTGTCCTGAGTCACATAGCTAGTCAATGGTAGAATTGAATGTTTTGTAGAAAGGGTTCCAACAAATCTTATTTTTAAAGTTATCCTGCTTATTTCTCCCAAGTCGTTTGAATAAAATTAGAACTTACAAGCCTAGAGCAAAGACTTTCAGACATTTCCAAATTATGAATTCTTGGATTTTTCTAGTAAATACCCTTTAAGCTCTCAGGAGAAGTTGATAGGGGAAGGAAAGGGGAAATATAAAATGATGGAAGTTACACTTTTTACTATTCTCTGACCAGTTCTCATTTTCATACTGAACTTGCTGAAAGATGAGCAGTGAAAAAAAATCTGTGAACAGCCCTCAAAGGATCCTTACTGTGAGTACAGTGGGAGCAGCTCCAGCAGCGAAGGTAGAGAGTATTATTACTGTTTTATAAACTTGGGAGAATCAAGTTAAAAAGAGCACCTAGAATCTTATCTCACTCTATTCTGTTTTCTGTCTCCTTGAGGCAAAGTTGGCTTAACCTCTTCTGGAAGTAAACACTGTGTGAAATAGGAATTGTTTTCCCCAAACAACTTAAGGATATTTTCAACAACTTTTAAACACAAAAACAGCTAACAAGATATGGCTGCTCAGAGGAACTGTGTTTTTGTAAAGTTGGTGGCAAAAATAGAACTTTGATTTTATCTCATGTGTTTTGAGGAAAGAGAGCCAAAGGCATTATGTCATGGTGAATGGAAAAAAAGAGAATTGGCAGGGTCCCAGATTTTCCCATGATTCTACTGTGAGCTTGGGATTCCAAGCCACATCCAGCTAATTTCAAAATCAGTGTTCTTTCTAATCTGCCATCTCCATCTATTACAGTTCTCCTTAGACTAGGGCCAAGGAGTAGCATCCAGGAAATTGACCCTGACCAAGGGAGGGCTGAATATGGAAACCAGTGAACCACATCAGGGAATGAAACCAGCACACAAGAGTCAGCATGAACTCCTGGCTCATTTCATCCATGAAGCCTTTCCTTCTCTCTTTGGATAGACTTTGGTGAATCTTTTCTTTCCTTATATCTATAGTACTTGTGCTGCATTCCTCTGGTTTAGAACTTGGCACATGGTTGTATATTCTTTTTAACAATGTTTTCAGATTAATAGGTTAAGCGATTAGATTGAGCCCACCAATATCAGGTTTAATATTCTGTCCAATTTGTTATGCTGTGCTCCGTGAACTCAGTCACTCATTCAAAACTCATTTATTGAGTGCCTGTAGGTATTGTTTTAGGTGCAATAGTGAGACAGACAGACCAAAATTCCTGCCTTTAAAGAGCTTTCAATTTAATGATGGAGATTACATATTGTATATTCTGTGATTCCTGAGGTCTAAAATGTAGGCTAGAAGTTGACTTGAGTGTTTGGGGAGGGTTGACATTTTAGACAGGATAAGGGAAAACCTCACAGAGAAGGTGACATTTGATTAAACACTTAAGGAAATGAGCAAAGTAGTGTACAGATATTTGGAGGAAGAGAAGTCCAAGGAGGATAAAGCATGCCCAGTAAGTTCAGGTAACAGCAAGGAGGCTTTTTAGGTCTGGAGTAGCAGCCACAAGGGGAAAAGTAACAAGAGAAGAGGTCAGAAAGGAAAGAAAAAGGTAGGGGCGGAGATCACAGATGGCCTTGGGAGGCACAAAGATAACTTTGGCTCCTTCTTTGAATGTTATTAGAAGCCACTGAAGGCTTTTGAGCAAAAGAGCTATATGAACTTTCAATCTTAACAGGATCATACTCATGCTGAAACAATTAATGAATTAACTAAGTTACATGTATATTCAAGAAGTACACAGAGATGCCAGAGATAGGGTTGAATTGGAGCAGTGGATCAGATCAAGCATAAGCACACATTCCTAGCACTTGAGGGTTCAAGATGACACCATGAGTCTTATCAAGTAGAAAACGAGAAGACAGCCACAAACAGTGAAATAATGCGAAATAAGACCATTTGCCCTGACAGTCTTGTGTAACTTCTACTTCTACCTACATATGGAATAGTTTTCTTGGGACACATTTAACTGAGGTTAGGGAATGTGAGCAATTCCTGAGTAACAATAAGCTAGGTAAGGAAAATTGTAGTCAGAAGATACATATCCCACCTATCTCTCAGTACCCAAGACTGGGTCCCTGTATCCCGGCAGATATTAAAAGGTCTGACCATTTGGGTACTTTAAACATACTTAGGGCTTCCCTGGTGGCTCAGAGGTTAAAGCGTCTGCCTGCAATGTGGGAGACCTGGGTTTGATCCCTGGGTCGGGAAGATCCCCTGGAGAAGGAAATGGCAACCCACTCCAGTATTCTTGCCTGGAGAATCCCATGGATGGAAGAGCCTGGTGGGCTACCGTCCACGGGGTTTCAAAGAGTCGGACACAACTGAGCGACTTCACTTCACTTAAACATACTTAATGATATGTTGAGTCCTCTTTTCTTTAAATCATTGTGGAATATTTACCTGGCCAACTTACTGTATAAAATCCTTTAGTACACACTCAAAAAACATAATAAGCTCCCAGAAATGTTCAGTCAGAAAGAATTAAACAATGAAAAAAAAAAAGAATAACAACAGTAGACACACACCCCCAGGACCACCACCATGGGAGATGTTCAGGTTGAAGGAGTTTCAGTAAATTAGAAGATGAAGCCAGTTTTAACCCCTATTTTATGTCTGGTTTCATTCTTAAGTCACAAGGCTAATATCTTTAGTAGAAAATGTTGATTATGACAGAAACAATGGTGTCTTATAAGCATACATTTCCAGGATGATGAAAGATAATCAGGAACTGTTTTACTTTGAGAGTGTATGAGATTTGAAGAATGTTAAGACAGTTTACTTCACACACAAAAAGCTCAAAATGTGTAATTAAAGATAGCTTTGTAATAGTAATACTTAAATTCCATAATTGGAATTCTTGGACTGTTTATCCAGGATTTTTTATAATCAGTCTTTGTTTTAAACACAACTTCCCATTTCTTGGAATGACTCTCTTTAGTTTTTTTTGTTGTTGTTGTTCATTTTTAAAGTCTGGATTATTTCCCATTTTGTATGTATCTTTAATTGAATCACCTTCACCCATTTTGCCCACCCTCCAACCCACCATCTCTAGCAATCATCAATCTGTTCTTAGTGTCTATGAGCTCATTTTTGTTGTTGTTTTTCAGATTCTACATCTAAATGAGATCATACAGTATTTGTCTTTTTCCATCTGACTTATTTTAGTTAGCTTAATGCTCTCAAAGTCCATCTACCTTGTCACAAATGGTAGAATTTCCTTCTTTTTATGGCTGAATAATATTCCTCTGTATGTGTATACCATATTTTATATATCTGTTTATCTGTCATTGGACACTTGGGTTCTTTCCATGTTCTGACTGTTGTGAATAATACTGCTGTTGTGCAGATACCTTTCTGAGATAGTGATTTTGTTTCCTTTGGATAAAAATTTTGGTTTTCCATAGGTTATGTTGATTAATATGAATGTTTAATTGTATTTCATTTGTAAATTGCCTGTGGCTATCTTTTTGCCCACTTTTCTCTTGGCACAATCATTATTTTCTTCTTGATTTATGGAAATATTTTATATTTCAGTAGTATCAGAAATCCATTACTTTTTTGTCTTTTGCCTTGAAAGCTTACATTAAAAATTTAATCTATATTTTCTTAGATAATTTCTGTTTAGAAAGCTTGTTTTCGAACCTGGGCTGGCAACTCATTTCATATCTGATATTATACATGTGTCTATGCCATTCTCCCAAATCACCTTTAGATAAAACAAATAAACACCTACATTTTCTTCCAGTGCTTTCCAAATTGTCATATATCTGAATATTTTTGTGTCTGGATTATTTTATTTTTCTTTATTTTTTTTCCCAAATGAGTGAACACATTAGAGTGATAAGTCCCCATTGATGTGAGTTGTTATCTCACATCAATGGGAATGTGTTTTAATAAGTGATTACATATGCTTGGCCTATTTCTGTACCTTTCTCTTGTACTTGACATCTCTGTTCTTGCACCAACAGTACATCAGGAAAGTTCTTTTAATTATTATAACTTTCACTGACATTTTGAAGTCTGTCACTTCAAGCCAATTAAAACTTTCTTGACTATTCTTGCATTTAATTTGTCCAGACTTTAGACAAGAATTTAAAAATGCCGTTGGGATTTTTGTTGAGATTACATTCAAACATTTTGATTAATTTAGAAATAATAGGCAATTTCACCATATTAACTTTCCATCCAAAGCATATGCTTTCTCTTTCTCTGTTTTTCCATGTCCTAAAACAATTTCTCACTGTGAATTGTTATAGTTTTCTTAATGTAGATCTTACACATTTCTTATTACATTTATTCTTATTTATTTTATAACTTTGTTACTGCTGCAAATGGAACTTTTGGAACCATATTTCTAACTTTTATTGCTGGATATAAGGAAATGATAGCTTTATATATATATATATATATATATTTTTTTTAATATTTCATCAGATTGGATGGAATGAGGATCTTGCTGATTTCAGTGTGGCTATAAATAGAACATTAGCACACTTGTATATTGTACTTTCCCAAGGATTTTAAAACAGTATTTCCTTTGATAATGAGTTATTCCTGAGACCTTTACACAGAACTCTGCATTCCTTTTTGTGAATATTTTGCCTCTTATCTGTAACTGATAGAACAAAGGAACAATGAAAAGCAACTTGATTAATGCTAGAATTGACCATCAGTTTTTACAAAGCTATCCCTTCCCAATGAGATAATGCATGTGTTCTAGATAATTTAGCAATCAACAAGTAGGAAATAGTGAAGTAAATAAACTTCATTTTCAATGTTGGTATTTCAAGTTTTCTGAGTCAAGCAAGTGGTGTAATACGTATCTACTATTAATTAATATGAAGATATTGATATGCTTGAATGACACCTCCCTGGAGTTGATGTAAGAGTTACAAATCAAACATGGCCCCATTTATTTCCCTATTCTCTTCACTGTATCACTGCTCAGATTTTCGACGACAGATATCTGAGTGCCATTGACCACTCCCTCAGGAAATCTCTGGAGCTATATAAACACCAGACATCGATAGAAATAAATTGCAAGCTATACTTCCAGCACTCTAATTAGACTTTCCAGTCTAATTGCAGGAAATGAAATAGAGGGAGATCAAATTTACCCACATGACAGACTTTAGACTCATTACAAAGAATCACACTGACGAGTACAAAGCTAGCATGCTCCTGGGAATAAAAGTGAACCATCCTCTGCCTCATCAAAGTATCCGATGGGAATAAAACTATCTTGTCTCCCTAATTCACATGCTTGGCCACCTGATTGTAAAAAGAAAATGCAAATAAACATGCTTCAAGGCAGTCCATGTAATATTTAACTATTTTGACTCTACAGTTAGATCTTTATTCTAATCCTGACTCTACCACTCTAAATAGCTCACCAATGAACAATTTCTATAACTCCTTAAGCCCTCATTTTTTGTCAGAAAAATTAGGACAATTATAGAATGTATTGGATATGGTTGTTTTGATGATAAATGAGATTTATCTTTATACAGGTTTTATCCTATCATGTGATATGTAAAAAGCATTCTATAATATCACATATTGTTATTTTTATCTTTGCTAATTTCCCAATTGTTTTAAAGTATAAAAAATATTATTCATTTTTAAAGAGTATAGACTTTTAAAGAACTTTTAAGCCTTTAAAACTATAGACATTAAGTCTTTAATACTACAGACTTTAAGAGTATAGACTTTTAAAGAACTATTTTCCTGGACATTTATTTTGAAAAAAAATCTTGATGAAAATCTTATATTTACAGTGAGGAAAAGAGTCAGTTGTAAAGGTATCTATATATATTTATGTACCTTTACATCTGTAAAAATATCTATATCTATCTATTTATCTATCTATATTTATTTACCTATCTATCTCTCTCCCCAGTGGCTCAGATGGTAAAAAAAAAAAAAAATCTGCCTGCAATGTGGGAGGTCCGGGTTCGATTTCTGGGTTGGGAAGATCCCCTGAAGAAAGAAATGGCAACTCACTCCAGTATTCTTGCCTGGAGAATTCCTTGTACAGAGGAGCCTGGTGGGCTATAGTCCGAGGAGCCTGGTGGGCTACAGTCCATGGAGCCGCAAAGAATCAGACACAACTGAGTGACTAATACTACTACTAATTCTCTATCTATAGTATATACTAGAATCACAAGTCATTCTTATGATATAAGAAGTGCTGAGAAAAATGTTACTCCTTTATCTTAAACTGATTTGGTCTCCTTCAGGAGTCCTCATCCATTAGGTAGTAGAAGACTAATAAATTTTCACTCTGGTTTAAGCTTTCTATTTAGGGTATAATCTTTCATAGATAGGAAGATCCAGTCTCTCATTCAGCTTTCTTCTACCTCTGCTTATTGCCAATAAGATGTTGCTCATATATATGAGGTAAAAGGGAGGCTTCTGAGGCCCTCACATTTGCTAGGAAGAATCCATGCCCTTGGGCATAATGTTCCTTGTTTTCTGAGATAATATCCCTTCTCCTCTATCCATTGATGAACTTGTCAGCTAATGGAATGCATAGTGAGTCTCCTAACTGGATTAATTGGTGTCCAACATCACTTTCTGTTTTGCCTGGATTCCCTTTATATTGGAGTGACTCCAGATCCCCAAGTCTCTGCTATGTTCTCTGTAGAGCCTTCTGGCCTCTGGTCCATTGGGCCAACTCGTTCTGCCACTGTAAGCCTGCAACAAGCTTCTTGGCAGCATCCAACTAGAATTGTGTCTATAGATATGCATGTGTGTATATGTGTGAATATATATGCAACAGTGTGTATCTCCATCTTTACCCAGGTACCTATCTATACACTAGACTGTCTCACAAAATTTATATGGCAAATTTTGTTCCACCCCAGCTAGGGTAGATTCTGAAATGTCCCAAAGTAGACACTGTGGCTCATTCATTTGTGGCTCACCAGCACCTCCCCCAATACTTGGAACAAATATAAATAATTCATGTGTATTCTCTTCATGACTGGCAAAAATTCTCCATTCTTAGTGATGGTGGGTTTGTGACCACTAAACATGTATCCAGTTTTGATTTTAATGTATAAAATATTGATACAATAGCACAAATGGGAAAAAAAAACATTGAGGGTCATGTTGGGATAATAATAGATTTTTTGGAAGGGTTCTATAGATTCCGTTTGATTCAACTCCTGAATTTATAATGTAAAACTTGCATTTATACTCCATCAGTTCCTCTAGTCTGAAGAGTTATTGTCGTGATTCTGGACCCAAATGCAAGAATATAGTGAGACTAGCACAGTCTCCTCTTTTTGCTCTAGTGATTTTTATGTAGCATTAAACATATAAATGGTGCTTTACAAAGTACCAGAAAGTGATCAAGACCCTGATCTCAAATACTTACATGAAGAGGCTTTACAGATTTTTTTATTTTAAGATTTCCTTTAAGAAAAGAAAGAAACACCTCCCTTGAGAAAGGAGCATGTGGGAAAAAAAAAAGAAAACAACAAGAAAGAATTCAGAGGTGGGTTGACATTTTGAGGTTAAACTAAAATGATGGCTTCATTGCAGTGAGCGCCTTTGACGTGTGTTGAAGGTGGTACACAGTCATTGATGATGACTGCATTCTCTCTGACTTGGGTTCGCAGTGCTTTGCAGTGCTGTGTTATTCAGAACTAAATAACTGTTGTCACTGCTCTATAATTTGGCCATGAGATATCTGGTTACTTTCAGAGAAAAGAAAATGTCTCATAATAATGGGATTTTGTATGAGTTTGCTCTTTCTTCCAGGGGAAAAAAAAAAGCATATTTGAGGATTTATCTCTGTTCACATTGAGGAAGAAAATAAGCTTTAAAAAGTTTTACTCCTCCTTCCCTATAGCAGTTCTCATCTGTCTTTCCATCAGGAAGAAGTGTTACCTTCAGCATATTCTGTGTATGAAATAGATAGTGCCAGATGCTTCAAATGGTCATAATTGTGAAGAATATGGAAAAGGAGACATCTTCCTACTGTGTTTCATTTCAGTGTGGAGGGAAAAAGCCCTTTGGGTAAATTAGCACTCGGAGGATTTAGCAAAAGTGAATTAACTATGACAGAGTCCCCTAACACATCTATGTGATGATCTTGCAAGTCTTATTCCCGGTTACCTGGGATACTCCACTGCTTTGGGATGCCACAGGGTCATTAAAATGCAAGACAGAGTCTTTGGAAGAGAAAAAACAGATGAATCTTGACTTGCAGACAGGATGCCTTGCTAAACAGCATTTCCTTTGACCAGCCCTACCTTTCCCTTGTGCTGAATTTCTCTCTCATATATTCATCTGAAAAAACAAAGAGCTGACTGAATTTCAGCTGCCAAAACCAAAAGACTGTTGGGAAGACTTTTTCCAAGCAGTTAGCAAGTGTGTCATAAAAAAATGAATATATAGATGATTTTTTAAATTTATAAATTGGTATGAAAAGCTAGCCTCTATTATGTTATAAAAATAGGGAAAAGAAAAATGAAGGCAGAAGCATGTGATAACTACCTTTAGAAAAATATATAAATATGAGTCTGAAGTGAAGTGAAGTCGCTCAGTCGTGTCCGACTCTTTGCGACCCCATGGACTGTAGCCTACCAGGCTCCTCCCTCCATGGGATTCTCCAGGCAAGAGTACTGGAGTAGGTTGCCATTTCCTTCTCCAGGGGATCTTCCTGACCCAGGGATCGAACCCGGGTCTCCCGCATTCCAGGCAGACACTTTAACCTCTGAGCCACCAGGGAACCCCTATGCAATTCCTTATACATGATCAAAAATAGCTAGGGGGGCGACTTCCTTTGTGGTCCAGTAGGCTAAGACTCCATGCTCCCAATGCAGGGGGTCTGTGTTCCATCCCTAATTAGGGAACAAGATCCCACATGCCGCAACTAAGATCTGGCAAATCCCACATGCCACGACTAAGATCTGGCACAGCCAAATAAATAAATTTTTTTTTTAACTATCTAGACTTTAAAAGATAGCTAGGGAAAATTCAGTGTTTTTGTGGTAACTCATTCAGCTTGACTTGGATGAATTTGGTGGCTAAATCTTACCTGATCTACTGTGAATTAAGCGGGTGGGTAGAGAGAATTCTCTTTTCTCTTCATTCTGCTCTTACCTCATTGAGCCTGACTTCATTCCATGTTTAAAACCCCCACCCCAATAAGGAGAGAATTTGGAAATAACAAGGAAGAATTAATGTGAGGAAGGGACAGGAGGAAAGGAGAAAGGCATACATTCTGGAACATTCCAACTACAGTGAGCACCCTTATTCCTCCCTCTACTGCCCCTCTACCCCTAAACTCTAATGTATTCTATACTCTAATGAATTCCTCCTACTAAAATATAACACATTTGATGTTGATTCTTGTCAATATTTGCTCCAGCTCCTAGCACAGTGACTGGCATACATTAGTTCCCATTTATATGGCAAAAATTTGGGAATAAAGCTCTGAAGACCAGTGGATATGCTTCCCAGACATCTCACTTATGACCTGTCTCTACCCTCTATCCAACCAGAAACTAGGGGGAAAAATAGCCGAGGCATGCTTGTTAGCTGACAAAGTTTTAGTTTGCACTGTAATGAGACCTTGAGTTGTTATCACCTTTGTGAGTTAAGCTTCAGAATCTGACCAACTTGGAGACAAATAAAGGGAGCCTTGAGGATTGAGGTTCCATCCTGATTTATGGAGGCATTATCACAGTGCTGTTTAGAAGGAGAGTTGATACACTTTAGGTCTCTTCAGGGAAAATCACAGCTTCACTGGGATTTCACTAACTGGCAGTCATGATTTTGAACTCTATTCCCATTTGGCCAAACTTATCACATGTGTCAAAATGGCACGGTTCTTCCAGGGGGCTTTTGGGAGCGAGACCCACAGCAGGCAGCTGTGCTGAACAGTACGGCTGAAAACAGCACTATGTTAGTCGTTAGTTAGCCTTCCTTAGAGACATCTGGCATTTGCTTTCCATCTCCTTTCTCTCCCCAGTCTCATCTCCTGAGTTCTGAAACAGAAGCAGCCTTCCTTGGCATCTTCACCTACCCTCCCAATTAGTACACAACTTACTTGCTGTTTCTTAAACAAACTCCATGGTTTCCTGATTCCTCCCAGGTTTTCTTGTCGAATGAAAACTATTGATGGCTCTTTCCTACAAACACAAGTGTAACTGCCTGGAACATTACTGAATTTCAGGTCATTAGCATAGGAGCATGTAACAAGTATGGCTTTATAGGGCTTACCCCTCTTGTTTAGGTGAAGATGCTGCAGTGGCCAAAAATATCTTCTAAGAGAGAATACTGGCCCTCGAGGCCAAGTTTTTAAGCTCATTGGTCATGGTTGCCATGATATACACACCAAGAGAGAATTTGTTGCCTTCCCAGTGGTGGAATTGTTACAGATCAACATGGGAGGGCTTTGGGGATCTCCTCATCCAATTGCTTCACTTTACTTGTTAGGGCTTCCCAGGTGGTGCTACTGGTAAAGAATCCATCTGCCAATGCAGAAGACATAAGAGATATGGATTCTATCCCTGGGTTGGGAAGATCCCCTGGAGGAGGGCATGGCAACCCACTCCAGTATTCTTGCTTGGAGAATCCCATGGACAGAGGAGTCTGGTGGGCTACAGTCCATAGGGTTGCAAAGAGTAGAACATGTCTGAAGTGACTTAGCATGCATCTGTTAGGAAATTGGAACCTAGGTAGGCAAAGCCATATTCCCATGTATCTGCAATGACCATTCCACAGTGCTGCATTCAACTCAGAATTTCTGCCTTTGTCCATCATCATATCCTGAGTGTTGTAGTCTGTACTATACTTCAACACCCCCTGGGATTTCACCTCAAAGCTATTTTTAATTTTCTAGATCTCCCTTAATGGGTGGATGCATTGGCCATGAGAGTTTTCCTTGTTATTCATTTTCTTCCAACTTGTACATACCTGCCCTCTGTACTTGTGGAGCAGGTGAGCCTATGTTGGCAGGGAAACTGGCATGTCTCTTGGATAAAAGATTAAAGGGGAGAGAATAAGATAAGATCTGCAGGTCATAATATAACCTTCAGTTTAGTCTCACCATGGTTGGCTGGTAGAGGAGATTTGTCCCCTCAGCAGAGATTATAACTCCAACAAATAGTGGGCTGTGTTCCCTATTCTACACTAGCTCATGAGGAAACACATCTAATGGGGAAAAGTCCCTAAGTACAGTATAGCCATCTTCAGAATCTGTGACAGAATCCCATAGATTAGGGCATGTGTCAAAGACATGTGATGAGGAGATCTAGTCCTCATTCAGTATCTGAGAGACAGTGACTCTGGTCGGGGTATCTCCATAGTGATCTCAGTGAGGGAGCACCCAGGAAGCAAAAACAGAGCAGGGTGAAAGTGGGATGCTCGTGCCTTTGACATTTCAGATAATCTAATAAACTTACCTTTCTCAGGAAAAGAAGTTGGAACTGACCTTTTGTTTTCAGCAACTGGGTTCTGACAGTGGGCAGCTGGCTATGTGCTCTGACAGCAAAACTAGGGTTTCATCCCCCAGCTGGGAGCTGGAGTAGAAGCCGATCTTCCACAAATCTTTAGCATGTTTGAGAAACATTAAGTTGAACACTGGAGCTTGATTTTCCTGCCACTCTTTTAGAGAGCAAGAAAAGAGCTGAGGAAGAAACGTTGTCTAGAAAGGAATTTCCTCCAAAGGTCTTAAAGCAGAACCTGGAAACCGGAGAACTGGGGCATAAATTCTTTTTTCTCAGCAAAGAAAGCTCATGTTTTTAGTCAACAGAGAGCCCTTCACTTCCTTCAGACAGCTAATGAACTACAAAACCAAGTATATTTAGTATTGACTCTTGAGGCCAGAAAATTTTATATTCCTTATGCTATTAAATTTGAGTTGCATAGTCTTCTTTTAAAAGGATATATACTGTACTCAAAGTGACTGGCAAACTTAGAAAGACAAAGAGCAAGAAATGGCCCAAAGGACTTTCCTGGTGGTCCAGTGGCTAAGACTACATGCTCCAGTGCCGGGGGTATGGGTTTGATCCCTGGTCAAGAAACTAAGATCCTACATGCTGCACAGTGCAGTCAAAATTATTTTTTAAAAAATTTTTAAGTCTGTTATTTTTTTAATTAATATATTTATCCTGGAGAAGGAAATGGCAACCCACTCCAATATTTTGCCTGGAAAATCCCGTGGACGGAGGAGCCTGGTGGGCTATAGTCCATGGGGTCACAAAGAGTCAGACACAACTGAGCAACTAACACTAGTACTATTTATTTTAATTGGAGGATAATTGCTTTACAATATTGTGATGGTTTTTACCATACATCACCATGAATCAGCCACAGGTATACATGTGTCCCCCAATCCTGAACCCCCCTCCCCTGCTCCAAAGTCTATTCATTTAAAAAAGAAAAGAAATGGCCCAAGATGCTTAAAATAACATATTCCACTAATGAAGTGCTATTGTGTGATGGAAAGAGATGAGGAGTTATTCTTCCTCAGAAGCAATGTGTAACAGGATTTTGTTAATTGTCATAGCTTTTTCTCCACTGACCATCCCCTCCAAACAACTGTAAGTAACTCTTTTGGTAGCTAGAACCAGGCAATATGGGACTAAATGTATCTGGTCTTAATTTGACTGGTTTTCAGTAAAGTTATTGCCTATCTAATCTGCTTATCTTAAAATTTGCTACAGGTATAAAGGTCAAGCATCATTTGTACGTTCAGACCTGACACCATGTCACCTCTATCTTCCTCTCAGTCATCAACTCATGGAATTGGGTTGGCCAAAAAGTTCCCTCATGATTTTCTGTGTTTGGCCAACCCAGTACTTCCCTTTGATTTACCCCTTTTCTGCTCTAACTCTCCTAAACTAACTAAATGCTCTGAACTTTCAGTAAACACATGCTCCTTCCTTTAGTGGAATGTACATTTCCTTTGCTTCTATCTGATAAACCATTACTTTTCCTGGAAGTTCCATCTGACTTATTTCTCCTTCTACCAGACTCTTGTCATAGACTGAATCATATCCTTCTGCCACATCTTTCTGAATCTACCTTAGAAAATGTCTCCTTCATCTGATCTCAGACTCAGAGCAGTTTTCCTCCACTGAAACAATGGGTTTCTATTTGTGTGATCAGTACTAAATAGTGACAGCCACCCAGTAGTCCTTTTTAACAAAGGTTGCCAGAACTTTCCAAGCCAAAATTGTAGCCTATCTACATTTAATATGAATTTTTCAAGTACATTCCTGATTTTATATATATATATATATATATAT